>NC_133740.1:6245150-6447650 GCF_048934315.1 Petromyzon marinus | reverse complement strand
CCCACACACACACCCACCCATACACCCACACACACACCCACACACCCACCCACTCATACACCCACACACACACCCACAGACCCACACACACACCCACGCACACACCCACACACCCACCCATACACCCACACACCCACCCATACACCCACACACCCACGCACACACCCACCCACACACCCACACACCCACACACCCACACACCCACCCACACACCCACCCACACATCCACCCACCCACCCACAAACCCACCCACACACCCACAAACCCACCCACACACCCACACACCCACCCACACAACAACAACCGCCATTCACCACTAAGTGGCGGTGACGTCACCACGACGCTTGTGCCAGGCCATGTGCATCTTGAGGCCACGTGAAGTGTCGAACACCCGCTGGCAGGAGGTTACGGGGCAGACCCAGGTGCCACGGGTCGACTGACTGAGATGACCGAGATGACTGGCTGATGCACCACCTGTGCCTCCTACTGTGCAAACTTGCTGTGCTTTAGCCACCCGGTGCTCCGCTCGTTGTTGTGAGCGTCGCTCCTCAGCCCTCCGTTGTTGTTGGAGGGCGACTGCCTCCAACTGCCCAGTAGCGTCCTTCACGAGCCTCCTCCACAGAGGCCGATCTTGACACCGCTGGTACCAGTCATCGGCAAGTCCACTCAGCTCCACGTCCTCCTGTACCACATCACTCCATCTCTTCTCTAGCCCGTGCCGCGCCCGTTTAGCCCCCTCGATCCGGCCGAACAAAAGCTGTTTCGGCATGCGGTGGCTGGGCATGCGGGCTACATGACCCAGCCATCGCAGCCTTGCCTGCCGGAGGAGCTCACCGATGGGACTTTGTCTAGATCTTTAATGGATTTGTGAGCTCCTTACACAATTTTGCCTGGTTAAACCCAGGAGGGATCGTAGGCAGGCCAGCCTGAATGTTTCTAACTGGCAAAGATGTTCAATAGGGGGGTCCACGTTGCACAAGCGTAGGGAAGAGGGAGGGCATGACTGTGGCCGAGAAAACCTGAAGCTCCGTGTGGAGCTTCCACACAGCGTTACGAAACCGATGAAAAGATATTGCTGCTCAAGAGATTCAGAGTGAGACCTCCGCTGTTAAACCGGAGCCACTCATGAGCACACTGCCCAGATATGGGAAACTCTCCACTCTCTCTACAAGTGCCCTATCAGCAATTGGGAGTTGTGGGGGTGGAGTGTCTGGTGGTACAAAATACCCAGGCAGGTGCTTAGTTTTGGGGGGGCTGATGTTAAGGCCCCACCTCTTAGTGGCACGCTCCAGATTCAGCAGCAGCACCTCCAACTCCTCCTCTGAGTGAGCAGCAATTACCAGATCATCGGCATACATAACGTGGTTGACCAATAGGAAGCCATCCCTTGACCACACCCAGGCATCGATCAGCCTCCTATTGTATCTGTACCAGATGTAAATCCCTCCAGTACAGCCATTGAAAGCTTCATGAACTACGTGATCAAAATAGATGTTAAATAATGTAGGAGCCAGAGAACATCCCTGTCGCACCCCAAGGTGAACAGGGAATTGCTCCCACTCTCGGCCACGTAGTTTTACCCGGACCCGCTCACCATCATGAAGGTCCTTAATGATTGTGAGCAGAGAGTCAAAGACTCCGAAAGCACGAACAACACAGAGCCCAGGCCTACTGATGGTATCATAGGCCTTGACCAGGTCAATAAAGCAGAGATGTAGGTCTTATTGGAATTCCCTATACCTCTGCTGTAGCAGACGGACAGAAAATATGGCATCTGTGCAGGACCGCCCTTTCCTGAAACCAAATTGGGGCTCCACAAGCCTCTCCTCAGCGTGCCTGGCAAGGCGATGTTGAATAATTCTTGCCAGGACCTTTCCCGGCACACTGAGGAGTGAGATTCCCCTGTAGTTGTTACAGTTTGTGCGGTCCCCTTTCTTAAATAGGAGAACCACCAGGGCATCCTTCCAGTCCTGCAGAACCCGTCCAGTGGTCCAGACTGTTGTTATGATGTCATGCAAGTCATTCTATGCACAAACGCCACCCTCCCTCAGCATTTCGCTTGGGAGATCATCTCTGCCTGGTGCTTTTCCTGGTCTCAGACTCTGGATCGCCTTCAGTACTTCCTCAACAGATGGCACCTCAGCCAGCCACTCACAGGGGGTGACTTCCTCTTCAAATATTTGAGGCACCGCGGCCTCAGCAAGATCATCCCCACTTTGTGCCACAATGTTTTCCAGGCTGAGGGATTTCCCCTCCCCCAGGACCTCACAGAAATGCTCAGCAAATCTGAAAACCTATTCCTGGGGGTCAGAGATTAGATCACCGTTCTTTCCCCTAATGATAATAGGTGTGGAGCTGAAAGCTACTTTTTGTATGGAATTAAAGAGCGATTTGTGATCGCGGGCCACTGAGGCAGATTCCATCACTTTAGCAACTCGCGACCACCACCCATCCTTGCAGCACCTCACGGCTCTCTTCGGTAAATCCTTCTCATTCTCTGACGTGGGATTCTGTAACCGATGACAGTGGGCCTGTCACTTTTTTTCAGCCAGCCTGAACACCTCCTCTGTCAGCCAGGGTCTCTCTGGAGGTCTGGATCGTGTACGCAACACAGCCATTCCAGCTGCATGAGCCACAGTTCTTAACCTCGCCTATTTCCCCTCGACATCAGGAGGAGTGGATGACGATGCCAACCCCAGCCGCAAGCGATGATGAAGTTCTCGCTTGCAACTTTCATCAGCTAGCTGAGACCATGCCACTAAGGATTTGAATGGGGTCCTGGGTGTACACCCACTACCGGAGTGGAAGAATGGCAGGCGCATCTTTGTTGTGTGGATGCGCCGATGCTGGAACAGCGTGTTGGTTATTACAAGCCCATGGGCTGCACAAAAATCTAGCAGCCTCCTACCGTTGTTATTGAGCTGATCTGGCCCATGCCTGCCAATCACTCCAGACCAGGGGCCAGCATTGTGACCAACTCGGGCATTAAATTCACCCAACAGGATGACTCTATCCCGAGGTGCCACTTTAGCCAGCACCTGTGACAGGAGGTCATAGGAGGTATCTGACTCATCGGCCTTACCTGTATCCCTCCACGGATGTTCGTCTTTGGTAGGGGCATAAGTAACCACGACCACCATTCCTCGCCTCCGGTTGATGGGAAGGCGAGCCCAAAGTTGCCTAGGACTTACAGCTTCCCACACCTCACCGCCACGCTCCCACGCCCCCTTAATTTTTTTGTTCAGAAGAAGAGCCACACCCTGTTGTTTGGTAGTCTCCTGCCCCGAGTAGAGGACTGTCCACCCCTCATGGTGGCAGGAGCCAGAGCCGGTCCACCGGACCTCCTGAATGCCACAGAGAACCAGGCAGTACCGGTCCAGCTCCCGACAGAGGAGTGGCAGCCTCTCCTCCGCAGTGAGTGTTCGAACATTCCACGTGGCCATCCGTAGTGGCTGTTCTTTGTTTCTGGAGAAACCCCGAGTGTAAGGATTCAATCTCCTGGCTTCGCCAAATGGGGTTTTGCCAGGAGACGTCATAGACGCCTTTCCCCGCAGGGCCTCCGGCACAAGCTTTGTTTGATATTTTAGTCGTGGTATCTTGGTCATTGATTTGAAGGTGGAGGGGTTACCAGCCCCTCGCACCCATCCAGAGCACCCATTTGCCCTCTGTGGTGGTTACAGACGCCATGAGGGGAATGGCCAATCTAAATTGTCCCTCCCCCCCACGGCACTGCCCACCACAGCATTGCCATCTGGGAAATATATAAATGTGTCGTTAAAACCCGCCACCACCCGACACAGCCAACTAGTAAGGGCTGTCACGTAAACAGAACGTGGCCAATTCTCTCTCTTATGGATGATATTGGTCGCGAAAGCTTACGTGTTAAACTTAGGAGGTAGGGGGTTGTTTTGCTGCACTCACACACACACACACGTACACACACACACGTACACACACACCCACACGCACACACACGCACACACACACACGTACACACACGTACACACACGCACACACACGTACACACACACGTACGCACACACACACACGTACACACACACGTACACACACACACACGTACACACACACCCACACGCACCCACACGCATCCGCACGCACACACACGTACAGACACACGTACCTACGTACGTACGTAAAACGCGACCTCTCCTTCCGCCCTGGCCATTGGGGCTCCCTTGCCGCACAAACACAAACCCACCGGCTCGTTTGCACCCCCCCCCTTCTCTCCCCCATGCCCCCTCTCTCCCCCCCCCCCTTCTCTCCCCCATGCCCCCCCCTCTCCCCCCCCCTCTCCCCCCTAGCCCGGTGAGAAGTGCTTCATCCCTCCGTGCGAGTCGGCGGCTCCCTGGCCCCGGGTGGAGACTGTGAGCCTCCCGTCCGGCAGGGCCTACATGCGCTACACCGCCTGCCCCGCCGCCCCCCATCACCACCAGCAGCAGGGGCAGCAGGGGCAGCAGGGGCAGCAGCAGCAGGAGCAGCAGCAGGGGCAGCAGGAGCAGCAGCAGGAGCAGCGGGAGCAGCAGGAACCCACGGCCCACGGCCACCTGCCACCAGGCCGCGTAGCGCAGGAGCATGAGCACCTGGAGGAGACGCACCTGGAGGAGACGCACCTGGAGACGCACCTGCAGGAGACGCACCTGGAGGAGACCTACCTGGAGGAGACCTACCTGTAGCAGTGGACGCACCTAGAGCAGACGGCACCTGGAGATGTACCTGGAGGAGACGCACCGGGAGGAGACGCACCTAGAGACCTACCTGGAGACGCACCTGCAGGAGACCTACCTGTAGATGCACCTAGAGACGCACCTGGAGACGCACCTGCAGGAGACCTACCTGCAGGAGACGCACCTGGAGGATACCTACCTGTAGCAGCGGACGCACCTAGAGCAGACGCACCTGTAGCGGCAGACGCACCTGGAGTTGTACCTAGAGACGCACCTGCAGGAGATGTACCTGGAGATGCACCTGTAGTGGCAGACGCACATGTAGTGGCAGACGCACCTTGAGATGTACCTAGAGACGCACCTGTAGTGGCAGACGCACCTGGAGATGTACCTAGAGACGCACCTGCAGGAGATGTACCTGGAGACGCACCTGCAGGAGATGTACCTGGAGATGCACCTGTAGTGGCAGACGCACCTGGAGATGTACAGTGAGGGAAAAAAAGTATTTGATCCCCTGCTGATTTTGTACATTTGCCCACTGACAAAGAAATGATCAGTCTATAATTTTAATGATAGGTTTATTTGAACAGTGAGAGACAGAATAACAACAAGAAAATCCAGAAAAACGCATGTAAAAAATGTTATAAATTGATTTGCATTTTAATGAGGGAAATAAGTATTTGACCCCCTCTAAATCAGAAAGATTTCTGGCTCCCAGGTGTCTTTTATACAGGTAACGAGCTGAGATTAGGAGCACACTTTTAAAGGGAGTGCTCCTAATCTCAGCTTGTTACCTGTATAAAAGACACCTGTCCACAGAAGCAATCAATCAATCAGATTCCAAACTCCCCACCATGGCCAAGACCAAAGAGGTCTCCAAGGATGTCAGGGACAATATTGTAGACCTACACAAGGCTGGAATTGGCTACAAGACCATTGCCAAGCAGCTTGGTGAGAAGGTGACAACAGTTGGTGCGATTATTCGCAAATGGAAGAAACACAAAAGAACTGTCAATCTCCCTCGGCCTGGGGCTCCATGCAAGATCTCACCTCGTGGAGTTGCAATGATCATGAGAACGGTGAGGAATCAGCCCAGAACTACACGGGAGGATCTTGTCAATTATCTCAAGGCAGCTGGGACCATAGTCACCAAGAAAACAATTGGTAACACACTACGCCGTGAAGGACTGAAATCCCGCAGTGCCCGCAAGGTTCCCCTGCTCAAGAAAGCACATATACATGCCCGTCTGAAGTTTGCCAATGAATATCTGAATGATTCAGAGGACAACTGGGTGAAGTGTTGTGGTCAGATGAGACCAAAATGGAGCTCTTTGGCATCAACTCAACTCGCCATGTTCGGAGGAGGAGGAATGCTGCCTATGACCCCAAGAACACCATCCCCACCGTCAAACATGGAAGTAGAAACATTATGCTTTGGGGGTGTTTTTCTGCTAAGGGGACAGGACAACTTCACTGCATCAAAGGGACGATGGACGGGGCCATGTACCGTCAAATCTTGGGTGAGAACCTCCTTCCCTCAGCCAGGGCATTGAAAATGGGTCGTGGATGGGTATTCCAGCATGACAATGATCCAAAACACACGGCCAAGGCAACAAAGGAGTGGCTCAAGAAGAAGCACATGAAGGTCCTGGAGTGGCCTAGCCAGTCTCCAGACCTTAATCCCATAGAAAATCTGTGGAGGGAGCTGAAGGTTCGAGTTGCCAAACGTCAGCGTCGAAACCTTAATGACTTGGAGAAGATCTGCAAAGAGGAGTGGGACAAAATCCTTCCTGAGATGTGTGCAAACCTGGTGGCCAACTACAAAAAACGCCTGACCTCTGTGATTGCCAACAAGGGTTTTGCCACCAAGTGCTACGTCATGATTTGCAGAGGGGTCAAATACTTATTTCCCTCATTAAAATGCAAATCAATTTATAACATTTTTGACATGCGTTTTTCTGGATTTTGTTGTTGTTATTCTGTCTCTCACTTTAAATAAAGCTACGATTAAAATTATAGACTCATAATTTATTTGTCAGTGGGCAAACGTACAAAATCAGCCGGGGATCAAATACTTTTTTCCCTCACTGTACCTAGAGACGCACCTGCAGGAGATGTACCTGGAGATGCACCTGCAGGAGATGTACCTATAGATGTACCTAGAGACCCACCTGCAGGAGATGTACCTGGAGACCCACCTGCAGGAGATGTACCTAGAGACGCACCTGCAGGAGATGTACCTGTAGGAGATGTACCAGGAGATGTACCTGGAGACACCTGCAGGAGATGTACCTAGAGACGCACCTGCAGGAGATGTACCTGGAGACCCACCTGCAGGAGATGTACCTGGAGACGCACCTGTAGGAGATGTACCTAGAGATGCACCTGCAGGAGATGTACCTGGAGACACCTGCAGGAGATGTACCTAGAGACGCACCTGCAGGAGATCTACCTGGAGACGCACCTGCAGGAGATGTACCTGGAGACCCACCTGTAAGAGATGTACCTGTAGATGTACCTGGAGACGCACCTGGAAATGTACCTAGAGATGTACCTGGAGATGTACCTGTAGATGCACCTGTAGTGGCAGACGCACCTGTGTGTCTATGTTGTGTGTCTCTCTGTGTCTGTGTGTGTCTCTCTTTGCTTGTGTCTCTCTGTGTCTGTGTGTCTCTCTGTGGCTGTGTGTGTCTCTCTCTGCTTGTGTCTCTCTCTGTGTCTGTGTGTGTGTCTCTCTCTCTGCTTGTGTGTCTGTCTGTGTCTGTCTGCCTGTGTCTCTGTTGTGTCTCTCTGTGTTGTCTCTCTGTGTGTCTATGTTGTGTGTCTCTCTGTGTCTGTCTCTCTGCTTGTGTGTCTCTCTGTGTGTCTGTGTGTGTGTGTGTCTCTCTCTGCTTGTGTGTCTGTCTGTGTGTCTCCGTGTCTGTGTTTTGTCTCTCTCTCTCTCTCTCAAATTGAGTTCGACCTGATGATGGTTGCTTGCGTTGCAATCGAAACGTCGTACTCTATTTAAACAAAAAAGAAATGGTATTCTCTACGTGACTTTAGCGAAAGAACCAACGAGTAATCCCTGCAGTCACGAAAGCTTCAGATCAAGTGTGTGTTCCACTCATTTTAGTTGAGGCCCCTCTGAGTTGGCGTGGAGCTGGCTTTTATTTTTTTCAGAAGCCCCGACCTCACTTTGGCAAGTGATAACGGCTCAGCCAAGCGGATTGTCAAGTTGATTTAAAGCTTTCGTGAATTCAGGGATGCATTTTTATTTATTATTTCGGTAAAGTCGTCACGTAGAAGGGGAGAACTAATAATAAAACATGGTATTGTATTTTTATTATTTTATTATTTCCCTTCTACGTGACTTTACCGAAAGAACCAAGAGAATTGATTGTCATTGGCATCGCGTGGAAATGTAAGGCAGCTACAGACTATAAAGGCATGTTTATTCAGACTCAGAGACCCACAGAGACCTACACTCACAGAGACCCATACTCACAGAGACCCATAGAGACCCACAGAGACCCACACTCATAGAGACCCATACTCACAGAGACCCACAGAGACCAACACTCATAGAGACACACAGAGACCCACACTCACAGAGACCCACAGAGACACACAGAGACCCACACTCATAGAGACCCAAAGAGACCCACACTATTAGAGACCCACAGAGACCCACACTCATAGAGACCCACAGAGACCCATACTCAGAGACCCATACTCACAGAGACCCACAGAGACCTACGCTCACAGAGACCCACAGAGACCCACACTCATAGAGACCCACAGAGACCCATACTCATAGACACCCACAGAGACCCATACTCATAGAGACCCACACTAATAGAGACCCACAGAGACCCATACTCATAGAGACCCACAGAGACCCACACTCACAGAGACCCACAGAGACCCATACTCATAGAGACCCACAGAGACCCACACTCATAGAGACCCACAGAGACCCATACTCAGAGACCCATACTCACAGAGACCCACAGAGACCTACGCTCACAGAGACCCACAGAGACCCACACTCATAGAGACCCACAGAGACCCATACTCATAGAGACCCAGAGAGATCCACACTCATAGAGACACACAGAGACCACACTCATAGAGACCCACAGAGACCCACACTCATAGAGACCCACAGAGACCCACACTCATAGAGACCCACAGAGACCCACACTCATAGAGACCCACAGAGACCCACACTCATAGAGACCCACAGAGACCCATACTCATAGAGACCCACAGAGACCTACGCTCATAGAGTCACACAGAGACCCACACTCATAGAGACCCACAGAGACCCACACTCACAGAGACCCACAGAGACCCACACTCATAGAGACCCACAGAGACCCACACTCACAGAGACCCACAGAGACCCATACTCCTAGAGACCCACAGAGACCCACACTCATAGAGACCCACAGAGACCCACACTCATAGAGACCCACAGAGACCCATACTCATAGACACCCACAGAGACCCATACTCATAGAGACCCACACTAATAGAGACCCACAGAGACCCATACTCATAGAGACCCACAGAGACCCACACTCACAGAGACCCACAGAGACCCATACTCATAGAGACCCACAGAGACCCACACTCATAGAGACCCACAGAGACCCATACTCAGAGACCCATACTCACAGAGACCCACAGAGACCTACGCTCACAGAGACCCACAGAGACCCACACTCATAGAGACCCACAGAGACCCATACTCATAGAGACCCAGAGAGATCCACACTCATAGAGACACACAGAGACCACACTCATAGAGACCCACAGAGACCCACACTCATAGAGACCCACAGAGACCCACACTCATAGAGACCCACAGAGACCCACACTCATAGAGACCCACAGAGACCCACACTCATAGAGACCCACAGAGACCCATACTCATAGAGACCCACAGAGACCTACGCTCATAGAGTCACACAGAGACCCACACTCATAGAGACCCACAGAGACCCACACTCACAGAGACCCACAGAGACCCACACTCATAGAGACCCACAGAGACCCACACTCACAGAGACCCACAGAGACCCATACTCCTAGAGACCCACAGAGACCCACACTCATAGAGACCCACAGAGGCCCACACTCATAGAGACCCACAAAGCCCCATACTCATAGAGACACACAGAGACCCATACTCACAGAGACCCACAGAGACCCATACTCAGACACCCACAGAGACCCACAGAGACCCATACTCATAGAGACCCACAGACCCATACTCATCAAGACCCACACTCATAGAGACTCACAGAGACCCATACTCATAGAGACCCACAGAGACCCACACTCATAGAGACTCACAGAGACCCACACTCATAGAGACACACAGAGACCCACACTCATAGAGACCCACAGAGACCCACACTCATAGAGACCCACAGAGACCCACACTCGTAGAGACACACAGAGACCCACACTCATAGAGACCCACAGAGACCCATACTCATAGAGACCCACAGAGACCCACACTCATAGAAATCCAAAGAGACTCACACTCATAGAGACCCACAGAGACCCACACTCATAGAGACCCACAGAGACCCACACTCATAGAGACAAACAGAGACCCACACTCATAGAGACCCACAGAGACCCACACTCATAGAGACCCACAGAGACCCACACTCATAGAGACCCACAGAGACCCACACTCATAGAGACTCACAGAGACCCATACTCATAGAGACCCACAGAGACCCACACTCATAGAGACCCACACTAATAGAGACCCACAGAGACCCACACTCATAGAGACTCACAGAGACCCACACTCATAGAGACAGAGACCCACACTCATAGAGACCCACAGAAACCCACACTCATAGACACCCACAGAGACCCACACTCATAGAGACCCACAGAGACCCACACTCATAGAAACCCACAGAAACCCACACTCATAGAGACCCACAGAGACCCATACTCAGACACCCACAGAGACCCACAGAGACCCATACTCACAGAGACCCACAGAGACCCATACTCATAGAGACCCACAGACCCATACTCATCGAGACCCACACTCATAGAGACTCACAGAGACCCATACTCATAGAGACCCACAGGGACCCACACTCATAGAGACTCACAGAGACCCACACTCATAGAGACACACAGAGACCCACACTCATAGAGACCCACAGAGACCCACACTCATAGAGACCCACAGAGACCCACACTCATAGAGACACACAGAGACCCACACTCATAGAGACCCACAGAGACCCATACTCATAGAGACCCGCAGAGACCCACACTCATAGAGACCCACATAGACCCATACTCATAGAGACACACAGAGACCCACACTCATAGAGACCCACAGAGACCCATACTCAGAGACCCATACTCACAGAGACCCACAGAGACCTACGCTCACAGAGAGCCACAGAGACCCACACTCATAGAGACCCACAGAGACCCATACTCATAGAGACCCACAGAGACCTACGCTCACAGAGAGCCACAGAGATCCACACTCATAGAGACACACAGAGACCCACACTCATAGAGACCCACACTCATAGAGACCCACAGAGACCCACACTCATAGAGACCCACAGAGACCCACACTCATAGAGACCCACAGAGACCCACACTCATAGAGACCCACACTCATAGAGACCCACAGAGACCCACACTCATAGAGACCCACAGAGACCCACACTCATAGAGACCCACAGAGACCCACACTCATAGAGACCCACAGAGACCCACACTCATAGAGACCCACAGAGACCCATACTCATAGAGACCCACAGAGACCCACGCTCATAGAGTCACACAGAGACCCACACTCATAGAGACCCACAGAGACCCACACTCACAGAGACCCACAGAGACCCACACTCATAGAGACCCACAGAGACCCACACTCACAGAGACCCACAGAGACCCATACTCATAGAGACCCACAGAGACCCACACTCTTAGAGACCCACAGAGACCCACACTCATAGAGACCCACAGAGGCCCACACTCATAGAGACCCACAAAGACCCACACTCATAGAGACACACAGAGACCCATACTCACAGAGACCCACAGAGACCCATACTCAGACACCCACCGAGACCCACAGAGACCCATACTCACAGAGACCCACAGAGACCCATACTCATAGAGACCCACAGACCCATACTCATCGAGACCCACACTCATAGAGACTCACAGAGACCCATACTCATAGAGACCCACAGAGACCCACACTCATAGAGACCCGCAGAGACCCACACTCATAGAGACCCACATAGACCCATACTCATAGAGACACACAGAGACCCACACTCATAGAGACCCACAGAGACCCATACTCAGAGACCCATACTCACAGAGACCCACAGAGACCTACGCTCACAGAGAGCCACAGAGACCCACACTCATAGAGACCCACAGAGACCCATACTCATAGAGACCCACAGAGACCTACGCTCACAGAGAGCCACAGAGATCCACACTCATAGAGACACACAGAGACCCACACTCATAGAGACCCACACTCATAGAGACCCACAGAGACCCACACTCATAGAGACCCACAGAGACCCACACTCATAGAGACCCACAGAGACCCACACTCATAGAGACCCACACTCATAGAGACCCACAGAGACCCACACTCATAGAGACCCACAGAGACCCACACTCATAGAGACCCACAGAGACCCACACTCATAGAGACCCACAGAGACCCACACTCATAGAGACCCACAGAGACCCATACTCATAGAGACCCACAGAGACCCACGCTCATAGAGTCACACAGAGACCCACACTCATAGAGACCCACAGAGACCCACACTCACAGAGACCCACAGAGACCCACACTCATAGAGACCCACAGAGACCCACACTCACAGAGACCCACAGAGACCCATACTCATAGAGACCCACAGAGACCCACACTCTTAGAGACCCACAGAGACCCACACTCATAGAGACCCACAGAGGCCCACACTCATAGAGACCCACAAAGACCCACACTCATAGAGACACACAGAGACCCATACTCATAGAGACCCACAGACCCATACTCATCGAGACCCACACTCATAGAGACTCACAGAGACCCATACTCATAGAGACCCACAGAGACCCACACTCATAGAGACTCACAGAGACCCACACTCATAGAGACACACAGAGACCCACACTCATAGAGACCCACAGAGACCCACACTCAGACACCCACAGAGACCCACAGAGACCCATATTCACAGAGACCCACAGAGACCCATACTCATAGAGACCCACAGACCCATACTCATCGAGACCCACACTCATAGAGACTCACAGAGACCCATACTCATAGAGACCCACAGGGACCCACACTCATAGAGACTCACAGAGACCCACACTCATAGAGACACACAGAGACCCACACTCATAGAGACCCACAGAGACCCACACTCATAGAGACCCACAGAGACCCACACTCGTAGAGACACACAGAGACCCACACTCATAGAGACCCACAGAGACCCATACTCAGAGACCCATACTCACAGAGACCCACAGAGACCTACGCTCACAGAGAGCCACAGAGACCCACACTCATAGAGACCCACAGAGACCCATACTCATAGAGACCCAGAGAGATCCACACTCATAGAGACCCACACTCATAGAGACCCACAGAGACCCACACTCATAGAGACCCACACTCATAGAGACCCACACTCATAGAGACCCACAGAGACCCACACTCATAGAGACCCACAGAGACCCACACTCATAGAGACCCACAGAGACCCACACTCATAGAGACCCACAGAGACCCATACTCATAGAGACCCACAGAGACCCACGCTCATAGAGTCACACAGAGACCCACTCTCATAGAGACCCACAGAGACCCACAGAGACCCACACTCATAGAGACCCACAGAGACCCACACTCACAGAGACCCACAGAGACCCATACTCATAGAGACCCACAGAGACCCACACTCTTAGAGACCCACAGAGACCCACACTCATAGAGACCCACAGAGGCCCACACTCATAGAGACCCACAAAGACCCACACTCATAGAGACACACAGAGACCCATACTCACAGAGACCCACAGAGACCCATACTCAGACACCCACAGAGACCCACAGAGACCCATACTCACAGAGACCCACAGAGACCCATACTCATAGAGACCCACAGACCCATACTCATCGAGACCCATACTCATAGAGACCCACAGAGACCCACACTCATAGAGACTCACAGAGACCCACACTCATAGAGACACACAGAGACCCACACTCATAGAGACCCACAGAGACCCACACTCATAGAGACCCACAGAGACCCACACTCGTAGAGACACACAGAGACCCACACTCATAGAGACCCACAGAGACCCATACTCATAGAGGCCCACAGAGACCCACACTCATAGAGACCCACAGAGACTCACACTCATAGAGACCCACAGAGACCCACACTCATAGAGACCCACAGAGACCCACACTCATAGAGACAAACAGAGACCCACACTCATAGAGACCCACAGAGACCCACACTCATAGAGACCCACAGAGACCCACACTCATAGAGACCCACAGAGACCCACACTCATAGAGACTCACAGAGACCCACACTCATAGAGACCCACAGAGACTCACACTCATAGAGACCCACAGAGACCCACACTCATAGAGACTCACAGAGACCCATACTCATAGAGACCCACAGAGACTCACACTCATAGAGACCCACAGAGACCCACACTCATAGAGACCCACAGAGACCCACACTCATAGAGACTCACAGAGACCCACACTCATAGACACCCACAGAGACCCACACTCATAGAGACACACAGAGACCCATACTCATAGAGACCCATATTCACAGAGACCCATAGAGACCCACACTCATAGAGACCCACAGAGACCCACACTCATAGAAACCCACAGAGACCCACACTCATAGAGACCCACAGAGACCCATACTCAGACACCCACAGAGACCCACAGAGACCCATACTCACAGAGACCCACAGAGACCCATACTCATAGAGACCCACAGACCCATACTCATCGAGACCCACACTCATAGAGACTCACAGAGACCCATACTCATAGAGACCCACAGAGACCCACACTCACAGAGACTCACAGAGACCCACACTCATAGAGACACACAGAGACCCACACTCATAGAGACCCACAGAGACCCACACTCATAGAGACCCACAGAGACCCACACTCGTAGAGACACACAGAGACCCACACTCATAGAGACCCACAGAGACCCATACTCATAGAGACCCACAGAGACCCACACTCATAGAGACCCACAGAGACCCACACTCATAGAGACCCACAGAGACCCAGACTCACAGAGATCCACACTCATAGAGACCCACAGAGACCCACACTCATAGAGACACACAGAGACCCCACATTCGCTCTTTTTCAGAAGCGACTCATCATCATCATTATAATCACGTGGAAATTCATAGCAGCAGCCAAACGCCCTGAACGCGTGCTGATCTTTACTCTAAACGCAGAGAGATTGGGAATTGTCGAGCAAGCGTCCGTGGTGTGTGCGGTAGTGTAGCAGGTAGCGTACGTAGCGCTGCGCTACGAACCCGGCGACCCGGGTTCGATTCCCGCTCACGGCCAACGCCGCCAGTGACGATTCTCTGAACCGGTCCTCGGCCTCCCCCTTGGTCGACTCAGCCTCAAACGGGTACCTGGTGTAGCGGTGTGCAGTAAACATCGCCACTGGGGGAGACAAAGGCGGCCGGGCGTGGTGGCTGGCCACCCACCCCCTCGTGTTCCACAGTGCCGGTAGCCTTCACAGGCGCTGCTACTCGCTAACAGCACTTGCCCCTACAGTCTGTTAAGGCTACACGGGGCGTCTTTGTCTATTTTACCTTTGTGAGTTCACGTGCAGCACTTGCCCCTACAGTCTGTTGAGGCTACACGGGGCGTCTTTGTCTATTTTACCTTTGTGAGTTCACGTGCAGCACTTGCCCCTACAGTCTGTTGAGGCTACACGGGGCGTCTTTGTCTATTTTATCTTTGTGAGTTCACGTGCAACACTTGCCCCTACAGTCTGTTAAGGCTATACGGGGCCTCTTTGTCTATTTTATCTTTGTGAGCTCACGTGCAGCACTTGCCCCGACAGTCTGTTGAGGCTATACGGGGCCTCTTTGTCTATTTTATCTTTGTGAGTTCACGTGCAACACTTGCCCCGACAGTCTGTTAAGGCTATACGGGGCCTCTTTGTCTGTTTTATCTTTGTGAGTTCACGTTGCAGCACTTGCCCCTACAGTCTGTTGAGGCTATACGGGGCCTCTTTGTCTATTTTATCTTTGTGAGCTCACGTGCAGCACTTGCCCCTACAGTCTGTTGAGGCTATACGGGGCCTCTTTGTCTGTTTTATCTTTGTGAGTTCACGTTGCAGCACTTGCCCCTACAGTCTGTTGAGGCTATACGGGGCCTCTTTGTCTATTTTATCTTTGTGAGTTCACGTTGCAGCACTTGCCCCTACAGTCTGTTGAGGCTATACGGGGCCTCTTTGTCTATTTTATCTTTGTGAGTTCACGTTGCAGCACTTGCCCCTACAGTCTGTTGAGGCTATACGGGGCCTCTTTGTCTATTTTATCTTTGTGAGTTCACGTGCAGCACTTGCCCCTACAGTCTGTTGAGGCTATACTGGGCCTCTTTGTCTATTTTATCTTGTGAGTTCACGTGCAGCACTTGCCCCTACAGTCTGTTGAGGCTACACGGGGCCTCTTTGTCTATTTTATCTTTGTGAGCTCATGTGCAGCACTTGCCCCTACAGTCTGTTAAGGCTATACGGGGCGTCTTTGTCTATTTTATCTTTGTGAGTTCACGTGCAACACTTGCCCCTACAGTCTGTTGAGGCTACACGGGGCCTCTTTGTCTATTTTATCTTTGTGAGCTCATGTGCAGCACTTGCCCCTACAGTCTGTTAAGGCTATACGGGGCCTCTTTGTCTATTTTATCTTTGTGAGCTCATGTGCAGCACTTGCCCCGACGCTCCGCTCGAGGCTACACGGGGCAGCTTTAGGGCCGTCCATAAATGACGTCACACACCTGGAGGGGGAGGGGGGGTCAGACATTTGTGACGATGTGTGACGAGAGTGGGGGGGAGGAGGTTTGAGTAGTGTGACGTCACACCAAAATGCGCAACTTTATAAAAAATATAGACAACACGTTCTACTTAATTATAGACTTTTTTTTAAAATAAATGTTTTCTCCTACGACATCGGAGTGCAGCGGCACATTAAATAAATGTTTATTTTGTTGTTGGTTTTCACACCTGATGATGATTGCTGCTTGTGTTGCAGTCGAAACGTCGTGAGAATTGTTATTGTTTTATATTTTTATTGTTATTTTATTGTTTCCCCTCCTACGTGGTGGTGACTTTACCGAAAGAACCAAGAATATACAATGACAATAGTTTAAAGCGATTTTTTAGGGGGAGAGAGGGGGGGTGGGGGGCAGAGCTTTGTGACGTCATATGTTCTTACGCCGTGTGACGAGTAGGGGGGAGTCAAAACATCGTCCAAAATCGCGTGACGTCATTTGTGGACTTTTTCCCCCATCGCCCAGATAGGACTTCCGTACCCGGAAGTGACGTCACCCACACCCGCGGTGACGAGGGGGGGTGGGTCCCGGATGTTGCGTCGCTTTTGCTTTGTGACGTCACGTACCGCTGGCTAGAGCCTCGTGGTCGAGGGGGGCGTTGCTTCGCCTCCCGAAGAAACTTTTAGAGGCCGTACATAAATGACGTCACGCGATTTTGGAAGATTTTTGACCCCCCCCTCCTCCTTCGTCACACGACGTCACAAAAAGTCAGACCCCCCCCCTCAAATATGACGTCACAAAGCTCTGCCACCCCTCCCCCCCCCCAAATAAATCACGACGTTTCGATCGCGACACAAGCGGTGTCGTCCTGTTCTGCTGGAACTGTTCCAACTGCTGCCGTGCCCGGAAGTGACGTCACCCACACCCGCGGTGACGAGGGTGTGTGGGGGGAGGGGCTAGAGAAATGTGACGTCACATCAAAATGCGCAAGCCAGCTGGACTATATCTCTCCTACATCATCATCATCTCCTACATCACCATCATCTCCTACATCATCATCATCTCCTACATCACCATCATCTCCTACATCACCATCATCATCTCCTACATCACCATCATCATTTCCTACATCACCATCATCTCCTATATCATCATCATCATCTCCTACATCACCATCATCTCCTACATCATCATCTCCTACATCACCATCATCATCTCCTACATCACCATCATCTCCTACATCACCATCATCTCCTACATCACCATCATCATCTCCTACATCACCATCATCTCCTACATCACCATCATCACCATCTCCTACATCACCATCATCTCCTACATCACCATCATCACCATCTCCTACATCATCATCTCCTACATCACCATGATCTCCTACATCACCATCTCCTACATCACCACCATCACCATCTCCTACATCACCATCATCTCCTACATCACCATGATCTCCTACATCATCATCATCTCCTACATCATCATCATCACGGTGTCTAGGAGATGTTAACTACCTCACCTGGTGTACAGGAGGTTGTGGGTTCAATCCCGACGCCTACTGCTGGATTATATATATATTTTAAATATAAAAAAAATATATATAATCCAGCAGTGGATCAGTTCCAGCAGAACAATTCCACTGCTGGATTTTAATTTTTTTCCGCCCGAGACCGACCGCTTGTGTTGCGCCCGAAACGTCGTGATTTATTTTATTTTTCTACCCACGTGATGAATTTACCGAAAGCACCACAGGGCACGGATTCCTGCAATCACGAAAGCTTCAAACCACAATAACCCTGCATTGTGGATGTTGGTCGCTAGGGCCTACTAAGTGTTAAACCGAAGGAGCCTTTCTTTGTGTTTTAAAACCCGTGTCCGCTAACTTGTGACAACTTCGTCTTGTAAATAAAAGCTTCTGCGTGGCGCGCGCGATGTCATCCGTTGTTGAATGTTCACGCGACGGGAATCTGCCGCTCTGTGTGTAGGATGGGCGAGCGCGCTGGATCACCATCATCTCCTACACCACCATTATCATCTCCTACACCACCATTATCATCTCCTACATCACAATCATCTGCTACATCACAATCATCTGCTACATCATCATCTCCTCCTACATCACCATCATCTCCTACATCACCATATCCATCATCACCTCCTACATCACCATATCCATCATCACCATCATCTCCTACATCACCATAATCACCATTTCCTACATCACCATCATCATCGTGGGTTTGATCCCGACCCCTAACGATACCTGCTGCTGTAGATGTGGAGTTTTCGTCTCTCTCATCATCACGGTGGCGAGATGTTAACTACCTCACCTGGTATACAGGAGGTCGTGGGTTCAATCCCAAGGCCAGCTGCTGTAGATTTGGAGTTTACGTGTCTCTCATCATCATCACGGTGGCTAGGAGATGTTGACTACCTCACTTGGTATACAGGAGGTCGTGGGTTCGTTCCCGACCCTGACGACGCCTGCTGCTGCTGCTGTAGATTTGGAGTCTGCGTCTCTCTCTCTCATCATCACGGTGGCTAGGAGATGTTGACTATCTCGCCTGGTATACAGGAGGTCGTGGGTTCAATCCTGAGGCCTGCTGCTGTAGATGTGGAGTTTTCGTCTCTCTCATCATCACGGTGGCTAGATGTTGACTACGTCGCCTGGTATACAGGAGGTCGTGGGTTCAATCCTGAGGCCTGTTGCTGTTGATTTGGAGTCTGCGTCTCTCTCATCATCACGGTGGCTAGATGTTGACTACCTCGCCTGGTGTACAGGAGGTCTGTGTGTCTCTCTCATCATCATCACGGTGGCTAGATGTTGACTACCTCGCCTGCTGTACAGGAGGTCTGTGTCTCTCTCATCATCACAGTGGCTAAAAAATGTTGACTACCTCGTCTGGTACACATGAGGTCGTGGGTTCAATCCTGAGACCTGCTGCTGTAGATGTGGAGTTGTCTCTCTCATCGTCACAGTGGCTAGATGTTGACTACCTCACCTGGTATACAGGAGGTCGTGGGTTCAATCCCGACGCCTGCTGCTGTAGATGTGGAGTTTACGTGTCTCTCATCATCATCAACACGGCGGCTAGGAGATGTTAACTACCCTACCCGGTATACAGGAGGTTGTGGGTTCAATCGTGAGGCCTGCTGCTGTAGATGTGGAGTTGTCTCTCTCATCATCACAGTGGCTATGAGATGTTGACTACCTCGCCAGGTCTACAGGATGTCTGTGTCTCTCTCATCATCACGTTGGCTGTGAGATGTTGACTACCTCGCCTGGTGTACAGGAGGTCGTAGGTTCGATCCCAAGGCCTGCTGCTGTAGATGTGGAGTTAACCTGTCTTATGTCTCTCTCTCTCTGTGGTCGCGTGGATTTTGATCCGGGCCCTTCGGTTCTTCGTTCCACATTTAGAAACGCGCGCTCAGAGAGTATAGGGCCGCTGCTATAAAATGTCCACGTGATGATGATGACAAGCCACTTCGTTCAGCTATCACTTGTGATAGCCCAGCTCGCTTCTGGAAAATAGCTACGTAGCTAAGTGGCTTACCTGGGGAAATTATAAAAAAAATAGTTTAAAAGTCAACGCGACACTCCACGTGATTTTAGTCCACACATCGGCCAGGGCCGACTGAAATGCATCTCATGGAGAGTTTCATGGTTTTTATTGTCAGCGAGTCCACCCACTCACACACTCACTCATACACATACTCACCCACTCACTCACACACATACTCACACACGCACTCACCCACTCACTCACACACCCACTCACTCACACATCCACTCACTCACCCACTCACTCACACACACCCACTCACTCACCCACTCACTCACACACACTCACTCACACACTCACCCACTCACTCACACACACCCACTCACTCACCCACTCACTCACACACACTCACTCACACACTCACCCACGCACTCACTCACCCACTCACTCACCCACTCACCCACTCACCCACTCACTCATACACACACTCACCCACTCACTCATACACACACTCACCCACTCACTCATACACATACTCACACACACTCACCTACTCACTCATACACATACTCACCCACACTCACCCACTCACTCACTCATACTCACACTCACACACTCACTCACCCACTCACACCCACTCACCCACCCACACACCCACTCACCCACCCACACACCCACTCACACACCCATCCAATCATTAACTCACCCAGAGATAACCCCCGTAATAGCCTCAGCACACTGGTTGTAGCAAGTGCTGTGAGTAGCGAGTAGCAGCAGCAGCAGCGCCTATGAAGGCTACCGGCGCTTTGGCACACACAGAGGGGGTGGTTGGCCACCACCACGCCCGGCCGCCTTTGTCTCCCCAGTGGCGATGTTCACTACGCTACACACCGCTACACCAGCTACTCATTTGAAGCTGAGTCGACCTAGGGGAGGAGGCCCAGAACCGGTTTAGATAATCGTCACTGAACTCACCCAACCCACTTACTCACCAATACCACGAACGCGTGAAACTTCTTTCGCACACCGCGTGACCAACCCATGCCAGTCGGAAGTTGTCACTCACCCAATCAGCAATAGCCGCCATGAGCCACTTAGCAGCGGGGACATCACCCCGACGCCTGTGCCAGGCCAAGTGCACCTTGAGGCTCTCACGTGAAGTGCTGAAGGCTCTCTGGTGGCAGGAGGTCACGGGACAGACCCAGCAGGTGCCATGGGTCGACTGCTGTGCCAGGCTAGGTGCAGGAGGAGGTCACGGGACAGACCCAGCAGGTGCCATGGGTCGACTGCTGTGCCAGGCTAGGTGCAGGAGGAGGTCACGGGACAGACCCAGCAGGTGCCATGGGTCGACTGCTGTGCCAGGCTAGGTGCAGGAGGTCACGGGACAGACCCAGCAGGTGCCATGGGGTTGACTTGACTACGATGAGCTGGCAAATACACCACCTGTACCTCCTACCCACTCACCCACCTACCCACCCATCCACTCACCCCCTTCATGTGCTCACCCACCTGCTCACTCACCCACTCACTCACTCTGTAGAACAGGAGTAGAACACACAAACTCCACTCACTTTATAGAACAGGGGTAGAACACACAAACTCCACTAACTCACTCTGTAGAACAGGAGTAGAACACACAAACTCCACTCACTCACTCTACAACAGGAGTAGAACACACAAACTCCACTAACTCTCACTGTAGAACAGGAGTAGAACACACAAACTCGACTCTCACTGTAGAACAGGAGTAGAACACACAAACTCCACTCACTCACTCTACAACAGGAGTAGAACACACAAACTCCACTAACTCACTCTGTAGAACAGGAGTAGAACACACAAACTCCACTCACTCACTCTGTAGAACAGGAGTAGAACACACAAACTCCACTAACTCACTCTGTAGAACAGGAGTAGAACACACAAACTCCACTAACTCACTCTGTAGAACAGCAGTAGAACACACAAACTCCACTCACTCACTCTACAACAGGAGTAGAACACACAAACTCCACTAACTCACTCTGTAGAACAGGAGTAGAACACACAAACTCCACTAACTCACTCTGTAGAACAGCAGTAGAACACACAAACTCCACTCACTCACTCTACAACAGGAGTAGAACACACAAACTCCACTAACTCTCACTGTAGAACAGGAGTAGAACACACAAACTCGACTCTCACTGTAGAACAGGAGTAGAACACACAAACTCCACTCACTCACTCTACAACAGGAGTAGAACACACAAACTCCACTAACTCACTCTGTAGAACAGGAGTAGAACACACAAACTCCACTCACTCACTCTGTAGAACAGGAGTAGAACACACAAACTCCACTAACTCACTCTGTAGAACAGCAGTAGAACACACAAACTCCACTCACTCACTCTACAACAGGGCTAGAACACACAAACTCCACTAACTCACTCTGTAGAACAGGAGTAGAACACACAAACTCCACTCACTCACTCTACAACAGGAGTAGAACACACAAACTCCACTCACTCTGTAGAACAGGAGTAGAACACACAAACTCCACTCACTCTGTAGAACAGGGCTAGAACACACAAACTCCACTCACTCACTCACTGTAGAACAGGGCTAGAACACACAAACTCCACTCACTCTACAACAGGAGTAGAACACACAAACTCCACACAGAGAGAGGGGATCGAACCCAGGCCACTCCTCGCTGTGAGGCTCGGTTGAAGCGTCACCACCGCACTTGCCTCCCGCCTCCTCCTCCTCCTCCGCCTCCGCCGCCGCTGCCAACTTTGTGACCGAAACTAAAACGCCAACATGGCTGCGGCACTCATCCAGCAGCGGATTGAGCACGGCCGCTGCTGAGGACGATGGCGGCGACGGTGGTGACGGTGGTGGTGACAGTGGTGGTGACGGTGGTGACGGTGGTGGTGACGGTGGTGACGGTGGTGGTGACGGTGGTGACGGTGGTGGTGACGGCGGTGGTGACGGCGGTGACGGTGGTGACAGTGGTGATGGTGGTGGTGACGGTGGTGGTGACGGTGGTGATGGTGGTGGTGACAGTGGTGGTGACAGTGGTGACGGTGGTGGTGACGGCGGTGGTGACGGTGGTGGTGACGGTGGTGGTGACAGTGGTGGTGACAGTGGTGACAGTGGTGGTGACGGTGGTGGTGACGACGGTGGTGACGGTGGTGGTGATGGTGGTGACGGTGGTGACGGTGGTGGTGACAGTGGTGGTGACGGTGGTGGTGACGGCGGTGGTGATGGTGGTGGTGGTGACGGTGGTGGTGACGGTGGTGGTGACGGTGGTGACGGTGGTGACGGCGGTGGTGATGGTGGTGGTGACGGCGGTGACGGTGGTGGTGACGGCGGTGACGGTGGTGGTGACGGTGGTGACGGTGGTGGCAGTGGTGACGGTGGTGGTGACGGTGGTGGTGACGTCAGTGGTGACGGTGGTGGTGGTGACGGCGGTGACGGTGGTGACGGTGGTGGTGACGGTGGTGGTGACGTCAGTGGTGACGGTCAGTCCTCCACATCGAGTCCGTAGTTACTGTAGAGGTCGCGGGTTGTGATGCCACGAAGGACAGCTACACGGGTCACGACCACACGTGGCGGTGGGTGGTGGTGTGGGTGGTGGTGTAGGTGGTGGTGGTGTAGGTGGTGGTGGTGTAGGTGGTGGTGGTGTAGGTGGTGGTGGTGTAGGTGGTGGTGTGGGTGGTGGTGTAGGTGGTGGTGTAGGTGGTGGTGTGGGTGGTGTAGGTGGTGGTGTGGGTGGTGGTGTAGGTGGTGGTATAGTGGGTGGTGGTGGTGTAGGTGGTGGTGTGGGTGGTGGTGTAGGTGGTGGTGTAGGTGGTGGTGGTGGTGTAGGTGGTGGTGGTGGTGTAGGTGGTGGTGTAGGTGGTGGTGTGGGTGGTGGTGTAGGTGGTGGTGTAGGTGGTGGTGTGGGTGGTGTAGGTGGTGGTGTGGGTGGTGGTGTAGGTGGTGGTATAGTGAGTGGTGGTGGTGTAGGTGGTGGTGTGGGTGGTGGTGTAGGTGGTGGTGTAGGTGGTGGTGGTGGTGTAGGTGGTGGTGGTGGTGTAGGTGGTGGTGTAGGTGGTGGTGTGGGTGGTGGTTTAGGTGGTGGTGGTGTAGGTGGTGTAGGTGGTGGTGTAGGTGGTGGTGGTGGTGTAGGTGGTGGTGTAGGTGGTGGTGTAGGTGGTGGTGTGGGTGGTGGTGTAGGTGATGGTGGTGTAGGTGGTGTAGGTGGTGGTGTAGGTGGTGGTGGTGGTGTAGGTGGTGGTGTGGGTGGTGGTGTGGGTGGTGGTGTAGGTGATGGTGGTGTACGTGGTGGTGGTGTACGTGGTGGTGTACGTGGCGGTGTAGGTAGTGGTGTAGGTGGTGGTGGTGTAGGTGGTGGTGTACGTGGCCGTGTAGGTGGTGGTGGTGTGGGTGGTGGTGTACGTGGCGGTGGGTGGTGGTGTAGGTGGTGGTGTAGGTGGCGGTGTGGGTGGTGGTGTACGTGGTGGTGTACGTGGCGGTGTAGGTGGTGGTGTAGGTGGTGGTGGTGTAGGTGGTGGTGTAGGTGGTGGTGGTGTAGGTGGTGGTGGTGTGGGTGGTGGTGTACGTGGCGGTGGGTGGTGGTGTAGGTGGTGGTGTAGGTGGCGGTGTAGGTGGCGGTGTAGGTGGCGGTGTAGGTGGTGGTGTAGGTGGTGGAGTACGTGGCCGTGTAGGTGGTGGTGGTGTGGGTGGTGGTGTACGTGGCGGTGGGTGGTGGTGTAGGTGGTGGTGGTGTATGTGGTGGTGTAGGTAGTGGTGGTGTGGGTGGTGGTGGTGATGGTGTGGGTGGTGGTGTTGTAGGTGGTGGTGGTGTAGGTGGTGGTTGTGGTGTAGGTGGTGGTTGTGGTGTAGATGGTGGTGGTGGCGGTGTAGGTGGTGGTGTAGGTGGTGGTATAGTGGGTGGTGGTGGTGTAGGTGGTGGTGGTGTAGGTGGTGGTGGTGTAGGTGGTGGTGGTGTAGGTGGTGGTGGTGTAGGTGGTGGTGTAGTGGGTGGTGGTGGTGTACGTGGTGGTGGTGTAGGTGGTGGTGGTGTAGGTGGTGTAGGTAGTGGTGGTGTAGGTGGTGGTGTACGTGGCGGTGTAGGTGGTGGTGGTGTGGGTGGTGGTGGTGATGGTGTGGGTGGTGGTGGTGTTGTAGGTGGTGGTGGTGTAGGTGGTGGTTGTGGTGTAGGTGGTGGTGGTGGCGGTGTAGGTGGTGGTGTAGGTGGTGGTATAGTGGGTGGTGGTGGTGTACGTGGTGGTGGTGTAGGTGGTGTAGGTGGTGGTGGTGTAGGTGGTGGTGTAGTGGGTGGTGGTGGTGTAGGTGGTGGTGTAGGTGGTGTAGGTGTAGGTGGTGGCGGTGAAGGTGGTGGTGTAGTGGATGGTGGTGGTGTACGTGGTGGTGGTGTAGGTGGTGGTGGTGTAGGTGGTGGTGTAGGTGGAGCCAACGGGAGGGTCAGGATTAGGAGAGAGACAAAGGGAGAGAGAGGTGGACATGTGTGAATGAATGGCGGTGTCTGTGCGCAGTAAACATTGCCACTGGGGAGACAAAGGCGGCCGGGCGTGGTGCTGGCCACCCACCCCCTCGTGTACCGTTCCGGCCTTCATAGGTGCCGCTAACAGCACTTGCCCCTACAGTCTGTTAGGGCTACACAGGGAATATTCGTCTTTGGTGTGCGGTAGTGGTGGTACAGTGGTGTGGCATTCCTACTGTGGCAGTGGCACTGTGTAGTAGTGGTAGTGGTGGTGCAGTACAGTTGTAGCACCGCGTGCTACTAGCACTGGCAGTGCAGCATGGTAGTGCAGAGCAGTAGTGCAGTGTGTTATTGCAGTGTGGTAGTGCAGTGTTAGTTTCATAGTGTGTTACTGCAGTCTGGTAGTGCAGTGTGTTAGTGTAGTCTGTTAGTGCAGTGCGGTTGTGCAGTGTGTTAGTTTCACAGTGTGTTAGTGCAGTGTGTTCGTTTTTACAGTGTGGTAGTACAGTGTGTTAGTTTCACAGTGTTAGCTCAGTGCGGTTGTGCAGTGTGTTAGTGCAGTGTGTTAGTTTCACAGTGTGTTATTGCAGTGTGTTAGTGCAGTGTGTTAGTGCAGTGTGTTAGTTTCACAGTGTGTTATTGCAGTGTGGATGTGCAGTGTGTTAGTTTTGCAGTGTGTTATTGCAGTGTGGTAGTGCAGTGTGGTAGTGCAGTGTGTTAGTTTCACAGTGTGTTATTGCAGTGTGGTAGTGCAGTGTGGTAGTGCAGTGTGTTAGTTTCACAGTGTTAGTGCAGTGCGGTTGTGCAGTGTGTTAGTGCAGTGTGTTAGTTTCATAGTGTGTTATTGCAGTGTAGTAGTGCAGTGTGTTAGTGCAGCATGGTAGTGCAGAGCAGTAGTGCAGAGTGTTAGTGCAGTGTGTTAGTTTCAATGTGTTAGTGCACTGCGGATGTGCAGTGTGTTAGTGCAGTGTGTTAGTTTCAGTGTGTTAGTGCACTGCGGATGTGCAGTGTGTTAGTGCAGTGTGTTAGTTTCACAGTGTTAGCGCAGTGCGGGTGTGCAGTGTGTTAGTTTCAGTGTGTTCGTGCAGTGCGGTGGTGCAGTGTGTTAGTTTCACAGTGTGTTATTGCAGTGTGATATTGCAGTGTGTTAGTTTCACAGTGTGTTATTGCAGTGTGTTAGTGCAGTGTGTTAGTGCAGTGTGTTAGTTTCACAGTGTGTTATTGCAGTGTGGTAGTGCAGTGTGGTAGTGCAGTGTGTTAGTTTCACAGTGTGTTAGTGCAGTGCGGTGGTGCAGTGTTAGTGCAGTGTGTTAGTCTCACAGTGTGTTATTGCAGTGTGGTAGTGCAGTGTGTTAGTTTCACAGTGTGTCAGTGCAGTGCGGTGGTGCAGTGTGTTAGTTTCACAGTGTGTTATTGCAGTGTGTTAGTTTCACAGTGTGTTAGTTTCACAGTGTGTTATTGCAGTGCGATAGTGCAGTGTGTTAGTGCAGTGTGTTAGTTTCGCAGTGTGTTAGTTTCACAGTGTGTTATTGCAGTGTGGTAGTGCAGTGTGTTAGTGCAGTGTGTTAGTTTTGCAGTGTGTTAGTTTCACAGTGTGTTATTGCAGTGTGGTAGTGCAGTGTGTTAGTGCAGTGTGTTAGTTTCGCAGTGTGTTAGTTTCACAGTGTGTTATTGCAGTGTGGTAGTGCAGTGTGTTAGTGCAGTGCGGTGGTGCAGTGTGTTAATGCAGTGTTTTAGTTTCACAGTGTGTTATTGCAGTGTGGTAGTGCAGTGTGTTAGTGCAGTGTGTTAGTTTCGCAGTGTGTTAGTTTCACAGTGTGTTATTGCAGTGTGGTAGTGCAGTGTGTTAGTGCAGTGCGGTGGTGCAGTGTGTTAATGCAGTGTTTTAGTTTCACAGTGTGTTATTGCAGTGTGGTAGTGCAGTGTGTTAGTTTCACAGTGTGTCAGTGCAGTGCGGTGGTGCAGTGTGTTAGTGCAGTGTGTTAGTTTCACAGTGTGTTATTGCAGTGCGGTGGTGCAGTGTGTTAGTGGAGTGCGTTAGTTTCACAGTGTGTTAGTGCAGTGTGGTGGTGCAGTGTTAGTGCAGTGTGTTAGTTTCACAGTGTGTTAGTGCAGTGCGGTGGTGCAGTGTGTTAGTGCAGTGTAATAGTTTCACAGTGTGTTAGTGCAGTGCGGTGGTGCAGTGTGTTATTTCAGTGTGTTAGTGCAGTGTGTTAGTTTCACAGTGTGTTAGTTTCACAGTGTGTTAGTGGAGTGTGTTAGTTTCACAGTGTGGCAGTGCAGTGCGGTGGTGCAGTACAGTCGTAGCACCGCGTGCTACTAGCACTGGTAGTGCAGCATGGTAGTGCAGTGTTAGTGCAGTGTGTTAGTTTCACAGTGTGTTAGTGCAGTGCGGTGATGCAGAGCGGTAGTGCAGTGTTAGTGCAGTGTGTTAGTTTCACCGTGTGTTAGTGCAGTGCGGTGATGCAGCATGGTAGTGCAGCATGGTAGTGCAGTGTTACTGCAGTGTGTTAGTTTCACCGTGTGTTAGTGCAGTGTGTTAGTTTCACAGTGTGTAAGTGCAGTGCGGTGATGCAGAGCGGTAGTGCAGAGCGGTAGTGCAGTGTTAGTGCAGTGTGTCAGTTTCACCGTGTGTTAGTGCAGTGCGTTAGTTTCACAGTGTGTTAGTGCAGTGCGTTAGTGCAGTGCGGTAGTGCAGAGCGGTAGTGCAGTGTTAGTGCAGTGTGTTAGTGCAGTGTGTTAGTGCAGTGCGGTGATGCAGAGCGGTAGTGCAGAGCGGTAGTGCAGAGCGGTAGTGCAGTGCGGTAGTGCAGAGCGGTAGTGCAGAGCGGTAGTGCAGTGTTAGTGCAGTGTGCTAGTTTCACCGTGTGTTAGTGCAGTGCGGTGATGCAGCATGGTAGTGCAGTGTTACTGCAGTGTGTTAGTTTCACCGTGTGTTAGTGCAGTGTGTTAGTGCAGTGCGGTGATGCAGAGCGGTAGTGCAGAGCGATAGTGCAGTGTTAGTGCAGTGTGTCAGTTTCACCGTGTGTTAGTGCAGTGCGTTAGTTTCACAGTGTGTTAGTGCAGTGCGTTAGTGCAGTGCGGTAGTGCAGAGCGGTAGTGCAGTGTTAATGCAGTGTGTTAGTGCAGTGTGTTAGTGCAGTGCGGTGATGCAGAGCGGTAGTGCAGAGCGGTAGTGCAGTGCGGTAGTGCAGTGCGGTAGTGCAGAGCGGTAGTGCAGAGCGGTAGTGCACTGACCCAGCTGACCCAGCAGGCTCTGCGCCGCGTCCTTAAGCTCGTTGTAGTCGTGCAA
Source organism: Petromyzon marinus (assembly GCF_048934315.1). NCBI lineage: Eukaryota > Metazoa > Chordata > Hyperoartia > Petromyzontiformes > Petromyzontidae > Petromyzon > Petromyzon marinus. The sequence goes on along the minus strand of NC_133740.1, from coordinate 6,418,579 downwards.
CTTGCGGATGTGGACATCCAACTCGTCTGGGCTGCAGCCTCTGTGCACCCCGCACACAACAACAACATATTCTTGGTGCTTTCGGTAAAGTCACCACGTAGAAGGGAAACAATAAAAATATAAAACAATTAGATTTTGTAAAACAATAACATTATTATTCTTGGTGCTTTCGGTAAAGTCACCACGTAGAAGGGAAACAATAAAATAACAATAAAAATATTAAACAATTAGATTTTGTAAAACAATAAAATTATTATTCTTGGTGCTTTCGGTAAAGTCACCACATAGAAGGGAAACAATAAAATAACAATAAAAATATAAAACAATTAGATTTTGTAAAACAATAAAATTATTATTCTTGGTGCTTTCGGTAAAGTCACCACCACGTAGAAGGGAAACAATAAAATAATAAAAATATAAAACAATTAGATTTTGTAAAACAATAAAATTATTATTCTTGGTGCTTTCGGTAAAGTCACCACGTAGAAGCGAAATAATAAAATAATAAAAATATTAAACAATAAAATTCTCACGACGTTTCGACTGCAACACAGGCAGCAATCATCATCAGGTGTGAAAACCACGGCGAGAAAGTTTGTAAAGAGTGGCGGTTTTTTTCAACGTTAAAATTATTGCTGTGGTTTTTCACACCTGATGATGATTGCCGCTTGTGTTGCAGTCGAAACGCCGTGAGAATTTTATTGTTTCATATTTTTTTAATTATTTTATTGTTTCCCTATCTACGTGGTGGTGACTTTACCGAAAGAACCAAGAATATGAATCCCTGCAGTCACGAAAGCCTTCAATCAAAACATCAACAACGTCAAAAACAACAATGTATTACTGTAAAACTAAAACTACTTAAGGACAACGCACCTACTTAGAAACTGACGCAAACTACAGCGATCCCTCGGTTTACGATGCCATCGATGAACAACATCTCGATTAACGATTCGCTCTCCCACCAGGGTCCACATTGTTTCTTACCGGCGATTAATTTTCGACTTAACGATTGATTTTTCCCATTTACGATTCGCCCCTCTCACAGGGGGGGGGGGGGTCCCACATTGTTTCCATTAACGCCGAATTTTCCATTAACGATCCGCCCCTCCCTATAGGGGCACCCACAATTGTATCTATTTGACCAGGGGCCATTTGGATATTGATAACATCATTCGCGGGCCATACAAAAATGATCAACTTAAAAATCAGCCCCTTTATATTTGGTCAAACATTTCATTAACGCACCCCTAATGCGATGGGCTGTAACTGCTTCTTACTCTTTTTGATTTGAAGCTTTCGTGACTGCAGTAATTCATATTCTTAGTTTTTTCGGTAAAGTCACATTGAAGAGAAACAACAAAATATATATAAAACAATAAAAAATTCTCACGACGTTTCGACCATAACTCAAACGTTTGAGTTATGGTCGAAACGTCGTTTTTTAAAATTCTCACGACGTTTCGACCATAACTCAAACGTTTGAGTTATGGTCGAAACGTCGTGAGAATTTTTTTATTGTTTTATATATATTTTGTTATTTTGTTGTTTCTCTTCAACGTGACTTTACCGAAAAAACTAAGAATATGCTTCTTACTCTTTGGTTCTATTGGGTAAAGTCACGTAGGTAAAAAAATAAAACAACAAATATCACGACGTTTCGGGCCACAACACAAGCGGCCTTCATCAGGTGAAGGGACCAGGCTGTCTCGAGGACAGCGCTGGAGTGAAAACACAGCCAAGCTCAGACCACGGCCTTTAAGCTAAAACATTAGCATTTGATTGGCGGACTTATCAATCAAATGCTCATTTTTACGCTAATTCCTTTGTCAAGGCACCTTAATCCCTCTCACACAGCTTAAAGGTCGTGGTCTGAGCTTGGCTGTGTTTCACTCCAGCGCAGTCTTCGAGACAGGCTGGTCCCTTCACCTGATGAAGGCCGCTTGTGTTGTGGCCCGAAACGTCGTGATTTTCGTTGTTTTATTTTTTTACCTACGTGGTGACTTTATCGAATAGAACCGAAGAGTGTGGATCCTTGCAGTCACGAAAGCTTCAAATCGAGAAAAGGAATGCAACTGCTTCTGTTTGGCGAGGCGTGGTGGTGATGTTGGCCGGCTATTGACGATGTCGCCGCTACTCGCGAACCGCTTTTCCAGGTTTTGCTCTCCTAGATTCGTTGAATTTCGAGTCCCGCCTGCGGTTGCCTTGGCAGGTCCAGAGACCCAAACGATTTCGCGGGGCCCTCATACCGCCCCGCGGGCCGGGCGTTCCCCACCCCTGTATCAGACGGTGAAAAACCTTTCGATGAACGATCACCAGCTTTGCAATGTTGCGCGGTTCCCGCCAATTTCGCGCCAATCGGAGCAGGCTGCTCGGTGGACTTCGGCAGGCCTCGGCCAGCTGGCCCGAGCTTTTGAATGTTTGACGCTGCGTTGAGCTCTTGAATAGCTCGCGTTGGCTTTGTGCTCTTGCTTTAAAATTTACATAGAAGGCCGACCGAAATTCGGTTGCAGTTTCGGCGCCGAAAGGTGGCAAATGGCCTCTTTCGGACGAAAGTTAAAAAAAAATTAATAAAATACTTTCGGTTTGGTTTCGTTTTCGGGCCGAAACCAGAAAATTCAGTTTCGGCCGGCCTCTAAAGTTAACAAAGATCTAATAAGGTTTTTCGCCTATCAAAGTAATGAGGGCTCGGGGTGAGCATCTACATCATCAGACCTCCTTTGCCAGTACCAAAATGTAATAATAATAGGGGTTTTTCCCCTTTTTTCTGGCAACAAAACTGAAACCTTTTTACGAGGATTCATGTCTACTGCTTTAACCACAATACCTGCAGTCAAAATACAAACAAAAAATACATACTATGATAATATATGTGGCATTGTCCTTGAAACTGATTTCGTTTGAGCCTCGACCCAATTGGTGCTCGACCAGATGACGCCAAAAGGCGTCACACAGCTCAAAGACAATGCCGCTATCAAAGTAATGAGGGCTCGGGGTGAGCATCTACATCATCAGACCTCCTTTGCCAGTACCAAAATGTAATAATAGGGTTTTTCCCCTTTGCCAGAAAAAAGGGGAAAAACCCTATTATTACATTTTGGTACTGGCAAAGGAGGTCTAGTGATGATTAACTAAGATCAATAACCCATGGCTCCTACAACGAATGTGAACAAAGACCAGCGAGTGTGCAAATTAAGCAGGACATTTTTTAAAAACACGAAATAACTAATTGAACCTTTTTTCGATAATTAGCGATAATCGAATGACAGGAAATGATCGATAAGCGAAAGACAGGAAATACTTGTTCAATTATAATTTCAATTGACGATGGTTTCAGTGGAGCAAATTAACGTCGTTCACCTGAGGGGGACCTTCTGTACTTTTATTTTAACCGGGGTAAAAGGCTTCACTGATCTGCTGTGTAGCTCTTTTTGTCAGAAGCGACCTTGCCATGACAAATGACAGCAGCTCAACCCAATGGCTTATCATCATCATCATCTAAAGCTTTCGTGACTGCAGGGATTCATATTCTTGGTTCTTTCGGTAAAGTCACGTAGAAGGGAAACAATAAAATAATAAAAATACAAAACAAAATTCTCACGACGTTTTGACTGCAACACAAGCAATCATCATCGGGTGTGAAAACCACAGCAAGAAAATTTGATGATGATTGCTTGTGTTGCAGTCAAAACGTCGTGAGAATTTTATTGTTTTATATTTTTATTATTTTATTGTTCCCTCTTTCTACGTGACTTTACCGAAAGAACCAAGAATATCATCGTCGTCGTCGTCGCGTGGAAATTCAAAGCGTGACACGGATTCTAAATGTAGAGGGGATAAACCCGGAGGACCTTGGAGATAAATCCTCGTGACTACAGGGAGAGAGAGATGCAAACTTCAAATATACAGCAGCAGCAGCAGCAGGCATCGTCAGGGGTCGGGATCGAACCCATGACCTCCTGTAGACCAGGCGAGGTAGTCAACATCTGCTAGCCACCGTGATGATGATGAGAGAGAGACGCAGACTCCAAATATACAGCAGCAGCAGGCGTTGTCAGGGTCGGGATCGAACCCACCACCACAAATCACCACTAACAACATTAACACCACCACCACCACCACCTGTACCACCATCACCACTCATAACATTAACACCACCACCACCACCACCTGCACCACCATCACCACTCACAACATTAACACCACCACCACCTGCACCACCACCATTCACAACATTAACATCACCACCACCACCTGCACCACCACTACCACTCACAACATTAACACCACCACCACCACCACCATCACCACTCACAACATTAACACCACCACGACCACCACTAACAACATTAACACCACCACCACCTGCACCACCACCATCACCACTCACAACATTAACACCACCACCACCACTAACAACATTAACACCACCATCACCACTCACAACATTAACACCACCACGACCACCACTAACAACATTAACACCACCACCACCTGCACCACCACCATCACCACTCACAACATTAACACCACCACCACCACTAACAACATTAACACCACCACCATCTGCACCATCACCACTCACAACATTAACACCACCACCACCACCACTAACAACATTAACACCACCACCACCTGCACCACCACCACTCACAACATTAACACCACCACGACCACCACCATTAACACCACCACCACCTGCACCACCACCACCACCACCACCACTCACAACATTAACACCACCACGACCACCGCCAACAACTTCAACCCCGACCACAAGCACAACAACCGCCAGCCACTCACTGTGCCGTGAGCTGCCCGATCTCCAGGTCCACGGCCGCGGTGCGGTCCCGAACGCTGTCCATCTCGCGGCGGAGGGACTCCTTGTCCCCTTGCCACGCCGCCGCCTTCACTCTGGGGACCTGCGGAGATTGTGGACGAGAAGAAAATCATGAAGGACCACCGGGCGGGTGAGAATCGGTTTTCCCATTTTTTCCATTCAACGGTTTTGCTAAATTTTGCTTTAAAGCTTTCGTGACTGCAGGGATTCATATTCTTGGTTCTTTCGGTGAAGTCACCACCACGTAGATAGGGAAGCAATAAAACAATAAAAAAATATAAAACAATAAAATTCTCACACGACGTTTCGACTGCAACACAAGCAATCATCATCAGGTGTGAAAACCACAGCAAGAAAATTCGACTCCTGCGTCGTGGTCAAATCTTGTCATCAAAAGTTTGCCTACAACCTTTGTCCAATGAATTGCAAATTTTGCACAACTACTCAGATCCGGTGACAGTGGATGCCTGTATCAAAATCGGCATCAATTAAGACGTTAATTGGCTCTTTTAAAGTAAATTAACATTTTGTATCGACGGCTTATTAATTTTTAATTTTCGAGTTAAAGCTTTCGTGACTGCAAGGATTCATCTTCTTTGGTTCTTTCGGTAAAGTCACCACGTAGAATGAGAATAAAATAATAAAATAAAACAATAAAATTCTCACGACGTTTCAGCCACAACGCAAGTGGCCTTCTTCAGGTGAAAGGGACAGACCTGTTGGGACGACAGAGCTTCAATAAAAAAAATAAAATTGTATTTGTGTTGTGGCCGAAACGTCGCGAGAATTTTACCGTTTTATTTTATTATTTTATTCTCATTCTACGTGGTGACTTTACCGAAAGAACCAAAGAAGAGGCTTATTAATTTAAAAAAAACTGTGGAATCGCGTCGCCCAACAAGCAGGCGCGGCGTGCCTCATCAGGCACCGCCTGTTCCGTGTCAACGAGTTACGGGGTACCCTCGCTCCACGCAAACAGAAGTTGTGCATTGAAGATTCATCTATAAAATAACCAATCCACTCAAGTAAGCGTTGATGTGGGAGCATCACTGGCGTACGTCTCGACCGCGAGTTTAACGGAGTTGTGAATAAAACTTTTTATTTATTTTTTACATTTTCTAAGGCGTTTATTCTTCTGGCGACCAAAAACGGGCGTTGAGATGCGCTTCGTTGACATGCTTGGTCTCTCTCCTCCTCGTCGTCAATGCTCTTGCCGTTGTTTTGTTTGTGTTGCACTATCAGAGTAATGAGCTCTCATTACTCTGATAGTGGCGTTGCCTTTGTGCTGTTCGCCTTTTGGCGTCCCCTGGTCTAGCACCGTTTTGAGGCGAGGCTCGAAAGAAAGCCGTCTCTGGTGCGGACCAATCCGTTTCAAGGACAATGCCACATAGATTATCAGAGTACGTATTGATTGTGGTTAATGCAGTAACATGATTCCTTGTCAAAGGTTTCAGTTTGGTGTTTAAACATCTTAACACAGCTGTTTTGTTGCCAGGAAAAAGGGGAAAACCGATTCTCATATTTTGGTACTGGCAAAAGAGGTCACCTGATGAACGACCAGCGGTATTAACAGTTCCCTCCGCAGAATGGCTTATCATCATCACGTGCAAATGTATAGCAGCTAAATTCTATAAAGGCATGTTTATACAGACTCACAGAGACCCATTGAGACCCACACTCATAGAGACCCACAGAGACCCATACTCAGAGACCCATAGAGACCAATACTCATAGAGACCTACAGAGACCCATACTCAGAGACACACAGAGACCCATACTCAGAGACCCACAATCATAGAGACCCAGAGACCCACAATCATAGAGACCCAGAGACCCACAATCATAGAGACCCAGAGACCCACAATCATAGAGACCCAGAGACCCACAATCATAGAGACCCAGAGACCCATACTCATCGAGACCCACAGAGACCCATACTCATCGAGACCCACAGAGACCCATACTCAGAGACCCACAGAGACCCATATTCATAGAGATCCACAGAGACCCATATTCATAGACACCCACAGAGACCCATACTCATAGAGACATATAGAGACCCATACTCATAGAGACATATAGAGACCCATACTCATAGAGACCCACAGAGACCCATACTCATAGAGACCCACAGAGACCCACACTCATAGAGACCCACACTCAGAGACCCACAGAGACCCATACTCATGGAGACCCACAGAGACCCATATTTATAGAGACCCACAGAGACCCATACTCATAGAGACCCACAGAGACCCATACTAATAGAGATCCAAATAAAAACGAAATTCTATTTTCCAGGTAAGGCCCACTGACCGATATAGTTCTTTTTCAGAAGCGACCAGGCTGTCACAAATTACAGCAGCTCAAGCAAGTGGCTCATCATCATCACGTGGACATTTATAGGAACAGCAAAATACTATAAACGTGTGACGTCGATTCTAAATGTGGAGGGCAAAAACCGGAGGACCTCCGGAGAAAAAAATCACGCTACCACGGGGAGTAGAACATGCAAAGACACACATGTCAGGGTTGGGATCGAACCCACGAGGTTCTGTATACCAGGCGAGGTAGTTAACATCTCCTAGCCACCGTGGCACCCCCTAAGCCGATAGCACCATGCTTGTGCATTGTGGTCACCCGTCAAAGCGCTGTCCAGGCTCAAAGGCCTGCTTAGCTTTTGATGGGGGTGGACGATTCAGTCAAGCAGACAAGCCTCTCGTTTCACCCACACTGTGTTTAAAAACTTCCCCACTCCAGGTCACAACATTCGCTCACTCACTCACCTCACCCACGCACACACTCACCCACTCAATCATTCACCCACTCAATCACTCACCCACTCAATCACTCACCTATCTCACACCCAAGCACACACTCATCCACTCAATCACTCGCTACTCACCCACTCACTCACTCATTCAATCGCTCGATCATCCACTGACTCACTCACCCACTTGATCACTCACTTACCCTAGCACTCACCCACCCACTCACTTCACCAATCACTCAGTCATCCTCAAATAAAGCTCAATAATTCAATCGCTCACCATTCACACACCCACTTGCTCACCAACTCACCCACCTGCCCGCTCACCCCACCGCAGGGGCCACCTCACCCCTCTCCACTCCCCTCAAACCGCTCCAGTGCGGAAGAGCTTCCTCCATCCACTACAACCACCACAACCAACCACCACCATCGCTACAACCACAGCAGCACGAATCTCGCATTCAGTCAGTCACCACAACCGCCACCATCACGGCAACCACTACCACCATCACCGCAACCACAGCACGAACCTCGCATTGAGTCAATCACCAGAACCATTACCACCACAACCGCCATCATCACCACCACAACCACCACAACCACCACCATCGCCACAACCACAGCAGCACGAATCTCGCATTCAGTCAGTCACCACAACCACCATCACCACAACCGCAATCACCACAACCGCCACCATCACGGCAACCACTACCACCATCACCGCAACCACAGCACGAACCTCGCATTGAGTTAATCACCAGAACCATTACCACCACAACCGCCATCATCACCACCACAACCACCACCACCACAACCACCACCATCGCCACAACCACAGCAGCACGAATCTCGCATTCAGTCAGTCACCACAACCACCATCACCACAACCGCCTCCATCACGGCAACCACTACCACCATCACCGCAACCACAGCACGAACCTCGCATTGAGTCAATCACCAGACCCATTACCACCACAACCGCCATCATCACCACCACAACAACCACCACCACCACAGCAGCACGAACATCGCTCAGCTCAACCAACGCCACCACAGCTCCCCAGTGCTCTACCGCTCTGGGCACAGCGCTCATAGTTGCTGGCCGCAAGGCGTTTATATAAATAAAGAAGTTTGAGACAAAGCCCGGTGCTCCACATTTACAACTCGATACAAGAGAGTAATTCTCATTGTTCGTGTTAATTGTTCGTGATAATTGTATAAACGTTGTGCTTTGTGGCGTGAAAATTAAGTAAAATACTCAACCGGAGACTTGAATTTCGCTCCCAGCAACTTGGAGAAACCTTGAGGCGTCCTGAGAAAACAAAACAGGACCAGATTCAGCATCGTCATGTACTTGTCGGGACAGTGGCGGTGGCTAAGCTGCACGCGGATGCCCGTTAGGGTTGGTGGATCACACACAGACGGGCGGTGAAAACTTCACTCCTCTATCCGAGGTGCCGTATCCCTGGCTCTGCCAGGACAGAAGGCGGTACGGAAAAGTGCGGGCTAATCTCCATCTGTTCCACACTTCCCGTGGGACATCAGGGAGTCATATCCTGTTCTGCCAGGAGGGATTGCAAAAGCATCAACTAATCTCCATCTGTTCCACACTTCCGTGGGACATCAGGGAGTCGTATTCTGTTCTGCCAGAAGGGATTGCAAAAGCATCGACTAATCTCCACCTGTTCCACACTTCCAGTGAGACATCAGGGAGTCGTACCCTGTTCTGCCAGGAGGGATTGCAAAAGCATCGACTAATCTCCATCTGTTCCACACTTCCCGTGGGACATCGGGGAATACCGTATCCTGTTCTGCCAGGAGGGATTGCAAAAGCATCGACTAATCTCCACCTGTTCCACACTTCCCATGGGACATCGGGGAATACCGTATCCTGTTCTGCCAGGAGGGATTGCAAAAGCATCGACTAATCTCCACCTGTTCCACACTTCCAATGGGATATCGGGGAATACCGTATCCTGTTCTGCCAGGAGGGATTGCAAAAGCATCGACTAATCTCCATCTGTTCCACACTTCTCGTGGGCATCGGAGAGTCATATCCTGAGCCTGCTAGGAGGGATTGCAAAAGCATCGACTAATCTCCATCTGCCCCACACTTCCCGTGGGACATCAGGGAGTCATATCCTGTTCTGCCAGGAGGGATTGCAAAAGCATCGACTAATCTCCATCTGTTCCATCCCACTCCCGTCTTCTACGACCCGTGGGTGGGCGTCGATGAAGAGCCGTACCCCCTGGCTCAGCCAGAGGGCCGTACGGCAGAGAGTGTGGACTAATCTCCATCTGTTCCATCTCACTCCGTCTTCTACTACCCGTGGGTGGGCGCTAAGTAGGAGCCGTACCCTCCCTGGCACTGCCCAGCCAGAGGGCCGTACGGCAGAGAGTGTGGACTAATCTCCATCTGTTCCAAATTATTTGCTGTGGGGGTTGAGGACGTGCCACATATCCTGACTCAGCAGATGGCAGGGCAGCAACATGTGGACTGATCCTGGCTGATGATGACGACTTGGGGGAGGCCATCCAGCTGTGGATCGATCATGGCTGATGATGACTTGGGGGAGGCCATCCAGCAGTGGATCGATCATGGCTGATGATTTGGGGGAGGCCATCTAGCTGTGGATCGATCATGGCTGATGATGACTTGGGGGAGGCCATCCAGCTGTGGATCGATCATGGCTGATGATGACTTGGGGGAGGCCATCCAGCTGTGGATCGATCATGGCTGATGATGATTTGGGGAGGCCATCCAGCTGTGGATCGATCATGGCTGCTGACGATGTGGGTGAGGCCATCCAGCAGTGGATCGATCATGGCTGCTGCTGATGACTTGGGGGAGGCCATCCAGCTGTGGATCGATCACGGCTGGTGATGGATTGGGGAGGAGGCCATCCAGCTGTGGATCGATCATGGCTGATGACGATGACGTGGGGAGGCCATCCAGCAGTGGATCGATCATGGCTGATGACGTGGAGGCCATCCAGCTGTGGATCGATCACGGCTGATGACTTGGGGAGGTGACCATCCAGCAGTGGATCGATCACGGCTGGTGATGGATTGGGGAGGTGTCCATCCAGCTGTGGATCGATCATGGCTGATGATGCTGATAGTTTCGAGACTGATGTTCTGCTGCCATCTAGCGAGATTTGAGGGACGGTAAAAAGTTTTCTGAACTCCCGACTTTAAAAAAAAAACTTCAAACAAAAAAGTGGCCCGTGGTTAAGAGGCGCGGCCGCAGTTGGCCAAGCGTGGAAGAGTAGGCCAAGGCTCCCCTTCTCTTGAAAATACATCACCACCACCAGCAGCCGTGATCGATCCACTGCTAGATGGACACCTCCCCAATCCATCACCACCAGCAGCCGTGATCGATCCACTGCTAGATGGGCACCTCCCCAATCCATCACCACCAGCCGTGATCGATCCACTGCTAGATGGACACCTCCCCAATCCATCACCACCACCAGCAGCCGTGATCGATCCACTGCTAGATAGACACCACCCAATCCACCACCACCAGCCGTGATCGATCCACTGCTGGATGAACACCTCCCCAATCCATCACCACCAGCCGTGATCGATCCACTGCTAGATGGACACCTCCCCAATCCATCACCAGTCGTGATCGATCCACTGCTAGATGGACACCCCCCCAATCTATCACCACCAGCAGCCGTGATCGATCCACTGCTAGATGGACACCTCCCCAAACAATCACCAGCAACCGTGATCGATCCACTGCTAGATGGACACCCCCCCAATCTATCACCACCAGCAGTCGTGATCGATCCACTGCTAGATGGACACCTCCCCAATCAATCACCAGCCGTGATCGATCCACTGCTAGATGGACACCTCCCCAATCCATCACCACCACCAGTCGTGATCGATCCACTGCTAGATGGACACCTCCCCAATCCATCACCACCACCAGCCGTGATCGATCCACTGCTAGATGGACACCTCCCCAATCCACCACCACCAGCCGTGATCGATCCACTGCTAGATGGACACCTCCCCAATCCATCACCACCAGCAGCCGTGATCGATCCACTGCTAGATGGACACCTCCCCAAACAATCACCAGCAACCGTGATCGATCCACTGCTAGATGGACACCTCCCCAATCCACCACCACCAGCCGTGATCGATCCACTGCTAGATGGACACCTCCCCAATCCATCACCACCACCAGCAGCCGTGATCGATCCACTGCTGGATGGACACCTCCCCAATCCATCATCACCAGCCGTGATCGATCCACTGCTCGATGGACACCCCCCCCAATCCATCACCACCAGCAGCCGTGATCGATCCACTGCTAGATGGACACCCCCCCAATCCATCACCACCACCAGCCGTGATCGATCCACTGCTAGATGGACACTTCCCCAATCCATCACCAGCCGTGTTCGATCCACTGCTAGATGGACACCCCCCCAATCTATCACCACCACCAGCAGCCGTGATCGATCCACTGCTAGATGGACACCTCCCCAATCCATCACCAGTCGTGATCGATCCACTGCTAGATGGACACCTCCCCAATCCATCACCAGCAGCCGTGATCGATCCACTGCTAGATGGACACCTCCCCAATCCATCACCACCACCAGCAGCCGTGATCGATCCACTGCTGGATGGACACCTCCCCAATCCATCACCACCACCACCAGCCGTGATCGATCCACTGCTAGATGGACACCACCCCAATCCATCACCACCAGCCATGATCGATCCACTGCTAGATGGACACCTCCCCAATCAATCACCAGCCGTGATCGATCCACTGCTAGATGGACACCTCCTCAAGTCACCATCATCACCACCACCACCAGCCGTGATCGATCCACACTGCTCGATGCAAGGCCTCCCTTGCACGTAAGACAAAGCACAAAACCGTCTAATGTTAAACCGTGAGGTAAAGTGCCGCGCGCGCGCGCGCGCGCCTCCTCAGCGGACGGCGTCTGCACACGGGAGTCGTGGATCCGTGCTGAGCGGAGTCCACGCCGCCAACAGCTTGGCTCTCCTCCTCCATCGATGAGTTAAAGTATTGTGACGGGTGATGAGCGAACGTTGTTTTACTTTTAATTGATTTTTAAAAAGAACTTTACAAATTTTTTTTTTTTACGCGTCTCACGATTCTGAGGGGGTGGAGGGGGATATGTCGAATTTTTTTGTAAAGCGGAAGTTGCGCGCGAAGGCTGACGGGATGTTTTTTTCCCGCGTTTTTTTTGTTTAGCGATGTTAATGTATGATAATTATATGCGTGACGTCAGGGGGCGGGGAAGCGTTCATTTGCATATTGCGGATTTAAACGCGTGGCAAAAGCGGCAATGGCATCGCAGTCAAGCACTTATCAGTGCCCTAGAGATCCTATTGGTCACCCCGTACCCATTATAAATCTCAACGTTCATCCTATACACTACACTATACACTACTAATACACTACTATACACTACTATACACTACACTATACACTACTAATACACTACTATACACTACACTATACACTACACTATACACTACTATACACTACTATACACTACTAATACACTACACTATACACGACTATACACTACTATACACTACTATATACTACACTATACACTACTAATACACTACTATACACTACTAATACACTACTATATACTACACTACACACTACTATACACTACACTATACACTACTATACACTACACTATACACTACACTATACACTACTAATACACTACTATACACTACTATACACTACACTATACACTACTAATACACTACTATACACTACACTATACACTACTAATACACTACTATACACTACACTATACACTACACTATACACTACTAATACACTACTATACACTACTAATACACTACACTATACACGACTATACACTACTATACACTACTATATACTACACTATACACTACTAATACACTACTATACACTACTAATACACTACTATATACTACACTACACACTACTATACACTACACTATACACTACACTATACACTACTAATACACTACTATACACTACTATACACTACACTATACACTACTAATACACTACTATACACTACACTATACACTACTAATACATTACTATACGCTACACTATACACTACACTATACACTACTAATACACTACTATACACTACTATACACTATACTATACACTACACTATACACTACAATACACTACACTACTATACACTACACTATACACTACTATACACTACACTAAACACTGCACTATACACTACTATACACTACACTATACACTACTATACACTGCTATACACTACACTAAACACTGCACTATATACTACACTTCACTACTATACACTACACTATACACTACTATACACTACAATATACACTACACTATGCACTACTATACACTACTATACACTACATTATACACGACTATACACTGCACTAAACACTGCACTATACACTGCACTGTACACTACTATTCACTGCACTGTACACTACACTATACACTACTAAACACTACACTATACACTACTATACACTACACTATACTACACTATACACTACTATATACTACTAAACACTACACTATACACTACTAAACACTACACTATACACTACTATACACTACACAACACTATACTATACACTGCTAAACACTACACTATACACTACTATACACTACACTGTACACTACACTATACACTACTAAACACTACACTATACACTACTATACACTACACTATACACTACACTATACACTGCTAAACACTACACTATACACTACTATACACTACACTGTACACTACACTATACACTACTAAACACTACACTATACACTACTAAACACTACACTATACACTACACTATACACTACTATACACTACACTATACACTACACTATACACTGCTAAACACTACACTATACACTACACACTACACTACATACTACACTATACACTACTATACACTACACTATACACTACTAAACACTACACTATACACTACACACCTGTCAACCCCTGATCAGTGCCCTTTCCTTCATGACAGACCAATCCAGACCTCACCGATGGCCCCGTGCCAGTTGTAAATCTCAACGGGCACAGCACGAACGAAACAGAGAAAAAATCTGGAACGCATCTTCTCATCTTTCGATTTAAAGCTTTCGTGACTGCAATGATTCATCTTCTTTGGTTCTTTCGGTAAAGTCACCACGTAGAATGAGAATAATAAAATAAAACAATAAAATTCTCACGACATTTCGGCCACAACACAAATAACATTTTATTTTTTATTGAAGCTCTGTCGTCCCGACAGGTTTGTTCCTTTCACCTGAAGGAGGCCACTCGCGTTGTGGCCGAAACGTCGTGAGAATTTTTATTGTTTTATTTTATTATTTTATTCTCATTCTACGTGGTGACTTTACCGAAAGAACCAAAGAAGATCTTCTCAAGTATGTGCTACTGGCAAAGGAGATCCCCATGATGAAGCTGCTCAAACCGAAGCTCTCATTACTCTGAGTGGCGTTGTCTTTTGTGCTGTGTACGTCTTTTGGCGTCCTCTGGCCTAACACCGTTTTGAGACTCGGCTCTAAAGAAAGCTGTCTATGGTGTGGACCAATAAGTTTCAAAGACAATGCATCATACATTATTATCAATAATAATAGTATTGTTTGAGACTAGGCTCTAAAGAAAGTTGTCTATGGTGTGGACCAATCAGTTTCAAAGACAATGCATCATACATTATTATCAATAATAATAATAGCATTGTTTGAGACGAAACTCTTAAGAAAGTTGTCTATGGTGTGAACCAATCAGTTACAAAGACAATGCATCATACATTATTATCAATAATAATAGTATTGTTTGAGACGAAGCTCTTAAGAAAGTTGTCTAAGGTGTGAACAAATCAGTTTCAAAGACAATGCATCATACATTAATATCAATAATAATAATAGTATTGTTTGAGACTAGGTTCTAAAGAAAGTTGTCTATGGTGTGGACCAATCAGTTTCAAAGACAATGCATCATACACTCTTATCAATAATAATAGTATTGTTTGAGACGAAGCTCTAAAGAAAGTTGTCTATGGTGTGAACAAATCAGTTTCAAAGACAATGCATCATACATTATTATCAATAATAATAATAGTATTGTTTGAGACTAGGTTCTAAAGAAAGTTGTCTATGGTGTGGACCAATCAGTTTCAAAGACAATGCATCATACATTATTATCAATAATAATAATAATAGCATTGTTTGAGACGAAACTCTTAAGAACGTTGTCTATGGTGTGAACCAATCAGTTTCAAAGACAATGCATCATACATTATTATCAATAATAATAATAGTATTGTTTGAGACTAGGCTCTAAAGAAAGCTGTCTCTGGTGTGAACAAATCAGTTTCAAAGACAATGCATCATACATTATTATCAATAATAATAGTATTGTTTGAGACTAAGCTCTAAAGAAAGCTGTCTCTGGTGTGAACAAATCAGTTTCAAAGACAGTGCATCATACATTATTATCAATAATAATAGTATTGTTTGAGACTAGGCTCTAAAGAAAGTTGTCTAAGGTGTGGACCAATCAGTTTCAAAGACAATGCATCATACATTATTATCAATAATAATAATAATAGTATTGTTTGAGACTAGGCTCTAATGAAAGTTGTCTAAGGTGTGAACAAATCAGTTTCAAAGACAATGCATCATACATTATTATCAATAATAATAGTATTGTTTGAGACTAGGCTCTAAAGAAAGTTGTCTATGGTGTGAACAAATCAGTTTCAAAGACAATGCATCATAAATTTTTATCAATAATAATAATAGTAATGTTTGAGACGAAGCTCTAAAGAAAGTTGTCTATGGTGTGGACCAATCAGTTTCAAAGACAATGCATCATACATTATTATCAATAATAATAGTATTGTTTGAGACTAGGCTCTAAAGAAAGTTGTCTATGGTGTGAACAAATCAGTTTCAAAGACAATGCATCATACATTATTATCAATAATAATAGTAATGTTTGAGACTAGGCTCTAAAGAAAGTTGTCTATGGTGTGAACAAATCAGTTTCAAAGACAATGCATCATACATTATTATCAATAATAATAATAGTATTGTTTGAGACTAGGCTCTAAAGAAAGCTGTCTATGGTGTGAACAAATCAGTTTCAAAGACAATGCATCATGCATTATTATCAATAATAACAATAATAGTATTGTTTGAGACTAGGCTCTAAAGAAAGCTGTCTATGGTGTGAACAAATCAGTTTCAAAGACAATGCATCATACATTATCAATAATAATAATAGTATTGTTTGAGACTAGGCTCTAAAGAAAGTTGTCTATGGTGTGGACCAATCAGTTTCAAAGACAATGCATCATACATTATTATCAATAATAATAATAGTATTGTTTGAGACTAGGCTCTAAAGAAAGTAGTCTATGGTGTGAACAAATCAGTTTCAAAGACAATGCATCATAAATTATTAATAATAACAGCAATGTTTGAGACAAAGCTCTTAATAAAGTTGTCTATAGTGTGGACCAATCAGTTTCAAAGACAATGCATCATACATTATCAATAATAATAATAGTATTGTTTGAGACTAGGCTCTAAAGAAAGTTGTCTATGGTGTGAACCAATCAGTTTCAAAGACAATGCATCATACATTATTATCAATAATAATAATAGTATTGTTTGATTTAAAGCTCTGATTGTGGTTAATGCAGTAACATGATTCCTTGTCAAAGGTTTCATCTTAGCACAGCTGTTTTATTGCCAGAAAAAAGGGGAAACCCCATTCTCAAAATATACAGGCCAAGCAGGTGCCATGGGTTGTAGTGTCGTGCCAGGCTAGGTGCAGGAGGAGGTCACGGGACAGACCCTGCAGGTGCCACGGGTTGACTGACTGAGATGACTGGCAGATGTACCACCTGTGCCACTCCCCCCTACTCTGCCTACTCGCTTGGCACAGCAGTAGGCACAGGTGGTTTTATCCGCCCGGCGCTCCGCTCGTTGTTGTGAGCGTCACTCCTCTGCCCTCTATTGTTGTTGGACGGCGTCTGCCTCCAACTGCCCGGTAGAAACACAGCGTCCTTGCTTTCACTCTTCCATAATAAACTATTCACCCACCCATTGACTGCCACGCTCATTCACTCACTCACACTCATTCACTCACTCTCACACTATCCCAATTAACTCATACGTACATACACCCATTCACCCACTCCCACTCATTATTTTACGCTCACCCAGTCGCTCAATTACTCGTTCACCTACCGACTCACCCACCCACTCACTTATCCACCCACTCACTCATCCACCCACTCACCCACTCACTCATCCACCCACTCACTCATCCACCCACTCACCCATCCACTCACTAACTAATCCACCCACTCAGTGGGTGGATGAATGAGCGGCCAGACAATACGACAAATCGCTAACCTTAAACACCCGGTCGTTTATAAAAGTTGAAGGCAGTATAGTACTATAGTGATAAATAGTTCCGTATGAAGCTGGTGCTGTACCTGTAGCCTATATGTTATAAATGGGCCCTAAATACAAAAAAAACCACGGAAATATGATAACACAATTTTCTTACTTGCATAGTAAAGTTATTGTATTTTTTCATTTGCTATACAGCCAAATAATACCACAAATCGTTAACCTTAAACACCCGGTCATTCGTAGAAGTTGAAGGCAGTATAGTACTATAGTGATTGAGCAAGTGCAGAATCACTGAAACGGAATTGATAGCTTGAAAGCGTTTAGCGCGGGGCCCTTGAAAGTGTGGAGCACAGTAGCTACTACACGTGTAGTAGTAGCTACTATTACACGTGTAGCTACTACTACTACACGTGTTGTGGCTACTACTACACGTGTTGTAGCTACTACTACACGTGTTGTGGCTACTGCACGTGTAGCTACTACTGCACGTGTTGTAGCTACTACTGCACGTGTTGTAGCTACTACTACACGTGTTGTGGCTACTACTACTACACGTGGTGTAGCTACTACTACACGTGTTGTAGCTACTACTACACGTGTTGTAGCTACTACTACACGTGTTGTAGCTACTACTACACGTGTTGTGGCTACTGCACGTGTAGCTACTACTGCACGTGTTGTAGCTACTACTACACGTGTTGTGGCTACTGCACGTGTAGCTACTACTACACGTGTTGTAGCTACTACTACACGTGGTGTAGCTACTACTACACCACGTGTAGTAGTAGCCATAACACGTGTAGTAGTAGTAGCTACAACACGTGTAGTAGTAGTAGCTACAACACGTGTAGTAGTAGTAGCTACAACACGTGTAGTAGTAGTAGCTACACCACGTGTAGTAGTAGTAGCTACACCACGTGTAGTAGTAGCCACAACACGTGTAGTAGTAGTAGCCACAACACGTGTAGTAGTAGCTACAACACGTGTAGTAGTAGTAGCTACACCACGTGTAGTAGTAGTAGCTACAACACGTGTAGTAGTAGTAGCTACAACACGTGTAGTAGTAGTAGCTACACCACGTGTAGTAGTAGTAGCTACACCACGTGTAGTAGTAGTAGCTACAACACGTGTAGTAGTAGTAGCTACAACACGTGTAGTAGTAGTAGCTACACCACGTGTAGTAGTAGTAGCTACAACACGTGTAGTAGTAGCCACAACACGTGTAGTAGTAGTAGCTACACCACGTGTAGTAGTAGTAGCTACACCACGTGTAGTAGTAGTAGCTACAACACGTGTAGTAGTAGTAGCTACAACACGTGTAGTAGTAGTAGCTACAACACGTGTAGTAGTAGTAGCCACAACACGTGTAGTAGTAGTAGCTACACCACGTGTAGTAGTAGTAGCTACACCACGTGTAGTAGTAGTAGCTACACCACGTGTAGTAGTAGTAGCTACACCACGTGTAGTAGTAGCTACACCACGTGTAGTATTAGCTACAACACGGGTAGTAGTAGCTACACCACGTGTAGTAGTAGTAGCTACACCACGTGTAGTATTAGCTACAACACGGGTAGTAGTAGCTACACCACGTGTAGTAGTAGCTACACCTGCACGTGTAGTAGTAGCTATACGTGCAGTAGTAGCTATACGTGCAGTAGTAGCTATACGTGCAGTAGTAGCTATACGTGCAGTAGTAGCTACACCACGTGTAGTAGTAGCTACACCACGTGTAGTAGTAGCTACAACACGTGTAGTAGTAGCTACTACTACTAGTAGGTAGCTACTACAACACGTGTAGTAGTAGTAGCTACACCACGTGTAGTAGTAGTAGCTACAACACGTGTAGTAGTAGTAGTAGCTACTAGCTACTACTACACGTGTTGTAGCTACTACACCACGTGTAGCGGGCCTTATACGGCCCTAGAAATCATTTGGGTCTCTGGCCCTGCCAAGGCAACCGCAGGCGGGACTCGAAATTCAATAAATCTAGGAGAGCAAACCTGGAAAAGCAGGTCGCGAGTAGCGACAACATCGTCAATAGCCAGCTAACATCATCACCCACCAGAGACGCCACAATAACAGCAGCTGTGTGTGTGGAGTCGGCATTCATCCAGCAGTGGAGTGAGTAGGGCTGACCTGTGACCCGTGACTTCACACCAACAATGTTAAGTTCACACCAAAAGGAGGCGAGGGGGGGGAGTTTTTTTTCGTTTGGCATTTTTATTTGAAAAGCATCGCCTTTATTTAATATCCTCGGCAAAACCTTGACTCTTGTTCTCGACTTTCGGGCGGTGCGGCGATTACAATCACCACTTCTAAAAACAAACAATTTTTTTTTCCGTGGTCGTGTTTGTATTACCTTAGTATAAATACGTGTTAATTTTGGTTAATGTTGGGAGGGGTTATTTTTTTCTCACCTTATACGCGAACGAAAAAAACGCGCAAGTTCGCCCGTTTTCTCATTGAAAATAGGCACATTTCAAAAGTTATCGCTGTCCTGGTCACAGCGGCAAAGTTTGCGGTGAATCATAGCCACTCTCTGCACTTTTGTTTCAGGCATAAGCAATTACGAAACAACGCTTACTAGCCAGGGACAAAAAAAAACAACTTGTCTTGCATAGTTTAACAAATAGTGTGCTGCACGATGAGTAAGCTTTTGAAATCATCCTCCAAAAATTAAAATAACGTTCACTGGCAGACATGCTGTGTTCAGAACTCCTCTCCCAAAGTAATCATTAAACGTGCGAGATCATAAAAAAACCATCATCATAATCATAATCATCGTCATAATCATCAACATCATATTGTAATACAATGGTAGCTGTGAGCTTGTTCAACATCGCGACGGAGTAGAAACGAATAAGCTTTGATTTGAAGCTTTCGTGACTTCAGGAATCCATACTCTCTTGTTCTAGATATATATCTGGATATATAGATATCTAGATATTTCTATCTATAGATATATCTAGATATCTATCTATCTAGATATATCTAGATATCTATCTATCTAGATATATCTAGGTATGTATATCTAGATAGATATATCTATCTATCTAGATATACATATCTACGTGACGTTACCGAAATAACCAAAAAGGAAATAATTCGGAATTTCGGATGATATTTTAGAACGGATATTCCAGGGACTCCTCTACTTACGAACAGCTCGACTTACGAACTTACAGAGACGTGAACCCACCTGTCCGCAGGTCCAGTTGCCCGTCCCAAAGGACTCCCGTATCGTTCTTCTGAAATCCCATAGTATCATTCCGAAATCTCATACTATAATAATTCGGAAATCCCATTGTATTATCTCAAAACTCCGTGATCATTATTCTGAAATCCTATAGTAATGTCCCAAAACTCCATAATCATTATTCCGAAATCCCATAGTATTATTCCGAAATCCCATAGTATAATTATGAAATCCCATAGTATTATTCCAAACTCCCATAGTATTATTCCGAAATCCCATAGCAGTATTTTAAACTCCCATAGTATTATTCCGAAATCTCATAGCATTATTACAAAATCCCATAGCATTATTCCGAAATCCCATAGCATTATTCTGAAATCTCATAGCATTATTCCGAAATCCCATAGCATTATTGAGAAATCCAATAGTATTATTCCGAAATCCCATAACATTATTCAAAAATCCCATAGTATTATTCAAAAATCCCATGGTATAATTCCGAAGTCCCATAGCATTATTCCGAAATCCCATAGTATTATTAAAACATCCCATAGTATTATTAAAAATCCCATGGTATAGTTCCGAAATCCCATAGCATTATTCCGAAATCCCATAGCATTATTAAAAAATCCCATAGTATTATTCAAAAATCCCATGGTAAAGTTCCGAAATCCCATAGCATTATTCCGAAATCCCATAGCATTATAAAAAAAAATCCCATAGTATTATTCCAAAACCGCATGCGATGTTTCAGAAATTCCGCATCATCATCATCATCATTCCGAAACTCCGAATTATCCCATAAAATGCGCGGCGCGACATCGCATAAGCTCACAGTTGTGTGGCCCCGTTAACCCCTAGGCATATAAAATATGTAACATATTAAAAAAAAACCGGACATATGTAGTGCGTAATAAGAGTAAAAATAAAAGCGATTATTAAATGCGTTTAATGTATGTGTATACGCGCGCAACGTAAACATTTAAATAAATGTATGTACACTCATAGTGTTCGTTGGCAAATTGACGTCCGGCAGATTCTAAGTGCGTTAACATCCCCGATCATAATTGTCGCAAGCGTAATTATCTACAGTGCAGTTCGTATATTTATATATTTTTGTAGCCACGTTTCTTTGTAAGCTGTTAAAATCATCATTCAAAAAGGCAGTTTGATATATTTATAAAATCTATTTTTCTTTTTTTTAACAAAATCAACGTTTCGCAAAGCCACTATCGAACAGACTTTCAATTATATGTCTGTCACTCAAATATATCGATTGTTGGCCTACAGTTTGGACACACATCCGTTGTGCTGTACTCTGCCCACAACATCTATGGATCCTTTGATGTGATCTTTCCACGCTAAGCCAAGCGTGGTGACATCCCACACAGCACACCCGCAAAACACCCACACTCACATCCACACTCACGCCACACCACACTCTCACACACCACACTCTCACACAACACACTCTCACACACCACACTCTCACACACCACACTCACACACACCACACTCTCACACAACACACTCACACACAACACACTCACACCACACTCATGCCACACACACCACACACTCACACCACACACCCACACCACACTCACACCACACACCCACACCACACTCACATCACACTCACACCACACTCATGCCACACTTACACCACACTCACACCACACACCCACACAACACACTCACATCACACACCCTCACAACACACACACACCACACACTCACACAACACTCACATCACACTCACACCACACTCACACCACACACCCACACAACACACTCACACAACACTCACACCACACTCACACACCACACTCACATCACACACCCACACAACACACTCACACAACACACCCTCACAACACACCCACACCACACACTCACACCACATACCCACTTCACACACTTACACAACACTCACCACACTCACACCACACACCCACACAACACACTCACACCACACTCACACCCACACTACACTCACACAACACTCACACACTCACACAACACACTCCCACCACACACCCACACCACACCCACACCACACTCACACAACACACCACACACCCACACAACACACTCACACCACACACTCACACCACACCCACACCCACACCACACTCACACCACACACACCCACAACACACTCACACCACACACCCACACCACACCCACACTCACACAACACACCACACACCCACACAACACACTCACACCACACAACACACTCACACCACACACTCACACAACACTCACATCACACTCAGACCCACACCACACTCACATCCAGACTCATACCACACTCACCACACTCACACCACACTCACATAACACTCACACCCACACAACGCACTCACACCACACTCACACCACACACCCACACCACACCCACACTACACACTCACACTCACAACACTCACACAACACTCACCACACTCACACCACACAACACACACCACACTCACATCCACACTCATACCACACTCATACCACACTCACACAACACTCACCACACTCACACCACACCCACACAACACTCACCACAATCACACTCACACCCACACCACACTCACACCACACTCACACCCACACCACACTCACCACACCCACACCCACCTCACACTCACACCCACACCACACTCACACCCACACAACTTTCTCTCACTGCCTCTCTCTCTGTGTCTCTCTGCCTCTCCGTCTCTCTCTCTCTCTCTGTCTCTCTCTAATCTCTCTCGGTGTCTCTCTGCCTCTCCGTCTCTCTCTCTCTCTGTCTCTCTCTAATCTCTCTCTGTGTGTCTCTCTCTGTCACGGAAGTTCACGAGGATGGGGACAGCTGCCACTGGGGGTGCCCCTAGGCCAGACCACACAGCAGCAGCATCGCTACCCCTACTACTGACAGACTGATGCACAGGGACAGCTGCCACTGGGGGTGCCCCTAGGCCAGACCACACAGCAGCAACACAACAACAACTATAACATCACCTGACACGAAACAATAACAACGCGAGCAAATTATAAACGGATCCGTCGTTCGAGTTACCAAGAGCTGCATAACATGTTGATAGCAGTTACAAATAATCCCGCACGTACATCACTGTGTGTGTGTCGTCATCATTGTCGTCATCGTCATCATCGTCATCATCGTCGTCGTCATCGTCATCATCGTCATCATCATCATCGTCGTCATCATCGTCATCATCATCGTCGTCATCATCGTCGTCATCATCGTCGTCATCGACGTCATCATCGTCATCGTCGTCATTATCATCATCATCATCGTCGTCATCATCATCGTCATCATCATGATCGTCATCAGCGTCGTCATCATCGTCGTCATCATTGTCGTCGTCATCGTCGCCGCGTGCAAGTTCAGAGCGGCAGTGGAACACCGCCGAACGCGTGGACGTTGCTTGCTAAGTGTGTGGGGGGAAAAAGATCCACGCTACCACGGGGAAATTCTAATTATCATCATCATCATCATCATCCGATTCATGATAATCACAATGATTATACTAATCATAATCACAATGATTATACTAAACATAATCACAATTATTATACTAATCATAATCACAATGATTATACTAATCATAATCACAATGATTATAACCATGATTCTCAGAACCACGATTCGGATAATCATGATAGTCATAACGATCAGAATAATCACGACCATCATTATCACGACCATCAGAACGATCGTAATAATCTTGATTATGATGACGATGATCGTAATCACGACCATCAGAACAGTCGTGATGATGATGATGACGATGATCGTAATCACGACCATCAGAACGATCGTAATAATCATGATGATGACGATGATCGTAATCACGACCATCAGAACAATCGTAATAATCGTGATGATGATGACTATGATCGTAATCACGAGCATCAGAACAGTCGTAACAATCGTGATGCTGACGACGATCGTAATCACGAGCATCAGAACAGTCGTAATAATCTTGATGATGATGATGACGATTATCATAATCACGACCATCAGAACGATCGTAATAATCATGATGATGACGATGATCTTAATCACGACCATCAGAACAGTTGTAATAATCATGATGATGACGATGATCGTAATCACGACCATCAGAACAGTCGTAATAATCATGATGATGACGATGATCGTAATCACGACCATAAGAACGATCATAATAATCTTGATGATGATGACAATGATCATAATCACGACCATCAGAACAGTCGTAATAATCATGATGATGACGATGATCGTAATCACGACCATCAGAACAGTCGTAATAATCATGATGACGATGATCGTAATCATGAGCATCAGAACGATCGTAATAATCATGATGATGACGATGATCGTAATCACGACCATCAGAACGATCGTAATAATCATGATGATGACGATGATCATAATCACGACCATCAGAACAGTCGTAATAATCATGATGATGATGATGATGATCGTAATCACGACCATCAGAAAGATCGTAATAATCATGGTGATGATGGCGATGATCGTAATCACGAGCATCAGAACGATCGTAATAATCATGATGATGATGATCGTAATCACGACCATGAGGACGATCGTAATAATCATGATGATGATGACAATGATCGTAATCACGACCATCAGAACAAGCGTAATAATCTTGATGATGATCATGATGATGACGATGATCTTCATCACGACGGCCTGGTGTCTAGGTCATGGTGGTGACCTGCCTCGCCATGCCGGTCGCGAGCGACGGTTGAAACGCGCCGGGCAATGGCGGAGACACGGGGGTCGCCGAAGAGGGGGTGGTGGTGGTGCTGGTGGAGATGGCACCACCACCACCACCACCGCCAGCCGCACCACCACCACCACCACCACCGCCACCACCGCCACCACCGCCACCACCGCCGCCAATCTCAGCCCAACTGAGTGGAGAGTCCTGCGAAGAGCTGGACCAGTCGGGAGTATCCGGGGACGGCGTGGGATACGGCACGTCCAGCTGCTGCTGCTGCTGCTGCTGCTGCGTCTGCTGCGCCTGCTGCTGCTGCTGCTGCTGCTGCCGCTGCTGCTGCCGCGGGCTCACGCTCGCGCCGCAAGGCGACGGGTAGCCGTGCTGCGACGGGGGCGACGGGAACTTGTCGGCGGGCGCCGGTGGCGCCGGTGCGAAGGCGACCCTCGCCGGAGAATCCTGGCAGGGCGTCGCCTGCCGCCGCCGCCGCCGCTGCTGCTGCTGCTGCTGCTGGTGCTGCTGGTGGCCTTCAAGAGGCAGCGGGGGCAGCGGAGGCAGTGGAGGCAGCGGCGCTGGCGGAGGAGATTCCGTGGCGACGCTCGGAAGGACGTTCGGCGGCACCGGGAGTCCGACGACGAGCGGGTTGTAGTGCTGCTGCTGCTGCTGCTGCTGCTGCTGCTGCTGGTGCTGCTGCTGGTGGTCTTCAAGAGGCAGCAGGGGCAGCGGAGGCAGCGGAGGCAGCGGCGCTGGCGGAGGAGATTCCGTGGCGACACTCGGAAGGACGTTCGGCGGCACCGGGAGTCCGACGACGAGCGGATTGTAGTGCTGCTGCTGCTGATGATGCTGCTGCTGATGCTGCTGCTGCTGCTGATGCTGCTGCTGATGCTGCTGGTGGTGATGCATCGGCTGATGCTGGTGGTGGCCGTGGCCGTGCCGGGCCGGCTGCAGCATGCGCCAGTCGCCCAGCGCCACCTCGTAGGGCGGAGCGTAGCTGGGCGGCAGCATGCGCTGCTGATGGTGCTGCTGCTGCTGCTGCTGCGGGTGGTGGTGGTGCTGCTGCTGCTGGTTGTGCTGCTGCTGCTGCTGCTGCTGGTGGTGGTGGTGCATCGGGTGGCCCTGGGGCAGCAGCAGGGGCAGCAGAGCGTGGTCGGGTCCCGCCGGGCCCTTCAGCGCCGGGGTGTCCCCGACGCCGCCCGTGGATTTCTTGCGCTTCTTCACCGGCTTGCCGTCCCTGCCGGCGGCGCCGGTGGTGCCGGCGGCGGCGGAGTAGGCGCGGGCAGTGCTGGGACGCCGCGTCTTCTTGCCGGGCTGCTGATGATGCTGCTGATGATGCTGCTGCTGATGGTGGTGGTGGTGATGATGCTGCTGCGCCGCCTTGACGCCGTGAATGTAGCCGGCGGCGGGGCAGAGCGGAGGGCCCAGGACGCCTCCTGCCGGGGCGCGGGGCGACAAAACGGAATCCGGCGTCACGCACGCATTCAGGTGCACCGTGGCGGTGGTGGCGGTGGTGGTGGCGGTAGTGGTGGTAGTGGTGGTGGTGGTGGTGGTGATGGTGGTGGTGATAGTGGTGGTGGTGGTAGTGGTGGTGGTGGCGGTGGTGGTGGTGGCGATGGTGGTGGTGGTGGTGATGGTGGTGGTGATGGTGGTGATGGTGGTAGTGGTGGTGGTGGTGGTGGCGGTGGTGGTGGTGGCGATGGTGGTGGCGGTGGTGGTGGTGGTGGCGGTGGTGGTGGTGGTGGTGGTGATGGTGGTGATGGTGGTGGTGGTGGTGATGGTGGTGGTGGTGGTGGTGATGGTGGCGGTGGTGGTGATGGTGGTGGCGGTGGTGGTGGCGGCCGTGGTGGTGGCCACGAGGTGCTGTGGGAGGGGGGCGATGCGGTGGCAGGGAGGGGGGGGGGGCCGTACTGTGGTTGGATCTTTGAGCGTCTATGGGTCTCTACGGAGTCTCTATGAGTGTCAGAGGGGGGCGGCACTAGGGTCACGTGACGGAGGGGGGGGGAGAGAGAGGGGGGGCGGCACTCGGGTCACGTGACGGAGAGAGAGAGAGAGGGGGGGGGGCGTCACTCAGGTCACGTGACGGAGGGGGGGGGGCACTCGGGTCACGTGACGGAGGGAGAGAGAGAGGGGAGGGGGGCGGCACTCGGGTCACGTGACGGGCGCCTCCCCGCTTAGCCGTGCGTACCGCCCTGTCCACCGCCTCCCCCGTAGTGCTGCTGCTGCGCCGCCGCCGCCGCCGCCGCGGCCGCGGCCCCCATGAGGGCGAACTCGTCGAGGAGCCGCACGATGTCGTGGTGGTGCCGCTCGGCGGCGACGTCGCGCGGCAGGCGGTCCACGTGGTCGGTGATCTCGCGGCTGGCGCCGTGCTGCAGCAGCAGACGAGCCGCCTCGCGGCTGCCCTCGCGCGCCGCCAGGAACAGGGGGGTCTCCTCCTGCAGGGGGGGGCAGGGGGGCAGGGGGGGCAGGGGGGCCGCTTTGTAAATGAATGACAAGGTCGCAGGTCGAAGGTCGGGAGGCGTCGTGCGGTGAAGCGTCCGGAGGAGGTCGTCACCCCGCCCCCCCCCCCCCCCTCACGACGGGCGGGCGGGGTGGAGGTCGCGACCCCTAACCTGGCGGGCGGGGTGGAGGTCGCGACCCCTAACCTGGCGGGCGGGGTGGAGGTCGCGACCCCTAACCCGGCGGGCGGGGTGGAGGTCGCGACCCCTAACCTGGCGGGCGGGGTGGAGGTCGCGACCCCTAACCCGGCGGGCGGGGTGGAGGTCGCGACCCCTAACCTGGCGGGCGGGGTGGAGGTCACGACCCCTAACCCGGCGGGCGGGGTGGAGGTCACGACCCCTAACCCGGCGGGCAGAAGGTCACGACCCCCTCACCATGCAGGGAGAAGGTCACGACCCCCCAACCGGGCAGGCACGAGGTCGCGACCCCTCACCGTGCAGGGAGGAGGAGGAGGTCGCGACCTCTCACCGGGTGGGCAGGGAGGAGGAGGAGGTCGCGACCTCTCACCGGGTGGGCAGGGAGGAGGAGGTCGCGACCTCTCACCTTGTTGTCCTGCATGTCTCGGTTGGCGCCGCTCTTGAGCAGCACCAGCGTCGCCTCCACGTTGTTGACGGCCGCGGCCCAGTGCAGCGCCGACTTGCCTGGGGGGGGGGGTCATGGGGTCAGAGGTCACAGCAGGTCGGTCAGCCGCCAGTTCCTTAGCGCCGGATCACGGATGCCGAGAAACACCCCCACCCCCCACCCCCCCCCCACCCCCCCCACCCCCCCACCCCCCCACCCCCCACCCCCCCCACCCCCCACCCCACCCACCCCCCCCACCCCCCCCACCCCCCCCCCCCCCCACCGGTTACCGGCTCACCGCGGCGTCACCACGGCGTCGACGGCTTGCCAGGTCGCCGGGTCAATAGGTCACCTTATGCCCCGGGTCATCTGCTCACCGGGCAACTGGGTAATGGGGTCACCAGATCACCGGGTGACTGGGTCACCGGGACACGTGATCACCGGGTGACTGGGTCACCGGGTCTCTGGGTCACCGGGTGACTGGGTCACCGGGTGACTGGGTCACCGGGTCTCGAGATCACCGGGTGACTGGGTCACCGGGTCTCGAGATCACCGGGTGACTGGGTCACCGGGACACGTGATCACCAGGTCTCTGGGTCACTGGGTGACTGGGTCACCGGGTCTCTGTGTCACCGGGTGACTGGGTCACCGGGTCTCGAGATCACCGGGTGACTGGGTCATCGGGACACGTGATCACCGGGTCTCTGTGTCACCGGTCATCACTTCCCCGGGTCACGGGGTCGTCAGATCTCCCGGTCCCAAAGGTCGTCACCGGGACCACCCCCCGCGTCGCCGTGGTGACCCCACCGTGGGGGCCACCGGTGTCGCCGCGGCGCTAGCAGTAGGGTCACCGTAGGGTCACCGTAGGGTCACCGGAGGGTCACCGCGGCGGCGGCGGTGACGGTGAGGCCTCTCACCGTGGTCGTCCACGGCGTTGACGTCGGCCCGGCAGGCGACGAGCTCCTCGGCGAGGCCCTCGACGGCGAGGCGTGCCGCCAGGATCAGCGGGGTCGTGCCGTCGTTCATTCGCGCGTCCACGTCCGTCGCGCGGTTACGGATGAGGATCTGCGGCCACGCGGTTGCCGAGGAAGAGGGGGGCGGGGGGCGCCCGGTGTCAGAGGTCACGGAGAGGGGCGGCACTGGAGGTGGGGGCCGGGGTTAAAGGTTACCGGGGGGCGGGGCGGCTGTGGTGATGATAGAGGGGAGGCGGTGGCGGTCAACGGTCGTTGTCGTGACGTGCCCGTTGGACTTGGGTCTATGTGGGTCTCTGTGGGTCTCTGTGGGTGTCTGTGGGTGTCTGTGGGTGTCTGTGGGTGTATGTGGGTGTCTGTGGGTGTATGTGGGTGTCTGTGGGTGTCTGTGAGTGTCTGTGGGTGTCTGTGGGTGTCTGTGGGTGTCTGTGGGTGTCTGCGGGTGTCTGTGGGTGTCTGTGGGTCTCTGTGGGTGTATGTGGGTCTATGTGGGTGTCTGTGGGTGTCTGTGTGTGTCTGTGGGTGTCTGTGGGTGTCTGTGGGTGTCTGTGGGTGTCTGTGGGTGTCTGTGGGTGACTGTGGGTCTCTGTGGGTGTCTGTGGGTGTCTGTGTGTCTCTGTGGGTGTCTGTGGGTCTATGTGGGTCTCTGTGGGTGTCTGTGGGTGTCTGTGGGTGTCTGTGGGTGTCTGTGGGTGTCTGTGGGTGACTGTGGGTCTCTGTGGGTGTCTGTGGGTGTCTGTGTGTCTCTGTGGGTGTCTATGGGTCTCTGTGTGTCTCTGTGGGTGTCTGTGGGTCTCTGTGGGGAGTCTCTGTGGGTGTCTGTGGGTGTCTGTGGGTGTCTGTGGGTCTATGTGGGTGTCTGTGGGTGTCTGTGGGTGTCTGTGGGTGTCTGTGGGTGTCTGTGGGTGTCTGTGGGTGTCTGTGGGTCTCTGTGGGTGTCTGTGGGTGTCTGTGGGTCTCTGTGGGTGTCTGTGGGTGTCTGTGGGTCTCTGTGGGTCTCTGTGGGTGTCTGTGGGTCTCTGTGGGTCTCTGTGGGTGTCTGTGGGTCTCTGTGGGTGTCTGTGGGTGTCTGTGGGTGTCTGTGGGTGTCTGTGGGTCTCTGTGGGTGTCTGTGTGGGTCTCTGTGGGTGTCTGTGTGGGTGTCTGTGGGTGTCTGTGGGTGTCTGTGGGTCTCTGTGGGTGTCTGTGGGTCTCTGTGGGTGTCTGTGGGTGTCTGTGGGTCTCTGTGGGTGTCTGTGGGTCTCTGTGGGTGTCTGTGGGTGTCTGTGGGTCTCTGTGGGTGTCTGTTGGTGTCTGTGGGTCTCTGTGGGTGTCTGTGGGTCTATGTGGGTGTCTGTGGGTGTCTGTGGGTGTCTGTGGGTGTCTGTGGGTGTCTGTGGGTGTCTGTGGGTCTATGTGGGTGTCTGTGGGTGACTGTGGGTGTCTGTGGGTGTCTGTGGGTCTCTGTGGGGAGTCTCTGTGGGTGTCTGTGGGTCTCTGTGGGTGTCTGTGGGTGTCTGTGGGTGTCTGTGGGTGTCTGTGGGTGTCTGTGGGTGTCTGTTGGTGTCTGTGGGTGTCTGTGGGTGTCTGTGGGTGTCTGTGGGTCTCTGTGGGTGTCTGTGGGTGTCTGTGGGTGTCTGTTGGTGTCTGTGGGTCTCTGTGGGGAGTCTCTGTGGGTGTCTGTGGTGGGTCTCTGTGGGTGTCTTTGGGGAGTCTCTGTGGGTGTCTGTGGGTCTCTGTGGGTCTCTGTGGGTCTCTGTGGGTGTCTGTGGGTGTCTGTGGGTCTCTGTGGAGAGCCTCTGTGGGTCTCTGTGGGTGTCTGTGGGTCTCTGTGGGTGTCTTTGGGGAGTCTCTGTGGGTCTCTGTGGGTCTCTGTGGGTGTCTGTGGGTGTCTGTGGGTCTCTGTGGAGAGCCTCTGTGGGTCTCTGTGGGTGTCTGTGGGTCTCTGTGGGTGTCTTTGGGGAGTCTCTGTGGGTCTCTGTGGGTCTCTGTGGGTCTCTGTGGGTGTCTGTGGGTCTCTGTGGGTGTCTTTGGGGAGTCTCTGTGGGTCTCTGTGGGTGTCTGTGGGTCTATGTGGGTGCCTGTGGGTCTATGTGGGTGTCTGTGGGTCTATGTGGGTCTCTGTGGGTCTCTGTGGGTGTCTGTGGGTGTCTGTGGGGAGTCTCTGTGGAGAGCCTCTGTGGGTCTCTGTGGGTAGTCTCTGTGGGTGTCTTTGGAGAGTCTCTACGAGTGGTCTACGAACCGGGTCAGAGGGGGCGGCACTAACAACCCCTATGATAGGGGTCACGGAGGGGGGGGGCAGCACTCAGGTCACGTGACAGATGAGGGGGTGTGGCACTCGGGTCACGTGACAGATGGGGGGGGGTGCGGCACTCGGGTCACGTAACGGAGGGGTGTGGCACTCGGGTCACGTGACAGATGGGGGGTGCGGCACTTGGGTCACGTGACGGAGGGGTGTGGCACTCGGGTCACGTGACAGATGAGGGGGTGTGGCACTCGGGTCACGTGACAGATGGGGGGGGTGCGGCACTCGGGTCACGTAACGGAGGGGTGTGGCACTCGGGTCACGTGACAGATGAGGGGGTGTGGCACTCGGGTCACGTGACAGATGAGGGAGTGTCGCACTCGGGTCACATGACAAATGGTGGGTGCGGCACTCGGGTCACGTGACAGATGATGGGGGGTGCGGCACTCGGGTCACGTGACAGATGGGGGGGTGTGGCACTCGGGTCACGTGACAGATGAGGGAGTGTCGCACTCGGGTCACGTGACAAATGGGGGGTGCGGCACTCGGGTCACGTGACAGATGCGGGGGGTGCGGCACTCGGGTCACGTGACAGATGGGGGGGGGGGTGCGGCACTTGGGTCACGTGACGGAGGGGGGGCGTGTCCGGCACTCGGGTCACGTGACAGACGAGTGGGGGTGCGGCACTCGGGTCACGTGACGTGGCGGGTATGGAGGGGGCGGGGGGGGGGCGTGTCCGGCACTCACGTGCAGCACGCCCTGCGCGTCGGCCGACACGGCTGCGTGTAGGGGCGTGCGCCCGGTGTAGTCGGCGGCGTTGGCGTCGGCGCCCGCCTCCAGCAGGCGCTTGGCCGCGTCGGCGCGGGTGTAGCGGGCGGCCAGGTGCAGCGCCGTCTCGCCCGTGCGGTCCGTCTGGGCCTTGAGGGACGCGCCCTGCGGACGAAGCGGGTGGGCGGGCGGGCGGGCGGGCGATTACTGCTGGCCCGCTCTCCGGATGCCGTTAATCGCTAGGCCCCAGGGTGATTTCAACCAAGTACAACATCAGCTGGTTGCTCTTGAACTCGTCCTGAACACCTCCGAAAACCAAGGTGGCTATGGCTTCTCACCGGGACTAAAGCAGGAAGTTATTTTTCCCCCAATTACGTTCCTTGAATAATTGTCAAGATCTATGAGTATCTTGGGGTCATCCTGGATTCGAAGCTGAATTTTGAAGATCACATTGATTATATTGGTAAAAAGACAAAAGTAAAAAATTGGTTTTCTGCATCGACACAAGCACTGCTATCCCCGAAATGTTCCGTTTGGAATTGATTAAAGCTACCATACCGCCTCTACTTGACTGCTGTGACATCGTGTATAAATCAGCCCCAAGTACTGTACTGAAAGAAGTTTGATTCCATCTATCGCTCGGCCTTAAGATTTGCATTGAACTGTCCATATAGGACTCACCGCTGTGATCTCTACATTGGGTCAAACTTAACATCTCTTAATGTTCGACGGCTTGTGCACCAGATCTTATTTATTCACGATGTACTTACAAACAAAATCCGCAGACTACCTACTGGATCTCCTCTCTATTTCAAAGAACAAATTTGATCTCAGGTCTTCGCTCATTTACCAACTTCACATTCCCTATTGCCGTACAAAAACCGGAGGAAGGGCCTTTGCTATTGATGTCCCCAGGGTCTGGAATGCTATTGCCAATAAACTGCAACTTGAATCACTACCTATGAGATCTTCACTCAAAACTGCTCTAGAGGAGTTGTACACCCCTAGCTGCCACTGCTATTCAGTGGCC
The DNA here is from genome assembly GCF_048934315.1 of Petromyzon marinus. Lineage (NCBI taxonomy): Eukaryota > Metazoa > Chordata > Hyperoartia > Petromyzontiformes > Petromyzontidae > Petromyzon > Petromyzon marinus. The sequence goes on along the minus strand of NC_133740.1, from coordinate 6,384,531 downwards.
TAAAATATGGCTCTAGGGTTTAGTGTTATAATTTATTTATGTAGTTTATTGTTAAAAATTCGGTCACAGTCCCTATGATCACTGTTACGTTGCATTTATGGCTTTTATTTTGGTTGATTTCGAAAACGTTTTTTTTGTTTTTGGCCATGTTTTTGTTTATTGTAGTACGGAGTTAGACTGATGGCCTTAATCTTAGTTGTCTTGTGGTTGTTGTGGCTGTTGTTATTTGACGTGCAACCCACTGGGATTTTTGCACACAGCGTTGGTGTACGGTGCTATTTAAGGAATATTTTGATGTTTTTTTTCCTGGATTTTCTGTTTGCACAGTCACATAATCACTTTAAGATGTTTTCTTGTTCATGTTTTTGTTTGTTGCAGTTGCACCGGATTCAAGAGCCGAAAGGCTCACAGGGCTATACCAAATAGATGGGACTAATGGAACTAAAATGGGTGGGTGGGTAAGTGGATGAGTGGGTGAGTGAGTGGGTGAGTGAGTTGGTGGGTGAGTGAGTGGGTGGGTGAGTGAGTGAGTGGGTGAGTGAGTGAGTGGCTGAGTGAGTGGGTGGCTGAGTGAGTGGGTGGGTGAGTGAGTGAGTGAGTGGCTGAGTGAGTGGGTGGCTGAGTGAATGAGTGGGTGAGTGAGTGAGTGGGTGAGTGAGTGGTGAGTGAGTGGGTGAGTGAGTGGGTGGGTGAGTGGGTGGCTGAGTGAGTGAGTGGGTGGCTGAGTGGGTGGGTGGGTGAGTGGGTGGGTGAGTGAGTGGGTGGGTGGGTGAGTGGGTGAGTGAGTGGGTGGGTGAGTGAGTGGGTGAGTGGGTGGGTGAGTGGGTGAGTGAGTGGGTGAGTGAGTGGGTGGGTGAGTGAGTGGGTGAGTAAGTGGGTGGGTGAGTGAGTGGGTGAGTGAGTGAGTGAGTGGGTGGGTGAGTGAGTGGGTAAGTGAGTGAGTGAGTGGGTGAGTGAGTGAGTGGGTGAGTGAGTGAGTGAGTGGGTGGGTGAGTGGGTGGTGGGTGGCTGAGTGGGTGGGTGAGTGAGTGAGTGAGTGGGTGAGTGGGTGGGTGAGTGGGTGAGTGAGTGAGTGGCTGAGTGAGTGAGTGGGTGAGTGGGTGGGTGAGTGGGTGAGTGAGTGAGTGGGTGGGTGGGTGAGTGAGTGAGTGGGTGGGTGGGTGGGTGAGTGAGTGGGTGGGCGAGTGGGTGGGTGAGTGGGTGGCTGAGTGGGTGGGTGGGTGGGTGAGTGAGTGGGTGAGTGAGTGGGTGAGTGAGTGAGTGGGTGAGTGAGTGGGTGAGTGGGTGGGTGAGTGAATGGGTGAGTGAGTGGGTGGGTGGGTGAGTGAGTGGGTGAGTGAGTGGGTGGGTGAGTGGCCATCACCACGTGGCAATGTTTGAACATCACACCGAGTCGACCAAGGGGAGGCGCAGGAACCGATGTTGATGGCCATGAGACAGACAAGGGGAGACACTGAGACAAGAGACAGGAGACACTGAGACAGGGAGACACTGAGACAGGAGACACTGAGACAGGAGACAGGGAGACAGGAGACACTGAGACAGGAGACACTGAGACAGGAGACAGGGAGACAGGAGACAGGGAGACACTGAGACACTGAGACAGGAGACACTGAGACACTGAGACAGGAGACACTGAGGCACTGAGACAGGAGACACTGAGACAGGAGACACTGAGACACTGAGACACTGAGACACTGAGACAGGGGACACTGAGACAGGGAGACACTGAGACAGGGGACACTGAGACAGGGAGACACTGAGACACTGAGACAGGAGACACTGAGACACTGAGACAGACAAGGGGAGACACTGAGACAGGGAGACACTGAGACAGGAGACACTGAGACACTGAGACAGGGAGACACTGAGACACTGCGACACTGAGACACTGGGACAGGAGACACTGAGACAGGGAGACAGGAGACACTGAGACAGGGAGACACTGAGACACTGAGACAGGAGACACTGAGACACTGAGACAGGGAGACACTGAGACAGGGAGACACTGAGACAGTGAGACAGGAGACACTGAGACAGGGAGACACTGAGACAGTGAGACAGGAGACACTGAGACAGGGAGACACTGAGACAGTGAGACAGGAGACACTGAGACAGGGAGACACTGAGACAGTGAGACAGGGAGACAGGAGACAGGAGACACTGAGACAGGGAGACATTGAGACAGGAGACACTGAGACACTGAGACAGGAGACACTGAGACAGGAGACACTGAGACAGGAGACACTGAGACAGGAGAGACTGAGACAGGGAGACACTGAGACATTGAGACAGGAGACACTGAGACAGGGAGACACTGAGACGGAGACACTGGGACAGGAGACACTGAGACAGGGAGACACTGAGACACTCAGACAGGAGACACTGAGACAGGAGACACTGAGACAGGGAGACACTGAGACACTGAGACAGGGAGACACTGAGACACTGAGACAGGGAGACACTGAGACACTGAGACACTGAGACAGGAGACACTGAGACAGGGAGACAGGAGACACTGAGACAGGGAGACACTGAGACACTGAGACAGGAGACACTGAGACACTGAGACACTGAGACAGGAGACACTGAGACATTGAGACAGGGAGACACTGAGACAGGAGACAGGGAGACACTGAGACAGTGAGACAGGAGACACTGAGACAGGAGACACTGAGACAGGGAGACAGGGAGACATTGAGACAGGAGACACTGAGACACTGAGACAGGGAAACACTGAGACAGGAGACACCGAGATAGGAGACACTGAGACAGGGAGACATTGAGACAAGACACACTGAGACATTGAGACAGGAGACACTGAGACAGGGAGACAGGAGACACTGAGACACTGAGACACTGAGACAGGGAGACATTGAGACAGGAGACACTGAGACACTGAGACAGGAGACACTGAGACAGGAGACACTGAGACAGGGAGCCAGGGAGACACTGAGACACTGAGACAGGGAGACAGGGAGACAGGGAGACACTGAGACACTGAGACAGGAGACACTGAGACACTGAGACAGGGAGACACTGAGACAGGAGACACTGAGACACTGAGACACTGAGACAGGAGACACTGAGACACTGAGACACTGAGACAGGAGACACTGAGACAGGAGACACTGAGACAGGAGAAACTGAGACAGGAGACACTGAGACAGGAGACACTGAGACACTGAGACAGGAGACACTGAGACAGGAGACACTGAGACACTGAGACACTGAGACAGGAGACACTGAGACAGGAGACACTGAGACAGGGAGATACTGAGACAGGGAGACAGGGAGACATTGAGACAGGAGACACGGAGACACTGAGACAGGAGACACTGAGACAGGAGACACTGAGACAGGGAGACATTGAGACAGGAGACACTGAGACACTGAGACAGGAGACACTGAGACAGGAGACACTGAGACAGGGAGACAGGGAGACACTGAGACACTGAGACACTGAGACAGGGAGACAGGGAGACACTGAGACAGGGAGGCACTGAGACACTGAGACAGGGAGGCATTGAGACAGGAGACACTGAGACACTGAGACAGGAGACACTGAGACAGGAGACACTGAGACAGGGAGACAGGGAGACATTGAGACAGGAGACACTGAGACACTGAGACAGGGAGACACTGAGACAGGAGACACCGAGACAGGAGACACTGAGACAGGGAGACAGGGAGACACTGAGACACTGAGACACTGAGACAGGGAGACACTGAGACACTGAGACATGAAGACATTGAGACAGGAGACACTGAGACACTGAGACAGGGAGACACTGAGACAGGAGACACCGAGACAGGAGACACTGAGACAGGGAGACACTGAGACAGGAGACACTGAGACACTGAGACAGGAGACACTGAGACAGGAGACACTGAGACACTGAGACAGGGAGACACTGAGACAGGAGACACTGAGACAGGAGACACTGAGACAGGGAGACAGGAGACACTGAGACAGGGAGACAGGGAGACAGGAGACAGGAGACAGGAGACACTGAGACAGTGAGACAGGGAGACAGGAGACAGGAGACATAGACAGGGAGACAGGAGACACTGAGACAGGGAGACACTGAGACAGGGAGACACTGAGACACTGAGACAGGAGACACTGAGACACTGAGACAGGAGACACTGAGACAGGAGACACTGAGACACTGAGACAGGAGACACTGAGACAGGAGACACTGAGACAGGGAGACAGGAGACACTGAGACACTGAGACACTGAGACAGGGAGACAATGAGACAGGAGACAGGAGACACTGAGACAGGAGCCACTGAGACAGGAGACAGGAGACACTGAGACAGGAGACACTGAGACACTGAGACAGGAGACACTGAGACAGGAGACACTGAGACAGGAGACAGGAGACACCGAGACACTGAGACACTGAGACAGGAGACACTGAGACAGGAGACACTGAGACAGGAGACACTGAGACAGGAGACACCGAGACACTGAGACACTGAGACAGGAGACACTGAGACAGGAGACACTGAGACACTGAGACACTGAGACAGGACACACTGAGACAGGAGACACTCAGACAGGCAGTACGGACAGACACGCGGTGGTGTCGTGTAGGCAGTGAGAGCAGCAGCAGAAGGGAGAAGGAGCAGGAGCAGGAGGAGGAGCGACCTCCTGCCATGAAGAGGTTGACGAAGTGACGTCGAGAGGAAAGCTGGAAGAGGTCCCTGGAGAGGAGAGACGGAGGGAGGGGGGGAGTGACGTCGATGACGTTAACGAGGGCGGACCTCGTCGTCTCTGACGTCATCGTCTTCGACGTCATCGTCATCATCATCGTCGTCGTCTTCAAAGTCGACGTCATCATCGTCATCGTCGTCATCGTCATCGTCGTCATCGTCATCGACGTCATCGACGTCATCGTCATCGACGTCATCGACGTCATCGTCGACGTCATCGACGTCATCGTCATCGTCGTCGACGTCGTCGTCGTCGTCGTCATCGTCGTCGTCGTCGACGTCATCGTCGTCGACGTCGTTGACATCGTTGACATCGTCATCGTCGTCGTCATCGTCGACGTCGTCATCGTCGTCGTCATCATCGTCATCGTCGTCATCGTCATCGTCGTCATCGTCATCGTCATCGTCGACGTCGTCATCGTCGTCGACGTCATCGACGTCATCGACGTCATCGACGTCATCGTCGACGTCATCGACGTCATCGTCGTCATCGTCGTCGTCATCATCATCGTCGTCGTCGTCATCGTCATCGTCGTCGTCATCAGCCTCTACAGGCTGTAGGGGCAAGTGCTGTTAGCGAGCACCTCGCACACAGACACAGACAAAGCTTCCCCGTGTAGCCTCTGACAGACTGTAGGGACAAGTGCTGTGAGTATCGAGTAGCAGCAGCAGCGCCTATGAAGGCTACCGGCACTGTGGCACACGAGGGGGTGGGTGGCCAGCACCACGCCCGGCCGCCTTTGTCTCCCCAGTGCTAGCGATGTTCACTACGCTTCACCGTTACATCAGGTACTCATTTGAGGCTGAGTCGACCTAGGGGAGGCCCAGGACCGGTTCAGAGAATCGTCACCGGTGGTGTTGGCCGTGAGCGGGAATCGAACTCGGGTCGCCGGGTTCGTAGCGCAGCGCTAACCAGCCCCTCCCACTTTCACACAGCCACGCCCACTTCGACACTAGCCACTCCCACTACTCACTTCTCAGGTAGCCCCTCCCACTACTCAGGTAGCCCCTCCCACTACTCGGGTAGCTCCGACCACCACTCGGGTACCCCCTCCCACTACGCAAGCAACCCCTCCCATTAATCAGATAGCCCCGCCCACTTCCCTGGAAGCCCCGCCCACTACCCGGGCAGCCGCACCCACGGCGTGCTAACCTCCCAGGCAGCACTTGGCACCCGCCAGCCTGTCGAAGGCTGCCCTGCCCATCTACCCGTCGGTCCGTCTGTCCACCCGTCCACCCGTCCATCCGTCCACCCACCCGTCCATCCACCCGTCCACTCATCCACCCATCCACCCATCCATCCACCCGTCCACCCATCCACCCGTCCACCCGTCCACCCATCCACCCGTCCACCCATCCATCCACCCGTCCACCCATCCATCCACCCGTCCACACATCCACCCGTCCACCCGTCCACCCATCCATCCACCCGTCCACCCATCCACCTGTCCACCCATCCATCCACCCGTCCACCCATCCACCCGTCCACCCATCCATCCACCCGTCCACCCATCCACCCGTCCACCCATCCACCCATCCACCTGTCCACCCATCCATCCACCCGTCCACCCATCCACCCATCCACCTGTCCACCCATCCATCCACCCGTCCACCCATCCACCCGTCCACCCATCCACCCGTCCACCCATCCACCCATCCACCTGTCCACCCATCCATCCACCCGTCCACCCGTCCACCCATCCACCCGTCCACCCGTCCACCCATCCACCCGTCCACCCATCCATCCACCCGTCCACCCATCCATCCACCCGTCCACACATCCACCCGTCCACCCATCCATCCACCCGTCCACACATCCACCCGTCCACCCATCCATCCACCCGTCCACCCATCCACCTGTCCACCCATCCACCCGTCCAGCCGTCCACCCGCCCATCCGTCCGCCCGTCCACCCATCCACCCATCCACCCATCCACTCACCCTGCCCGCCCGCCCCCCCCCCCCGTGCCCCACGCGGCGTGGCCGGGGGCTTCACACCTGCAGGATGAGGTCGGTGATGATGTTGGCCGAGGAGGAGTCCTCCGACTCGTCTGTCCGAGGCTCCTCCTCCTCCTCCTCGACGTCCACCTCCAGCTCCACGCCGCTCTCGAAGCTGCTGCCGCTCCTCATCGAGGCCAGCATCAGCGGCGTCAGAGCGTCTGCAACCGCGCGCGCGCCCACAGCAAAAGGTCCCCCGTGTAGCCTCCCACAGACCGCCGGGGCAAGTGCTGTTAGCGGCGAGTAGCAGCAGCAGCAGCGCCACCTGTGAAGGCTACCGGCACTGTGGCACACACAGAGGGGGTGGGGTGGCCAGCAACCACGCCCGGCCGCCTTTGTCTCCCCCAGTGCTGGCGATGTTCACTACGCTACACAGCGCTACACACCAGGTGTACTCGTTTGAGGCTGAGTCGACCTAGGGGAGGCTCAGGACGGCACCAGATAAATCGTCGCCGGTGGTGGCACGCGAGCGGGAATTTGAACCCGGGTACACTCAGGTCCACGGGGTCGTAGGTCAACAGGTTCGTAGTGTATAGTGTAGTGTATAGTAGTGTGTAGTGTATAGTGTAGTGTATAGTAGTGTATAGTGTAGTGTATAGTAGTGTGTAGTGTAGTGTGTAGTGTATAGTGTAGTGTATAGTAGTGTGTAGTGTATAGTGTAGTGTATAGTGTAGTGTATAGTGTAGTGTATAGTGTAGTGTATAGTGTAGTGTGTAGTGTAGTGTATAGTGTAGTGTATAGTAGTGTGTAGTGTAGTGTATAGTGTAGTGTATAGTGTAGTGTGTAGTGTAGTGTATAGTGTAGTGTATAGTGTAGTGTATAGTGTAGTGTGTAGTGTAGTGTGTAGTGTATAGTGTAGTGTATAGTAGTGTATAGTGTAGTGTATAGTGTAGTGTATAGTATAGTAGTGTGTAGTGTAGTGTATAGTGTAGTGTATAGTAGTGTGTAGTGTAGTGTATAGTGTATTGTATAGTGTAGTGTGTAGTGTATAGTTTATTGTATAGTCGTGTATAGTGTAGTGTATAGTAGTGTAGTGTATAGTGTAGTGTATAGTGTAGTGTATAGTGTCGTGTATAATGTAGTGTAGTGTGTAGTGTATAGTGTAATGTATAGTAGTGTATAATGTAGTGTATAGTGTATTATATAGTCGTGTATAATGTAGTGTATAGTAGTGTATAGTGTAGTGAATAGTCGTGTATAGTGTAGTTTATAGTGTAGTGTATAGTAGTATATAGTGTAGTCTATAGTAGTGTGTAGTGTAGTGTATAGTGTAGTGTATAGTAGTGTGTAGTGTAGTGTATAGTGTAGTGTATAGTAGTGTGTAGTGTGTAGTGTAGTGTATAGTGTAGTGTATAGTAGTGTGTAGTGTAGTGTATAGTGTAGTGTATAGTAGTGTGTAGTGTATAGTAGTCTGTAGTGTAGCGTATAGTGTAGTGTATAGTAGTGTGTAGTGTAGTGTATAGTGTATAGTGTAGTGTATAGTAGTGTATAGTGTAGTGTATAGTGTAGTGTATAGTGTAGTGTATAGTAGTGTATAGTGTAGTGTATAGTGTAGTGTATAGTGTATTGTATAGTGTAGTGTAGTGTATAGTTTATTGTATAGTCGTGTATAGTGTAGTGTATAGTAGTGTATAGTGTCGTGTGTAATGTAGTGTAGTGTGTAGTGTATAGTGTAATGTATAGTAGTGTATAATGTAGTGTATAGTGTATTATTTAGTCGTGTATAATGTAGTGTATAGTAGTGTATAGTGTAGTGAATAGTCGTGTATAGTGTAGTTTATAGTGTAGTGTATAGTAGTGTGTCGTAGTGCATATTAGTGTATAGTAGTGTATAGTATAGTGTATAGTGTAGTGTATAGTGAATAGTCGTGTATAGTGTAGTTTATAGTGTAGTGTATAGTAGTGTATTATAGTGTATATTGTAGTGTATTGTAGTGTATAGTGTAGTGTATATCAGTGTATAGTCGTGTATAGTAGTGTATAATGTAGTGTATAGTAGTGTATAGCGTATTGTATAGTCGTGTATAGTGCAGTGTATAGTGTAGTGTATAGTGTAGTGTATAGTGTAGTGTAGAGTAGTGTATAGTGTATAGTGTAGTGTATAGTAGTGTGTAGTGTATAGTAGTGTATAGTGTAGTATAAAGTGTATAGTGTAGTGTATAGTAGTGTAGTGTATAGTGTAGTGTGTAGTGTATAGTAAGTAGTGTATAGTGTAGTGTATAGTAGTGTATAGTAGTGTATAGTGTAGTGTATAGTAGTGTAGTGTATAGTAGTGTAGTGTATAGTGTAGTGTATAGTAGTGTAGTGTATAGTGTAGTGTATAGTGTAGTGTATAGTAGTGCACAGTGTACTATGCATGTGGAACGTCTTTCACATCATACGTAATCAACCCCACTAATCAGAGTGTGCAGCGGGGTAGTGGGCTAAGAACGAGAAACTAAACACAAACCAATAGCACTCTTAAATCATCAGGTCAACGGGATTTACTGTGCCAGGCTAGGTGCACGAGGTCACGGGACAGACCTAGGTGGTGGCCATGGGTTGACTGATGAATATGGCTGGCAGATGCATCACCTGTGCCCTCCACTGTGCCAGGCTAGGTGCACGAGGTCACGGGATAGACCCAGATGGTGGCCATGGGTTGACTGATGAATATGGCTGGCAGATGCATCACCTGTGCCCTCCACTGTGCCAGGCTAGGTGCACGAGGTCACGGGATGGACGCAGATGGTGGCCATGGGTTGAATGATGAATATGGCTGGCAGATGCATCACCTGTGCCCTCCACTGTGCCAGGCTAGGTGCACGAGGTCACGGGACAGACCCAGGTGGTGGCCATGGGTTGACTGATGAATATGGCTGGCAGATGCATCACCTGTGCCCTCCACTGTGCCAGGCTAGGTGCACGAGGTCACGGGACAGACCCAGGTGGTGGCCATGGGTTGACTGATGAATATGGCTGGCAGATGCATCACCTGTGCCCTCCACTGTGCCAGGCTAGGTGCACGAGGTCACGGGACAGACCCAGGTGGTGGCCATGGGTCGACTGACTGAGATGACCGTCAGATGCACCACCTGTGCCACCCTACTGTGCCAACTCGCTGCGTTTTATCCGCCCGGCGCTCCGCTCGTTGTTGTGAGCGTCGGGTCCTCTGCCCTCCGTTGCTGCTGGAGGGGCGACTGCCTCCAACTGCCCAGCAGCCTCAGAGTGCACCTAGCCTGGCACTGCCCAGTAGCAGCAGCGTCCTTCACGTGACTGCTCCTCTGAATCAACGGATGCCGATCTTGACACCGCCTCCACGTGCCCCTCCCCCACACTCTCAGCTCCTCCCTCCCCCCCGTGTCCACCCCCCCCACCCACCCCCTCACCCCATCCCCACGCCGCAAACCCCCCTCTCGCCCCCCCCCAAGTCATCTCACCCCCCCCCCAACTCTCACCCTCCCCACCCCCTCTCCCTCCCACCCCCACACTCCCCCCCGTGTCCTCCCCTCACCCCTCCCCTCCACCCCCCCAAGTCATCTCCCCCCCCCCACTCTCACCCCCCCGTGTCCTCCCCTCCCCCCTCCCCCTCCCTCTCGCCCCCCCAAGTCATCTCCTCCCCCTCCCCCCACCCCCGTGTCCCCCCCTCACCCCCCCCCCACTCTCACCCTCCCCACCCCCCTTTCCCTCCCACCCCCACACTCCCCCCCCCTTGTCCTCCCTCCCCCCTCCCTCTCCCTCTCACCCCCCGTGTCCTCCCCTCACCCCTCCCCTCCACCCCCCCAAGTCATCTCCCCCCCCCCGTGTCCTCCCCCCCCCCACTCTCACCCTCCCCACCCCCTTTCCCTCCCACCCACACACTCCCCCCCCCCCGTGTCCTCCCCCCCCCACTCTCACCCTCCCCACCCCCTTTCCCTCCCACCCACACACTCCCCCCCCCCCGTGTCCTCCCCCCCCCACTCTCACCCTCCCCACCCCCTTTCCCTCCCACCCACACACTCCCCCCCCGTGTCCTCCCCCCCCCCCCCACTCTCACCCTCCCCACCCCCCGTGTCCTCCCCTCACCCCTCCCCTCCCCTCCACCCCCCCAAGTCATCTCCCCCCCCCGTTCCCCCCCCACTCTCACCCTCCCCACCCCCCTTTCCCTCCCACCCACACACTCCCCCCCCCCCGTGTCCTCCCCCCCCCACTCTCACCCTCCCCACCCCCTTTCCCTCCCACCCACACACTCCCCCCCCGTGTCCTCCCCCCCCCCCCCACTCTCACCCTCCCCACCCCCCGTGTCCTCCCCTCACCCCTCCCCTCCCCTCCACCCCCCCAAGTCATCTCCCCCCCCCGTTCCCCCCCCCCCCACTCTCACACTCCCCACCCCCTTTCCCTCCCACCCACACACTCCCCCCCCCCCCCGTGTCCTCCCCTCTCCTCCCCTCACCCCTCCCCTCCCGTCCCCTCCACCCCCCAAGTCATCTCCCCCCCCCTCCCCCTCCTCCCCCTCCCCCCTCCCCCACTCACCGGGCCCCTTCACGTTGACGTCCACGCAGTCGTTATCGGAGTCGGCTCCGTGGTGCGGGGTCAGCGCCAGCGCCGCCGGGTGGATGTCGGCGGCCGTCAGGTGCTGCTGGGTCCACTGCCGACGGTCCACGGGGCCCTCACCCAGGGCCGGGGCCGGGGCCGGGGGGCCCTCACCCAGGGCCAGGGCCAGGGCCGGGGGGAGGGCCGGCTCCGCCTGGCGTCACGTTGGGCCACGGAGTTAGAGACGAGCGGTAAGGGCACGTGTACGTGTGTGTGTGTACGTGTGTGTGTGTGTACGTGTGTGTGTGTGTACGTGTGTGTGTGTGTGTACATGTGTGTGTGTGTACGTGTGTGTGTGTACGTGTGTGTGTGTGTACGTGTGTGTGTGTGTACGTGTGTGTGTGTGTGTGTACATGTGTGTGTGTGTACGTGTGTGTGTGTGTGTACGTGTGTGTGTGTACGTGTGTGTGTGTGTGTACGTGTGTGTGTACGTGTGTGTGTGTGTGTGTACGTGTGTGTGTGTGTACGTGTGTGTGTGTGTGTGTACGTGTGTGTGTGTGTACGTGTGTGTGTGTGTGTGTACGTGTGTGTGTGTGTACGTGTGTGTACGTGTGTGTGTGTACGTGTGTGTGTGTGTACATGTGTGTGTACGTGTGTGTGTGTACGTGTGTGTACGTGTGTGTGTGTACGTGTGTGTGTGTGTACGTGTGTGTGTGTGTACGTGTGTGTGTGTACGTGTGTGTGTGTACGTGTGTGTGTGTACGTGTGTGTACGTGTGTGTGTGTACGTGTGTGTACGTGTGTGTGTGTGTGTACGTGTGTGTGTGTACGTGTGTGTGTGTGTGTACGTGTGTGTGTGTGTACGTGTGTGTGTGTACGTGTGTGTGTGTACGTGTGTGTGTACGTGTGTGTACGTGTGTGTGTGTGTGTGTACGTGTGTGTGTGTACGTGTGTGTGTGTGTACGTGTGTGTGTGTGTACATGTGTGTGTGTGTGTACATGTGTGTGTGTGTGTACGTGTGTGTGTGTGTACGTGTGTGTGTGTACGTGTGTGTGTGTACGTGTGTGTGTGTGTACGTGTGTGTGTGTGTACGTGTGTGTGTGTACGTGTGTGTGTGTGTACGTGTGTGTGTGTACGTGTGTGTGTGTGTGTACGTGTGTGTGTGTACGTGTGTGTGTGTGTGTACGTGTGTGTGTGTGTGTACGTGTGTGTGTGTGTACGTGTGTGTGTGTGTACGTGTGTGTGTGTGTGTACGTGTGTGTGTGTACGTGTGTGTGTGTGTGTACGTGTGTGTGTGTACGTGTGTGTGTGTGTGTACGTGTGTGTGTGTGTGTACGTGTGTGTGTGTGTGTACGTGTGTGTGTGTACGTGTGTGTGTGTACATGTGTGTGTGTGTACGTGTGTGTGTGTACGTGTGTGTGTGTACGTGTGTGTGTGTACATGTGTGTGTGTGTACGTGTGTGTGTCACTGTGTGTGTGTGTGTACGTGTGTGTGTGTGTGTACATGTGTGTGTGTGTGTGTACATGTGTGTGTGTGTGTACGTGTGTGTGTGTGTACGTGTGTGTGTGTACGTGTGTGTGTGTACGTGTGTGTGTACGTGTGTGTGTACGTGTGTGTGTGTCACTGTGTGTGTGTACGTGTGTGTGTGTGTGTGTACGTGTGTGTGTGTGTGTACGTGTGTGTGTGTGTGTACGTGTGTGTGTGTGTACGTGTGTGTGTGTACGTGTGTGTGTACGTGTGTGTGTACGTGTGTGTGTGTGTACGTGTGTGTGTGTACGTGTGTGTGTGTACGTGTGTGTATGTACGTGTGTGTGTGTGTACGTGTGTGTGTGTACGTGTGTGTGTGTGTGTGTACGTGTGTGTGTGTCACTGTGTACGTGTGTGTGTACGTGTGTGTGTGTGTACGTGTGTGTGTGTACGTGTGTGTGTGTGTACGTGTGTGTGTGTGTACGTGTGTGTGTGTGTACGTGTGTGTGTGTACGTGTGTGTGTGTACGTGTGTGTGTGTACGTGTGTGTGTACGTGTGTGTGTGTGTGTACGTGTGTGTGTGTGCACGTGTGTGTGTGTACGTGTGTGTATGTGTGTGTGTGTACGTGTGTGTGTGTGTGTGTACGTGTGTGTGTGTGTGTACGTGTGTGTGTGTGTACGTGTGTGTGTGTGTACGTGTGTGTGTGTGTGTACGTGTGTGTGTGTACGTGTGTGTGTGTGTGTACGTGTGTGTGTGTACGTGTGTGTGTGTGTGTACGTGTGTGTGTGTGTGTACGTGTGTGTGTGTGTGTACGTGTGTGTGTGTACGTGTGTGTGTGTACATGTGTGTGTGTGTACGTGTGTGTGTGTACGTGTGTGTGTGTACGTGTGTGTGTGTACATGTGTGTGTGTGTACGTGTGTGTGTCACTGTGTGTGTGTGTGTACGTGTGTGTGTGTGTGTACATGTGTGTGTGTGTGTGTACATGTGTGTGTGTGTGTACGTGTGTGTGTGTGTACGTGTGTGTGTGTACGTGTGTGTGTGTACGTGTGTGTGTACGTGTGTGTGTACGTGTGTGTGTGTCACTGTGTGTGTGTACGTGTGTGTGTGTGTGTGTACGTGTGTGTGTGTGTGTACGTGTGTGTGTGTGTGTACGTGTGTGTGTGTGTACGTGTGTGTGTGTACGTGTGTGTGTACGTGTGTGTGTACGTGTGTGTGTGTGTACGTGTGTGTGTGTACGTGTGTGTGTGTACGTGTGTGTATGTACGTGTGTGTGTGTGTACGTGTGTGTGTGTACGTGTGTGTGTGTGTGTGTACGTGTGTGTGTGTCACTGTGTACGTGTGTGTGTACGTGTGTGTGTGTGTACGTGTGTGTGTGTACGTGTGTGTGTGTGTACGTGTGTGTGTGTGTACGTGTGTGTGTGTGTACGTGTGTGTGTGTACGTGTGTGTGTGTACGTGTGTGTGTGTACGTGTGTGTGTACGTGTGTGTGTGTGTGTACGTGTGTGTGTGTGCACGTGTGTGTGTGTACGTGTGTGTATGTGTGTGTGTGTACGTGTGTGTGTGTGTGTGTACGTGTGTGTGTGTGTGTACGTGTGTGTGTGTGTACGTGTGTGTGTACGTGTGTGTGTGTACGTGTGTGTGTGTGTACGTGTGTGTGTGTACGTGTGTGTGTGTGTACGTGTGTGTGTGTACGTGTGTGTGTGTACGTGTACGTGTGTGTGTACGTGTGTGTGTGTACGTGTGTGTACGTGTGTGTGTACGTGTGTGTGTGTGTACGTGTGTGTGTACGTGTGTGTGTGTACGTGTGTGTGTGTGTACGTGTGTGTGTGTACGTGTGTGTGTGTACGTGTGTGTGTGTACGTGTGTGTGTGTACGTGTGTGTGTGTACGTGTGTGTGTACGTGTGTGTGTGTGTGTACGTGTGTGTGTGTGCACGTGTGTGTGTACGTGTGTGTATGTGTGTGTGTACGTGTGTGTGTGTACGTGTGTGTGTACGTGTGTGTGTACGTGTGTGTGTGTACGTGTGTGTGTACGTGTGTGTACTGTGTGTGTGTGTGTACGTGTGTGTGTACGTGTGTGTGTGTGTGTACGTGTGTGTGTGTACGTGTGTGTGTACGTGTGTGTACGTGTGTGTGTGTACGTGTGTGTGTGTACGTGTGTGTGTGTGTGTACGTGTGTGTGTGTGTGTACGTGTGTGTGTGTGTACGTGTGTGTGTGTACGTGTGTGTGTGTACGTGTGTGTGTGTGTGTACGTGTGTGTGTGCACGTGTGTGTGTGTACGTGTGTGTATGTGTGTGTGTGTACGTGTGTGTGTGTGTGTACGTGTGTGTGTACGTGTGTGTGTGTGTGTACGTGTGTGTGTGTACGTGTGTGTGTACGTGTGTGTACTGTGTGTGTGTGTGTACGTGTGTGTGTGTGTACGTGTGTGTGTACGTGTGTGTGTGTGTACGTGTGTGTGTGTGTACGTGTGTGTGTGTGTACGTGTGTGTGTGTACGTCCGGCAAAACAACCCCCTACCTCCTCGCGGTGCCGGACGGGCAACTCTGTCGTGGACAGCGCTGTGGGGGGAGATCCAATTTTGATTGGCTCCTCCCCTCATGGCATATGTATCCACCACAGGGGCTAAACGGGGGCTCTGGACGGGTGCGAGGGGCTGGTAACCCCTCCACCTTCAATTAATTACCACGAAACTACGAATTAAACTTAAATATGTAACAACTAAGCTTGTGCCGGAGGCCCCGGGGGGCCAGGCGTCTATGACGTCTCCTGGCCAAACCCCAATTGGCGGAGCCAGGAGATTGAATACCTACCCTCGGGGCTACTCCAGAAACAACGAAAAGCCACTACGGTTGGCCACGTGGAATGTTCGAACGCTCACTGCAGAGGAGAGGCTGCCACTCCTCTGTCGGGAGCTGGACCGGTACCGCCTGGATCTATGCGGCATTCAGGAGGTCCGGTGGACCGGCTCTGGCTCCTGCCACCATGAGGGGTGGACAGTCCTCTACTCGGGGCAGCAGACTGCCAAACAACAGGGTGTGGGTCTTCTTTTGAACAAAAGAATGAAGGGGGCGTGGGAGCGTGGCGGTGAGGTGTGGGAAGCTGTAAGCCCCAGGCTACTTTGGGCTCGCCTTCCCATCAACCGGAGGCGAGGAATGGTGGTCGTGGTTACTTATGCCCCCACCGAAGATGAACATCCGTGGAGGGATGCAGGCAAAGCCGATGAGTCAGATGCCTTCTATGACCTCCTGTCACAGGTGCTGGCTAAAGTGGCCCCTCGGGATAGAGTCATCATGTTGGGTGACTTCAATGCCCGAGTTGGTCATGATACTGGCACCTGGCCTGGAGTGATTGGAGGGCATGGGCCAGATCAGCTCAATAACAACGGTAGGAGGCTGCTAGATTTTTGTGCAGCCCATGGGCTTGTAATTACCAACACGCTGTTCCGGCATCGGCGCATCCACACAACATCATGGATGCATGCCGGGTCCAAGCAAGAACATCTGCTGGACTACATAGTGACGGACCAGCGAATGCGAGCCCATGTCCTTGACACCAGGACCTACCGTGGAGCTGATCTGCCCTCTGACCATCGACTAGTCATCTGTAAGATGCGCCTGCCATTCTTCCACTCCGGTGGTGGGTGTACACCCAGGACCCCATTCCAACCTAAAGTGGCCTGGTCTCAGTTATCTGATGAAAGTTGCAAACGAGAATTTCATCATCGCTTGCGGCTGGGATTGGCATCGTCCCCGACTCCTCCTGATGTCGAGGGTAAATGGGCGAGGTTTAGGACTGTGACTCATGCAGCTGCAATGGCTGCTTTGGGTACGCGGTCCAGACCTCCCCAGACACCCTGGATGACAGAGGAGTTGTTCACGATGGTTGAGAAAAAGCGACAGGCCCACTGTCATCGGCTACAGAGTCCCACGTCAGAGAATGAGGAGGCTTACCGCAGCCTTCGCTCGGAGGTTCGGAGAGCCGTGAGGCGCTGCAAGGATGGGTGGTGGTCGCGGGTTGCTGAGGAGATGGAGTCTGCCTCAGTGGCCCGTGATCACAAATCTCTATTTAACTCCATCAAAAAAGTAACCTGCAGCGCCACACCTATTACCATCATTAGGGGAAAAAACGGCGATCCAATTTCCGACCCCCAGGAACAGGTTCGCAGATTTGCTGAGCATTTCTGTGAGGTCCTGGGGGAGGGAAAATCCCTCAGCCAGGAAAACATCGTGGCACAAAGTGAGGATGACCCTGCTGAGGCTGCGGTGCCTCAAATATTGGATGAAGTCACCCCCTGTGAGCGGCTGGCTGAGGTGCCATCTGCTGAGGAAGTATTGAAGGCGATCCGGAGTCTGAGACCAGGAAAGGCAGCGGGCAGAGATGATCTTCCAAGCGAAATGCTGAGGGAGGGTGGCGTTTGTGCACAGACTGCCCTATATGACATCATAACAACAGTCTGGACCACTGGACGGGTTCCGCAGGATTGGAAGGATGCCCTGGTGGTCCCCCTTTTTAAGAAGGGGGACCGCACAGACTGTAACAACTACAGGGGCATCTCACTCCTCAGTGTGCCGGGAAAGGTCCTGGCAAGGATTATTCAGCATCGCCTTGCCAGGCACGCTGAGGAGAGGCTTGCGGAGCCCCAATGCGGTTTCAGGAAAGGGCGGTCCTGCACAGATGCCATATTTTCTGTCCGTCTGCTACAGCAGAGGTGTAGGGAATTCCAACAAGACCTACATCTCTGCTTTATTGACCTGGTCAAGGCCTATGATACCATCAGTAGGCCTGGGCTCTGGGTCGTTCTTCGTGCTTTTGGAGTACCTGACCCTCTGCTCACGATCATTAAGGACCTTCATGATGGTGAGCGGGCCCGGGTAAAACTACGTGGCCGGGAGTCAGAGCCATTCCCTGTACACCTTGGGGTGCGACAGGGATGTCCTCTGGCTCCCACATTATTTAACATCTATTTTGACCACGTAGTTCGTGAAGCCTTCAATAGCTGTACCGGGGGAATCTCCATATGGTACAGATATAATGGGAGGCTAATCGATGCCCGGGTGCGGTCAAGGGATGGCTCCCTATTGCTCAACCACGTTATGTATGCTGATGACTTGGTAATAGCTGCTCAGTCAGAGGAGGAGTTGGAGACGCTGCTGCTGAGACTGGAGCGTGCCACTAAGAGGTGGGGCCTTACCATCAGCCCCACCAAAACCAAGCACCTGCCTGGGTATTTTGTACCATCGGACACTCCACCCCCACAACTCCCAATCGGTGATGGGGCAGTTGTGGAGAGAGTGGAGAGTTTCCCATACCTGGGCAGTGTGCTTATGACTGGCACCAGTTTAACAGCAGAGGTCTCACTCCGAATCAGTCGAGCGGCAATATCTTTTCATCGGTTGCGTAACGCTGTGTGGAAGCTGCCTGGTCTGTCGCTCCGCACTAAGCTTCAGGTCTTCTCGGCCACGGTCATTCCCTCCCTTCTCTACGCTTGCGAAACGTGGACCCCCCTAATGGAACATCTTCGCCGGTTAGAAACATTTAGGCTGGCCTGCCTACGATCCATCCTGGGTTTAACCAGACTGGATTGTGTGAGGAGCTCACAAATCCTTGAAAGATCTGGGCAGGGTCCCATCGGTGAGCTCCTCCGGCAGGCAAGGCTGCGATGGCTGGGTCATGTAGCCCGCATGCCCAGCCACCGCATGCCGAAACAGCTTTTGTTTGGCCGGATTGAGGGGGCTAAGCGGGCGCGGCACGGGCTAGAGAAGAGATGGAGTGATGTGGTACAGGAGGACGTGGAGCTGAGTGGACTTGCCGATGACTGGTACCAGCGGTGTCAAGATCGGCCTCTGTGGAGGAGGCTCGTGAAGGATGCTACTGGGCAGTTGGAGGCAGTCGCCCTCCAACAACAACGGAGGGCGGAGGAGCGACGCTCACAACAGCGAGCGGAGCGCCGGGTGGCTAAAGCACAGCAGGTTGGCACAGTAGGGGGCACAGGTGGTGCATCAGCCAGTCATCTCAGTCAGTCGACCCGTGGCACCTGGGTCTGCCCCGTGACCTCCTGCCAGCGGGCGTTCGACACTTCACGTGGCCTCAGGGTGCACATAGCCTGGCACAAGCGTCGTGGTGACGTCACCGCCACTTAGTGGCGAATGGCGGTTGTTGTTGTTGTTGTGTGTACGTGTGTGTGTGTGTGTACGTGTGTGTGTGTGTGTACGTGTGTGTGTGTGTACGTGTGTGTGTGTGTGTACGTGTGTGTGTGTACGTGTGTGTGTACGTGTGTGTGTGTGTACGTGTGTGTGTGTACGTGTGTGTGTGTGTACGTGTGTGTGTGTGTACGTGTGTGTGTGTGTGTACGTGTGTGTGTGTGTGTACGTGTGTGTGTGTGTACGTGTGTGTGTGTGTACGTGTGTGTGTACGTGTGTGTGTGTGTACGTGTGTGTGTGTGTGTACGTGTGTGTGTGTACGTGTGTGTGTACGTGTGTGTGTACGTGTACGTGTGTGTCACTGTGTGTGTGTACGTGTGTGTGTGTACGTGTGTGTGTGTGTGTACGTGTGTGTGTGTGTGTGTACGTGTGTGTGTGTGTACGTGTGTGTGTGTGTACGTGTGTGTGTGTATGTGTGTGTGTACGTGTGTGTGTACGTGTGTGTGTGTGTACGTGTGTGTGTGTGTGTGTACGTGTGTGTGTACGTGTGTGTGTGTACGTGTGTGTGTGTACGTGTGTGTATGTACGTGTGTGTGTGTGTGTGTACGTGTGTGTGTGTACGTGTGTGTGTGTACGTGTGTGTGTGTGTGTGTACGTGTGTGTGTGTCACTGTGTACGTGTGTGTGTACGTGTGTGTGTGTGTACGTGTGTGTGTGTGTACGTGTGTGTGTGTGTGTGTACGTGTGTGTGTGTGTACGTGTGTGTGTGTACGTGTGTGTGTGTACGTGTGTGTGTACGTGTGTGTGTGTGTGTACGTGTGTGTGTGTGCACGTGTGTGTGTGTACGTGTGTGTATGTGTGTGTGTGTACGTGTGTGTGTGTGTACGTGTGTGTGTGTGTGTACGTGTGTGTGTGTGTACGTGTGTGTGTACGTGTGTGTGTGTACGTGTGTGTGTGTGTACGTGTGTGTGTGTACGTGTGTGTGTGTGTACGTGTGTGTGTGTGTACGTGTGTGTGTGTACGTGTGTGTGTGTACGTGTACGTGTGTGTGTACGTGTGTGTGTGTACGTGTGTGTACGTGTGTGTGTACGTGTGTGTGTGTGTACGTGTGTGTGTACGTGTGTGTGTGTACGTGTGTGTGTGTGTACGTGTGTGTGTGTACGTGTGTGTGTGTACGTGTGTGTGTGTGTACGTGTGTGTGTGTACGTGTGTGTGTGTACGTGTGTGTGTGTACGTGTGTGTGTGCGTGTGTGTGTGTGTGTACGTGTGTGTGTGTGCACGTGTGTGTGTGTACGTGTGTGTATGTGTGTGTGTGTACGTGTGTGTGTGTGTACGTGTGTGTGTACGTGTGTGTGTGTGTGTACGTGTGTGTGTGTACGTGTGTGTGTACGTGTGTGTACTGTGTGTGTGTGTGTACGTGTGTGTGTACGTGTGTGTGTGTGTGTGTACGTGTGTGTGTGTACGTGTGTGTGTACGTGTGTGTACGTGTGTGTGTGTGTACGTGTGTGTGTGTACGTGTGTGTGTGTGTGTACGTGTGTGTGTGTGTGTACGTGTGTGTGTGTGTACGTGTGTGTGTGTACGTGTGTGTGTGTACGTGTGTGTACGTGTGTGTGTACGTGTGTGTGTGTGTGTGTACGTGTGTGTGTGTGCACGTGTGTGTGTGTACGTGTGTGTATGTGTGTGTGTGTGTACGTGTGTGTGTGTGTGTACGTGTGTGTGTACGTGTGTGTGTGTGTGTACGTGTGTGTGTACGTGTGTGTGTACGTGTGTGTACTGTGTGTGTGTGTGTACGTGTGTGTGTGTACGTGTGTGTGTGTGTACGTGTGTGTGTGTGTGTACGTGTGTGTGTGTGTACGTGTGTGTGTGTGTACGTGTGTGTGTGTGTGTACGTGTGTGTGTGTGTGTACGTGTGTGTGTGTACGTGTGTGTGTGTACGTGTGTGTGTGTGTGTGTACGTGTGTGTGTGTACGTGTGTGTGTGTGTACGTGTGTGTGTGTGTACGTGTGTGTGTGTGTGTGTACGTGTGTGTGTGTGTACGTGTGTGTGTGTACGTGTGTGTGTGTACGTGTGTGTGTACGTGTGTGTGTGTGTGTGTACGTGTGTGTGTGTGCACGTGTGTGTGTGTACGTGTGTGTATGTGTGTGTGTGTACGTGTGTGTGTGTGTACGTGTGTGTGTGTGTGTACGTGTGTGTGTGTGTACGTGTGTGTGTACGTGTGTGTGTGTACGTGTGTGTGTGTGTACGTGTGTGTGTGTACGTGTGTGTGTGTGTACGTGTGTGTGTGTACGTGTGTGTGTGTACGTGTACGTGTGTGTGTACGTGTGTGTGTGTACGTGTGTGTACGTGTGTGTGTACGTGTGTGTGTGTGTACGTGTGTGTGTACGTGTGTGTGTGTACGTGTGTGTGTGTGTACGTGTGTGTGTGTACGTGTGTGTGTGTACGTGTGTGTGTGTGTACGTGTGTGTGTGTACGTGTGTGTGTGTACGTGTGTGTGTGTACGTGTGTGTGTGCGTGTGTGTGTGTGTGTACGTGTGTGTGTGTGCACGTGTGTGTGTGTACGTGTGTGTATGTGTGTGTGTGTACGTGTGTGTGTGTGTACGTGTGTGTGTACGTGTGTGTGTGTGTGTACGTGTGTGTGTGTACGTGTGTGTGTACGTGTGTGTACTGTGTGTGTGTGTGTACGTGTGTGTGTACGTGTGTGTGTGTGTGTGTACGTGTGTGTGTGTACGTGTGTGTGTACGTGTGTGTACGTGTGTGTGTGTGTACGTGTGTGTGTGTACGTGTGTGTGTGTGTGTACGTGTGTGTGTGTGTGTACGTGTGTGTGTGTGTACGTGTGTGTGTGTACGTGTGTGTGTGTACGTGTGTGTACGTGTGTGTGTACGTGTGTGTGTGTGTGTGTACGTGTGTGTGTGTGCACGTGTGTGTGTGTACGTGTGTGTATGTGTGTGTGTGTGTACGTGTGTGTGTGTGTGTACGTGTGTGTGTACGTGTGTGTGTGTGTGTACGTGTGTGTGTGTACGTGTGTGTGTACGTGTGTGTACTGTGTGTGTGTGTGTACGTGTGTGTGTGTACGTGTGTGTGTGTGTACGTGTGTGTGTGTGTACGTGTGTGTGTGTACGTGTGTGTGTGTGTACGTGTGTGTGTGTGTGTACGTGTGTGTGTGTGTACGTGTGTGTGTGTGTACGTGTGTGTGTGTGTGTACGTGTGTGTGTGTGTGTACGTGTGTGTGTGTACGTGTGTGTGTGTACGTGTGTGTGTGTGTGTGTACGTGTGTGTGTGTACGTGTGTGTGTGTGTACGTGTGTGTGTGTGTACGTGTGTGTGTGTACGTGTGTGTGTGTGTGTACGTGTGTGTGTGTGTACGTGTGTGTGTGTGTACGTGTGTGTGTACGTGTGTGTGTACGTGTGTGTGTGTGTACGTGTGTGTGTGTGTGTACGTGTGTGTGTGTACGTGTGTGTGTACGTGTGTGTGTACGTGTACGTGTGTGTCACTGTGTGTGTGTACGTGTGTGTGTGTACGTGTGTGTGTGTGTGTACGTGTGTGTGTGTGTGTACGTGTGTGTGTGTGTACGTGTGTGTGTGTGTGTACGTGTGTGTGTGTACGTGTGTGTACGTGTGTGTGTGTGTACGTGTGTGTGTGTACGTGTGTGTGTGTGTACGTGTGTGTGTGTACGTGTGTGTGTGTACGTGTGTGTGTGTACGTGTGTGTATGTACGTGTGTGTGTGTGTGTACGTGTGTGTGTACGTGTGTGTGTGTACGTGTGTGTGTGTGTGTACGTGTGTGTGTGTCACTGTGTACGTGTGTGTGTACGTGTGTGTGTGTGTACGTGTGTGTGTGTACGTGTGTGTGTGTGTACGTGTGTGTGTGTGTGTTCAAAAGAAGACCCACACCCTGTTGTTTGGCAGTCTGCTGCCCCGAGTAGAGGACTGTCCACCCCTCATGGTGGCAGGAGCCAGAGCCGGTCCACCGGACCTCCTGAATGCCGCATAGATCCAGGCGGTACCGGTCCAGCTCCCGACAGAGGAGTGGCAGCCTATCCTCTGCAGTGAGCGTTCGAACATTCCACGTGGCCACCCGTAGTGGCTTTTCCTTGTTTCTGGAGTAGCCCCGAGGGTAGGTATTCAATCTCCTGGCTCCGCCAATTGGGGTTTGGCCAGGAGACGTCATAGACGCCTGGCCCCCCGGGGCCTCCGGCACAAGCTTAGTTGTTACATATTTCACTTTAATTCGTGGTTTTGTGGTAATTAATTGAAGGTGGAGGGGTTACCAGCCCCTCGCACCCGTCCAGAGCCCCCGTTTAGCCCCTGTGGTGGACACATATGCCATGAGGGGAGGAGCCAATCAAAATTGGAACTCCCCCCACAGCACTGTCCACGACAGAGTTGCCCGTCCGGCACCGCGAGGAGGTAGGGGGTTGTTTGGGCGTGGGAGCGTGGCGGTGAGGTGTGGGAAGCTGTAAGCCCCAGGCTACTTTGGGCTCGCCTTCCCATCAACCGGAGGCGAGGAATGGTGGTCGTGGTTACTTATGCCCCCACCGAAGATGAACATCCGTGGAGGGATGCAGGCAAAGCCGATGAGTCAGATGCCTTCTATGACATCCTGTCACAGGTGCTGGCTAAAGTGGCCCCTCGGGATAGAGTCATCATGTTGGGTGACTTCAATGCCCGAGTTGGTCATGATACTGGCACCTGGTCTGGAGTGATTGGAGGGCATGGGCCAGATCAGCTCAATAACAACGGTAGGAGGCTGCTAGATTTTTGTGCAGCCCATGGGCTTGTAATTACCAACACGCTGTTCCGGCATCGGCGCATCCACACAACATCATGGATGCATGCCGGGTCCAAGCAAGAACATCTGCTGGACTACATAGTGACGGACCAGCGAATGCGAGCCCATGTCCTTGACACCAGGACCTACCGTGGAGCTGATCTGCCCTCTGACCATCGACTAGTCATCTGTAAGATGCGCCTGCCATTCTTCCACTCCGGTGGTGGGTGTACACCCAGGACCCCATTCCAACCTAAAGTGGCCTGGTCTCAGTTATCTGATAAAAGTTGCAAGCGAGAATTTCATCATCGCTTGCGGCTGGGATTGGCATCGTCCCCGACTCCTCCTGATGTCGAGGGTAAATGGGCGAGGTTTAGGACTGTGACTCATGCAGCTGCAATGGCTGCTTTGGGTACGCGGTCCAGACCTCCCCAGACACCCTGGATGACAGAGGAGTTGTTCAGGATGGTTGAGAAAAAGCGACAGGCCCACTGTCATCGGCTACAGAATCCCACGTCAGAGAATGAGGAGGCTTACCGCAGCCTTCGCTCGGAGGTTCGGAGAGCCGTGAGGCGCTGCAAGGATGGGTGGTGGTCGCGGGTTGCTGAGGAGATGGAGTCTGCCTCAGTGGCCCGTGATCACAAATCGCTATTTAACTCCATCAAAAAAGTAACCTGCAGCGCCACACCTATTACCATCATTAGGGGAAAAAACGGTGATCCAATTTCCGACCCCCAGGAACAGGTTCGCAGATTTGCTGAGCATTTCTGTGAGGTCCTGGGGGAGGGAAAATCCCACAGCCAGGAAAACATCGTGGCACAAAGTGAGGATGACCCTGCTGAGGCTGCGGTGCCTCAAATATTGGATGAAGTCACCCCCTGTGAGTGGCTGGCTGAGGTGCCATCTGCTGAGGAAGTATTGAAGGCGATCCGGAGTCTGAGACCAGGAAAGGCAGCGGGCAGAGATGATCTCCCAAGCGAAATGCTGAGGGAGGGTGGCGTTTGTGCACAGACTGCCCTATATGACATCATAACAACAGTCTGGACCACTGGACGGGTTCCGCAGGATTGGAAGGATGCCCTGGTGGTCCCCCTTTTTAAGAAGGGGGACCGCACAGACTGTAACAACTACAGGGGCATCTCACTCCTCAGTGTGCCGGGAAAGGTCCTGGCAAGGATTATTCAGCATCGCCTTGCCAGGCACGCTGAGGAGAGGCTTGCGGAGCCCCAATGCGGTTTCAGGAAAGGGCGGTCCTGCACAGATGCCATATTTTCTGTCCGTCTGCTACAGCAGAGGTGTAGGGAATTCCAACAAGACCTACATCTCTGCTTTATTGACCTGGTCAAGGCCTATGATACCATCAGTAGGCCTGGGCTCTGGGTCGTTCTTCGTGCTTTTGGAGTACCTGACCCTCTGCTCACGATCATTAAGGACCTTCATGATGGTGAGCGGGCCCGGGTAAAACTACGTGGCCGGGAGTCAGAGCCATTCCCTGTACACCTTGGGGTGCGACAGGGATGTCCTCTGGCTCCCACATTATTTAACATCTATTTTGACCACGTAGTTCGTGAAGCCTTCAATAGCTGTACCGGGGGAATCTCCATATGGTACAGATATAATGGGAGGCTAATCGATGCCCGGGTGCGGTCAAGGGATGGCTCCCTATTGCTCAACCACGTTATGTATGCTGATGACTTGGTAATAGCTGCTCAGTCAGAGGAGGAGTTGGAGACGCTGCTGCTGAGACTGGAGCGTGCCACTAAGAGGTGGGGCCTTACCATCAGCCCCACCAAAACTAAGCACCTGCCTGGGTATTTTGTACCATCGGACACTCCACCCCCACAACTCCCAATCGGTGATGGGGCAGTTGTGGAGAGAGTGGAGAGTTTCCCATACCTGGGCAGTGTGCTTATGACTGGCTCCAGTTTAACAGCAGAGGTCTCACTCCGAATCAGTCGAGCGGCAATATCTTTTCATCGGTTGCGTAACGCTGTGTGGAAGCTACCTGGTCTGTCGCTCCGCACTAAGCTTCAGGTCTTCTCGGCCACGGTCATTCCCTCCCTTCTCTACGCTTGCGAAACGTGGACCCCCCTAATGGAACATCTTCGCCGGTTAGAAACATTTAGGCTGACCTGCCTACGATCCATCCTGGGTTTAACCAGACTGGATTGTGTGAGGAGCTCACAAATCCTTGAAAGATCTGGGCAGGGTCCCATCGGTGAGCTCCTCCGGCAGGCAAGGCTGCGATGGCTGGGTCATGTAGCCCGCATGCCCAGCCACCGCATGCCGAAACAGCTTTTGTTTGGCCGGATTGAGGGGGCTAAGCGGGCGCGGCACGGGCTAGAGAAGAGATGGAGTGATGTGGTACAGGAGGACGTGGAGCTGAGTGGACTTGCCGATGACTGGTACCAGCGGTGTCAAGATCGGCCTCTGTGGAGGAGGCTCGTGAAGGATGCTACTGGGCAGTTGGAGGCAGTCGCCCTCCAACAACAACGGAGGGCGGAGGAGCGACGCTCACAACAGCGAGCGGAGCGCCGGGTGGCTAAAGCACAGCAGGTTGGCACAGTAGGGGGCACAGGTGGTGCATCAGCCAGTCATCTCAGTCAGTCGACCCGTGGCACCTGGGTCTGCCCCGTGACCTCCTGCCAGCGGGCGTTCGACACTTCACGTGGCCTCAGGGTGCACATAGCCTGGCACAAGCGTCGTGGTGACGTCACCGCCACTTAGTGGCGAATGGCGGTTGTTGTTGTTGTTGTTGTGTGTGTGTACGTGTGTGTGTGTGTACGTGTGTGTGTGTACGTGTGTGTGTGTACGTGTGTGTGTACGTGTGTGTGTGTGTGTACGTGTGTGTGTGTGCACGTGTGTGTGTGTACGTGTGTGTATGTGTGTGTGTGTACGTGTGTGTGTGTGTGTGTACGTGTGTGTGTACGTGTGTGTGTGTGTGTACGTGTGTGTGTGTACGTGTGTGTGTACGTGTGTGTACTGTGTGTGTGTGTGTACGTGTGTGTGTGTGTGTACGTGTGTGTGTGTACGTGTGTGTGTGTACGTGTGTGTGTGTGTACGTGTGTGTGTGTACGTGTGTGTGTGTGTACGTGTGTGTGTGTGTGTACGTGTGTGTGTGTACGTGTGTGTGTGTGTACGTGTGTGTGTGTGTGTACGTGTGTGTGTGTGTGTGTACGTGTGTGTGTGTGTACGTGTGTGTGTGTGTACGTGTGTGTGTACGTGTGTGTGTGTGTACGTGTGTGTGTGTGTACGTGTGTGTGTGTACGTGTGTGTGTACGTGTGTGTGTACGTGTACGTGTGTGTCACTGTGTGTGTGTACGTGTGTGTGTGTACGTGTGTGTGTGTGTGTACGTGTGTGTGTGTGTGTGTACGTGTGTGTGTGTACGTGTGTGTGTGTACGTGTGTGTGTACGTGTGTGTGTGTGTGTACGTGTGTGTGTGTGTGTACGTGTGTGTGTGTACGTGTGTGTGTGTACGTGTGTGTGTGTGTACGTGTGTGTATGTACGTGTGTGTGTGTGTGTGTACGTGTGTGTGTGTACGTGTGTGTGTGTACGTGTGTGTGTGTGTGTGTACGTGTGTGTGTGTACGTGTGTGTGTGTGTGTACGTGTGTGTGTGTGTGTACGTGTGTGTGTGTGTACGTGTGTGTGTGTACGTGTGTGTGTACGTGTGTGTGTGTACGTGTGTGTGTACGTGTGTGTGTGTGTGTACGTGTGTGTGTGTGTACGTGTGTGTGTGTACGTGTGTGTGTGTACGTGTGTGTGTGTACGTGTGTGTATGTACGTGTGTGTGTGTGTGTACGTGTGTGTGTGTACGTGTGTGTGTGTACGTGTGTGTGTGTGTGTGTACGTGTGTGTGTGTCACTGTGTACGTGTGTGTGTACGTGTGTGTGTGTACGTGTGTGTGTGTGTACGTGTGTGTGTGTGTACGTGTGTGTGTGTGTA
Source organism: Petromyzon marinus (assembly GCF_048934315.1). Taxonomy (NCBI): domain Eukaryota; kingdom Metazoa; phylum Chordata; class Hyperoartia; order Petromyzontiformes; family Petromyzontidae; genus Petromyzon; species Petromyzon marinus. The sequence continues at coordinate 6,357,000 of NC_133740.1, read as the reverse complement.
CGTGTGTGTGTGTGTACGAGTGTGTGTACGTGTGTGTGTGTGTACGTGTGTGTGTGTGTGTACGAGTGTGTGTGTACGTGTGTGTGTGTACGTGTGTGTGTACGTGTGTGTGTGTGTGTACGTGTGTGTGTACGTGTGTGTGTGTACGTGTGTGTGTACGTGTGTGTGTGTACGTGTGTGTGTGTGTGTACGAGTGTGTGTGTACGTGTGTGTGTGTACGTGTGTGTGTACGTGTGTGTGTACGTGTGTGTGTGTGTACGTGTGTGTGTACGTGTGTGTGTGTACGTGTGTGTGTGTACGTGTGTGTGTGTGTACGTGTGTGTGTGTACGTGTGTGTGTACGTGTGTGTGTACGTGTGTGTGTACGTGTGTGTGTGTACGTGTGTGTGTGTGTACGTGTGTGTGTGTACGTGTGTGTGTACGTGTGTGTGTGTGTGTACGTGTGTGTGTGTGTACGTGTGTGTGTGTACGTGTATGTGTGTACGTGTGTGTATGTACGTGTGTGTGTGTGTGTACGTGTGTGTGTGTACGTGTGTGTGTGTACGTGTGTGTGTGTGTGTGTACGTGTGTGTGTGTCACTGTGTACGTGTGTGTGTACGTGTGTGTGTGTACGTGTGTGTGTGTGTGTACGTGTGTGTGTGTGTACGTGTGTGTGTGTGTACGTGTGTGTGTGTGTACGAGTGTGTGTACGTGTGTGTGTGTGTACGTGTGTGTGTGTGTGTACGAGTGTGTGTGTACGTGTGTGTGTGTACGTGTGTGTGTACGTGTGTGTGTGTGTGTACGTGTGTGTGTACGTGTGTGTGTGTACGTGTGTGTGTACGTGTGTGTGTACGTGTGTGTGTGTGTGTACGAGTGTGTGTGTACGTGTGTGTGTGTACGTGTGTGTGTACGTGTGTGTGTACGTGTGTGTGTGTGTACGTGTGTGTGTACGTGTGTGTGTGTACGTGTGTGTGTGTACGTGTGTGTGTGTGTACGTGTGTGTGTGTACGTGTGTGTGTACGTGTGTGTGTGTGTACGTGTGTGTGTACGTGTGTGTGTGTGTACGTGTGTGTGTGTGTACGTGTGTGTGTGTGTACGTGTGTGTGTGTATGTGTACGTGTGTGTGTACGTGTGTGTGTGTGTGTACGTGTGTGTGTGTATGTGTGTGTACGTGTGTGTGTACGTGTGTGTGTACGTGTGTGTGTGTACGTGTGTACGTGTGTGTGTGTACGTGTGTGTGTGTACGTGTGTGTGTGCACGTGTGTGTGTGTGTACGTGTGTGTGTGTGTGTACGTGTGTGTACGTGTGTGTGTGTGTACGTGTGTGTGTGTGTGTGTACGTGTGTGTGTGTACGTGTGTGTGTGTGTACGTGTGTGTGTGTGCACGTATGTGTGTGTACGTGTGTGTGTGTGTGTGTACGTGTGTGTGTGTACGTGTGTGTGTGTGTACGTGTGTGTGTGTGTACGTGTGTGTGTGTACGTGTGTGTGTGTGTGTACGCGGTCCGGCAAAACAACCCCCTACCTCCTCGCGGTGCCGGACGGGCAACTCTGTCGTGGACAGTGCTGTGGGGGGAGATCCAATTTTGATTGGCTCCTCCCCTCATGGCATATGTGTCCACCACAGGGGCTAAACGGGGGCTCTGGACGGGTGCGAGGGGCTGGTAACCCCTCCACCTTCAATTAATTACCACGAAACCACGAGTTAAACTGAAATATGTAACTAATAAGCTTGTGTCGGAGGCCCCGGGGGGCCAGGCGTCTATGACGTCTCCTGGCCAAACCCCAATTGGCGGAGCCAGGAGATTGAATACCTACCCTCGGGGCTACTCCAGAAACAACGAAAAGCCACTATGGGTGGCCACGTGGAATGTTCGAACGCTCACTGCGGAGGAGAGGCTGCCACTCCTCTGTCGGGAGCTGGACCGGTACCGCCTGGATCTATGCGGCATTCAGGAGGTCAGGTGGACCGGCTCTGGCTCCTGCCACCATGAGGGGTGGACAGTCCTCTACTCGGGGCAGCAGACTGCCAAACAACAGGGTGTGGCTCTTCTTTTGAAAAAAAGAATGAAGGGGGCATGGGAGCGTGGCGGTGAGGTGTGGGAAGCTGTAAGCCCCAGGCTACTTTGGGCTCGCCTTCCCATCAATCGGAGGTGAGGAATGGTGGTCATGGTTACTTATGCCCCCACCGAAGATGAACATCCGTGGAGGGATGCAGGCAAGGCCGATGAGTCAGATGCCTTCTATGACCTCGTGTCACAGGTGCTGGCTAAAGTGGCCCCTTGGGATAGAGTCATCTTGTTGGGTGACTTCAATGCCCGAGTTGGTCATAATGCTGGCACCTGGTCTGGAGTGATTGGAGGGCATGGGCGAGATCAGCTCAATAACAACGGTAGGAGGCTGCTAGATTTTTGTGCAGTCCATGGGCTTGTAATTACCAACACGCTGTTCCGGCATCGGCGAATCCACACAACATCATGGATGCATGCCGGGTCCAAGCAAGAACATCTGCTGGACTACATAGTGACGGACCAGTGGATGCGAGCCCATGTCCTTGACACCAGGACCTACCGTGGAGCTGATCTGCCCTCTGACCATCGAATAGTCATCTGTAAAATGCGCCTGCCATTCTTCCACTCCGGTGGTGGGTGTACACCCAGGACCCCATTCCAACCTAAAGTGGCCTGGTCTCAGTTATCTGATGAAAGTTGCAAGCGAGAATTTCATCATCGCTTGTGGCTGGGATTGGCATCGTTCCCGACTCCTCCTGATGTCGAGGGTAAATGGGCGAGGTTTAGGACTGTGACTCATGCAGCTGCAATGGCTGCTTTGGGTACGCGGTCCAGACCTCCCCAGAGACCCTGGCTGACAGAGGAGGTGTTCAGAATGGTTGAGAAAAAGCGACAGGCCCACTGTCATCGGCTACAGAATCCCACGTCAGAGAATGAGAAGGCTTACCGCAGCCTTCGCTCGGAGGTTCGGAGAGCCATGAGGCGCTGCAAGGATGGGTGGTGGTCGCGGGTTGCTGAGGAGATGGAGTCTGCCTCAGTGGGCCGTGATCACAAGTCTCTATTTAACTCCATCAAAAAAGTAACCTGCAGCGCCACACCTATTACCATCATTAGGGGAAAAAACGGTGATCCAATCTCCGATTCCCAGGAACAGGTTTGCAGATTTGCTGAGCATTTCTGTGAGGTCCTGGGGGAGGGAAAATCCCTCAGCCAGGAAAACATCGTGGCACAAAGTGAGGATGACCCTGCTGAGGCTGCGGTGCCTCAAATATTGGAAGAAGTCCCCCCTGTGAGTGGCTGGCTGAGGTGCCATCTGTTGAGGAAGTACTGAAGGCGATCCGGAGTCTGAGACCAGGAAAGGCAGCAGGCAGAGATGATCTCCCAAGCGAAATGCTGAGGGAGGTTGGCGTTCGTGCACATACTGCCCTATATGACATCAAAACAACATTCTGGACCACTGGACAGGTTCCGCAGGATTGGAAAGATGCCCCGGTGGTCTTCCTTTTTAAGAAGGGGGACCGCACAGACTGTAACAACTACAGGGGCATCTCACTCCTCAGTGTGCCAGGAAAGGTCCTGGCACGGATTATTCAGCATCGCCTTGCAAGGCACGCTGACGAGAGGCTTGCGGAGCCGCAATGCGGTTTCAGGAAAGGGCGGTCCTGCACAGATGCCATATTGTCTGTCCGTCTGCTACAGCAGAGGTGTAGGGAATTCCAACAAGACCTACATCTCTGCTTTATTGACCTGGTCAAGGCCTATGATACCATCAGTAGGCCTGGGCTCTGGGTTGTTCTTCGTTCTTTTGGAGTCCCTGACCCTCTGCTCACGATCATTAAGGACCTTCATGATGGTGAGCGGGCCTGGGTAAAACTACGTGGCCGGGAGTCGGAGCCATTCCCTGTTAACCTTGGGGTGCGACAGGGCTAATCGATGCCCGGGTGCGGTCAAGGGATGGCTCCCTATTGCTCAACCACGTTATGTATGCTGATGATTTGGTAATAGCTGCTCAGTCAGAGGAGGAGTTGGAGACGCTGCTGCTGAGACTGGAGCGTGCCAGTAAGAGGTGGGGCCTTACCATCAGCCCCACCAAAACTAAGCACCTGCCTGGGTATTTTGTACCATCGGACACTCCACCCCCACAACTCCCAATCGGTGATGGGGCAGTTGTGGAGAGAGTGGAGAGTTTCCCATACCTGGGCAGTGTGCTTATGACTGGCTCCAGTTTAACAGCAGAGGTCTCACTCCGAATCAGTCGAGCGGCAATATCTTTTCATCGGTTGCGTAACGCTGTGTGGAAGCTACCTGGTCTGTCGCTCCGCACTAAGCTTCAGGTCTTCTCGGCCACGGTCATTCCCTCCCTTCTCTACGCTTGCGAAACGTGGACCCCCCTAATGGAACATCTTCGCCGGTTAGAAAAATTTAGGCTGGCCTGCCTACGATCCATCCTGGGTTTAACCAGACTGGATTGTGTGAGGAGCTCACAAATCCTTGAAAGATCTGGGCACGGTCCCATCGGTGAGCTCCTCTGGCAGGCAAGGCTGCGTTGGCTGGGTCATGTAGCCCGCATGCCCAGCCACCGCATGCCAAAACAGATTTTGTTCGGCCAGATCGAGGGGGCTAAACGGGCGCGGCACGGGCTAGAGAAGAGATGGAGTGATGTGGTACAGGAGGACGTGGAGCTGAGTGGACTTGCCGATGACTGGTACCAGCGGTGTCAAGATCGGCCTCTGTGGAGGAGGCTCGTGAAGGACGATACTGGGCAGTTGGAGGTAGTCCCCCTCCAATAACAACGGAGGGCGGAGGAGCGACGCTCACAACAACGAGCGGAGCGCCGGGTGGCTAAAGCACAGCAGGTTGGCACAGTAGGGGGCACAGGTGGTGCATCAGCCAGTCATCTCAGTTATCTCAGTCAGTCGACCCGTGGCACCTGGGTCTGCCCCGTGACCTCCTGCCAACGGGCGTTCGACACTCCACGTGGCCGCAAGGTGCACATGGCCTGGCACAAGCGTCGTGGTGACGTCACCGCCACTTAGTGGTGAATGGCGGTTGTTGTTGTTGTGTGTACGTGTGTGTGTACATGTGTGTATGTACGTGTGTGTGTACGTGTGTGTGCGTACTTGTGTGTGCGTACGTGTGTGTGCGTACGTGTGTGTGCGTACGTGTGTGTGCGTACGTGCGTGTGCATACGTGTGTGTACGTGTGTGTGTACGTGTGTGTACGTGTGTGTGCGTACGTGTGTGTGTGTACGTGTGTGTGTGTACGTGTGTGTGCGTACGTGTGCGTACGTGTGTGCGTGTGTGTACGTGTGTGTGCATAACGTGAGTGCACGTGTGTGTGTACGTGTGTGTGTGTGTACGTGTGTGTGTGTACGTGTGTGTGTGTACGTGTGTGTAACGTGAGTGCACACACACTGCGTGCACTCTGCCCATACCTTAAGGCGCTTGCGCTTGGCAGCTTTACCGCAGCCATCATCACGGCCGCCACCACCACCGCCACCACCACCGTCACCACCGTAACCATCCTCTTCCTCCTCCCCCTCCTGTTCGTCGTCATCGTCGTCATCGTGGTCGTCATGGTAACACCCCTCCTGTCCGCCGGGCGCCTCCATCGGTACCCGCAGGTTCCTGGGTGCAGCAGCAGCATCAGTAGATATCATCATCAGTATCATCACGGTGGCTATGAGATGTTAACTACCTCGCCTGGTATACAGGAGGTCTGTGTCTCTCTCTCATCATCATCATCACGGTGGCTATGAGATGTTAACTACCTCGCCTGGTCTACAGGAGGTCTGTGTCTCTCTCATCATCATCATCATCATCACGGTGGCTGTGAGATGTTGACTACCTCGCCTTGTACACAGGAGGTCTGTGTCTCTCTCTCTCATCATCATCATCACGGTGGCTATGAGATGTTGACTACCTCGCCTGGTCTACAGGAGGTCTGTCTCTCTCTCTTATCATCATCACGGTGGCTATGAGATGTTAACTACCTCGCCTGGTATACAGGAGGTCTGTGTCTCTCTCTCATCATTGTCATCATCACGGTGGCTAGGCGATGTTGACTACCTCCGCCTGGTCTACTGGAGGTCTGTGACTCTCTCATCATCATCACGGTGGCTATGAGATGTTAACTACCTCGCCTGGTCTACAGGAGGGATGTGTCTCTCTCATCATCATCATCATCACGGTGGCTATGAGATGTTAACTACCTCGCCTGATCTACAGGAGGTCTGTGTCTCTCTCTCATCATCATCATCACGGTGGCTATGAGATGTTAACTACCTCGCCTGGTCTACAGGAGGTCTGTCTCTCTCTCTCATCATCATCATCATCACGGTGGCTAGGAGATGTTGGCTACCTCGCCTGGTCCACAGGAGGTGGTGGGTTCGATCCAGACCCTAAGGACGCCTGCTGCTGTAGATTTGGAGTTTTCATCATGATCATCATCATCATCATCATGAAGACAATGATGATGCTCGTGATGATGACCATGATGATCATCATCATCATCATCACGATTATCGTGATGATGATGATCATGATGATGCTCGTGATGATGAACATGATGGTGATGATGATGATGCTCGTGATGGTGACCGTGGTGATGATCACAATCACGATGACCATCACGATTATCGTGATGATGACGACCACGACGACGACGACGACGATCATGACCGTGACCGCGACCAGCGGGGCCCCCCTCTCACCGCAGCCCCATGGCGTCCTGCCCCAGCGGCTCCCTCCGCGTCTTCTTCTGCGGCCCGTGGCCGCCGAGCAGGAAGCCGTCGGGAAGCCACAGAGCTCCGTGCTCCTTGCGCCGCCGCTTGCCGTGCAGGAGCACCCCGGCCGCCACCAGCGCCAGCGCCAGCGCCAGGCCGAGGCCCACGGCCGCGTACAGAAGCGTCGGGGCCTCCTCGGCGTCGCCCTCCGCTCCTGGACAAGACGGCGGAATGCCCCCTCGGTTTTCTTTTTTTTTTTTTGGCCACCGTGTCACAAGCGGAGACCCGCGAGGGGCCCATCCGGGGGAGGCCCCTCGCGTAGCGGGCGGCCTCCGGGGGAGGCCCCTCGCGTAGCGGGCGGGCAGCACCGACGAAGGGGCTTCCGGGAGGTGGTTATGTTTGGCGAAGTCGGTTGGGCGGGCGGGCGGGTTTTGGTGATTGGGCGGTTTGGTGGGTGAACTGGTGGGTGGGTGAGTGGGTGGGTGAGTAGGCGGGCGACTTGGTGATTGAGCGGTTCGATGGGTGAACGGGTTGATGGGTGAGCGAGTGGGTGGGTGAGTGGGTGGGTGGTTAGGTGGGTGGGTGAGTGGGTGGGTGGGTAGGTGGGTGAGTGGGTGGGTGAGTGGGTGGGTGGGTAGGTGGGTGGGTGAGTGGGTGGGTGGGTGAGTAGGTGGGTGAGTGGGTGGGTGAACGGGTGGGTGAGTGGGTGGGTGAGTGGGTGAGTGGGTGGGTGGATGAACGGGTGGGTGGATGAACGGATGGGTGAGTGGGTGGGTGAACGGGTGGGTGAGTAGGTGGGTGAACGGGTGGGTGAGTGGGTGGGTGAGTGGTTGGGTGGGTGAACGGGTGGGTGAGCGGGTGGGTGAGTAGGTGGGTGGGTGAACGGGTTGGTGAGTGTGTGGGTGGGTGAGTGTGTGGGTGGGTGAATGGGTGGGTGGGTGAATGGGTGGGTGGGAGAACAGGTGGGTGAATTGGTGGGTGAGTGGGTGGGTGGGTGAACGGGTGGGTGAGTGGGTGGGTGAGTGGTTGGGTGGGTGAACGGGTGGGTGAGCGGGTGGGTGAGTAGGTGGGTGGGTGAACGGGTTGGTGAGTGTGTGGGTGGGTGAGTGTGTGGGTGGGTGAATGGGTGGGTGGGTGAATGGGTGGGTGGGAGAACAGGTGGGTGAACTGGTGGGTGAGTGGGTGGGTGAGTGAACGGGTGGGTGAACTGGTGGGTGAGTGGGTGGGTGGGTGAACGGGTGGGTGAACGGGTGGGTGAGTGGGTGGGTGAACGGGTGGGTGAACGGGTGGGTGAGTGGGTGGGTGAGTGGGTGGGTGGGTGAACGGGTGGGTGAGTGGGTGGCTGACGGTGGTGGTGGTAGTGAGCCCTCCCTCCCTCCCCACCCGCCCCCTCCCCCTACGCACCGTCACTGTAGACGGCAATGAGTGGGTAGGCCATGTGGACCAGCGACACCTCCTGCGCCGCCAGAAACGCGGCGGCCGCGTCGGCGCTGGGCAGGCAAACGTTGAGGCAGCGCTGCTCAAACAGCTCGAGGTGAACCTCCGAGCTGGGGGGGAGGGGGTGGGGGGGGAGGGGGGGAGGGGGTGGGGGGGAGGAGTGAAACGGAGCTCCCCGCGGCTCGTTTGGTTTCGCGGGAAGGCGAAGCCGCTGCTGACGAGTCAACGGGGCGGCGAAACCGGGACCGGAATGTCGCTCGCGACCCTCGGCCGTCGGTTCGAGCGAGCCTGGCCGGGCTGCTGACGAGAGACTGAAGGTCGAAACACCAGCCCAGAATACAGGAATAGGTTTTTACCCCTTTTAACCGGCACAAAAACTGACACCTTTGTTCAAGGCATCGTGTTTGCAATAACCACAACACAAGCAGTCAAAATGCAAACAAAAAAGACAACTCTGATAATAATATTATGCACCGTCCTTGAATTTGATTGGTCCACACCCGAGACGGCTTTTCTTAGAGCCCTTTAGTCTCCATTGGTGTTGGACCAGAAGACGCCAAAAGGTGTACAACTCAAAAACAGCACACTATCAGAGTACTGAGGGCTCGGGGTGAGCATTTACATTATGAGACCTCCTTTGCCAATAACAACATATAGGAATAGGTTTTACCCTTTTAACTGGCACACAAACTGACACCTTTATTCAAGGCATCGTGTTTGCAATAACCACAACACAAGCAGTCAAAATGCAAAGAAAAGAGGCAACTCTGATAATAATATTATGCACTTGTCCTTGAATTTGATTTGTCCACACCCAAGACGGCTTTTCTTAGAGCCTAGTCTCCACTGGTGTTGGACCAAAGGAGATCTCAAAATGTAAAAAAACCAGCCCAGAATGTCGCTGGCGGCCTCGGCCGTCGGTTCGAGCGAGCCTGGCCGGGCTGCTGACGAGGGACTGAAGGTCGAACACCAGCCCCAGGAGCTGCTGACGAGGCACCGAACCGGCGAAACCGCCTTTGCCACCTTCCTCACCCCAGGGGCTTTTCCTCCTCCTCCTGGCGGCTGTGGCGACGCTGGCGCTGCCCCTGCTGCTGCTGCTCCTGCTGCTGCTGCTGCCCCTGCTGCTGCTGCCGCCCCTGCTGCTGCTCCTGCTGCTGCCCCTGCTGCTGCTGCCCCTGCTGCCCCGGCGGCGAGCGTGCCCGGCGTGTTGCAGCGGCAGCGCCGTAGAAGGGCAGCACCATGAGGCGTCCGTCGCGGTCCCTCCGGACGCGCACCGTCAGCAGCAGAACCTCGCCCAGCTGCTGCACGAAGCGCCCAACCACTCCCAGGAACTCGTCTGTCACGGGGGGAGTAGAGAAGGGAGAGGGGGGGGGGAAGGGGGAGGGGTAGGAGAGAGAGGGAGGGGCAAGGCGAGAGGGGAAGGAGGGGCAAGGCGAGAGGGGGAGGGGCAAGGCGAGATGGGGAGGGGCAAGGCGAGATGGGGAGGGGCAAGGCGAGAGGGGGAGGGGCAAGGCGAGAGGGGGAGGGGCAAGGAGAGAGGGGGAGGGGCAAGGCGAGACAGGGAGGGGCAAGGCGAGATGGGGAGGGGCAAGGAGAGAGGGGGAGGGGCAAGGAGAGGGGGGGAGGGGCAAGGAGAGAGGGGGAGGGGCAAGGATAAAGAGGGAGGGGCCAATGAGAGAGGGGGAGGGGCAAGGCGAGAGGGGGAGGGGCCAAGGCGAGAGGGGGAGGGGCCAAGGCGAGAGGGGCCAAGGAGAGAGGGGGAGGAGCAAGGCGAGAGGGGTGATGATGATGATGCTGACGCTGACAAGCCACGTGGTAGAGCTGCTGTAATTGGTGATGGCCAGGGTGAGGCCTTCTGAACACACAGAGAGAGCGAGAGAGAGAGAGAAAGCTACACAGCAGCTCACATGCCCCCCCCCCCCCCATTGGACTGCACTCTCACCGTGCGAATCTCCCGTCGACACCGCTGGCTGTCGTGGGCACATGCGGGCACGGCACTCTTTCAGCGGCGGCGGATGCTCGCTCATGCGAATGCCTCCCTCCCTGATCCCTCTCTCGCCTAATCTCCCACGGGCACAGCTGACCCACGCTGCTTGCGTCCCCGGGGGGGTGGAATTCCTTTCCAGCTCAGACCCACCCCACCCCACCCCGCCCCGCCCCGCCCCGCCCCGCCTGCTTGCCCATCGCCACGTATACAGCCTCCTGGATCCGACTTTCTCCACCCGCACCGACCGCGCCTGAGCACGAGCCGCCGTCGCGCTGTCGACCGGAGCGTCGTGGTTTAGTTTCTGCCGGAACCCCCGCGTGCCGGCTTCAACCGAAGGAACCGCGGAGCGAAGGGCAGATGGGCGAAGTGGAAAAAAAACAAAAATAAAAAAAGCCACGTGGCTTCGGCGACTCGCGGCGAAGGCGGCGAAGGCGGCGAAGGCGAAGGCGGTGGCGAAGGCGGTGGCGAAGGCGGTGGTGAAGGCGGTGGCGAAGGCGGTGGTGAAGGCGGTGGTGAAGGCGGCAGTGGCGAAGGCTACCCCCCCGACCTCTGACCTCCGCGAGCGAGCGCCCCGTGGCACCCACCTGGTGGCAGGCGCACCACCACGACGAGCGAGCCGGCCAGCGGGCGCCCTCGGGCACAGTCGCCGCCGTCCCAGCCGCACTCGCCGCTGTTGCAGCCCTCGTCACAGTCGCCGTCGGCCGCGTGGTCCTCGCAGTACTGGGCGTACAGGGGGCTGGCGGGGTGTGGGGGAGGGGTGTGGTGTGGGGGAGGGGAGGGGTGGGGTGGGGGAGGGGCGTGGTGTGGGGGAGGGGAGGGGTGTGGGGGAGGGGTGTGGGGGAGGGGCGTGGTGTGGGGAAGGGGCGTGGTGTGGGGGAGGGGCGTGGTGTGGGGGAGGGGCGTGGTGTGGGGGAGGGGCGTGGTGTGGGGGAGGGGCGTGGTGTGGGGGAGGGGCGTGGTGTGGGGGAGGGGCGTGGTGTGGGGGAGGGGCGTGGTGTGGGGTAGGGGCGTGGTGTGGGGGAGACGCGTGGTATGGGGAGGGGCGTGGGGGAGGGGCGTGGTGTGGGGGTGGGGTGGGGCGTGGTGTGGGGGCGGGGCGTGGAGACAAGAGTGAGTCACTGTCAACCGTGTTCAGGTTGATGGTGGTTCAGGTTGATGGTGATTCGTGGTGATGGTGGTTCGTGGTGATGGTGGTTCGTGGTGATGGTGGTTCTGGGTGATGGTGGTGATGGTGGTTCGTGGTGATGGTGGTGATGGTTGTTCGTGGTGATGGTGGTTCACCACCACCACCACCTCTGTCACCGCCATCACCATCACCACCGGAGTGTCCCTCACTTGCACGCCTGTGCCCCGCCACCTCCACCACCACCTCCTCCTCCTCCTCCTCCTCCTCCTCCTCCTCCTCCTCCGCGCCCGTTGCAGTCGAAGCCGTCGAAGAGGCACCCGGCGCCGGCGCAGCGCCGGTCGCAGCGCCCGTCCCCGAACACGCGCCAGCACGCCGCCGCCCCGGGGCAGTTGCGCCACGGGTTGCGGTAGCGCAGGGAGCAGTCCCCGCCGTCCCACTCGCACTCCCCCGAGTTGCACTCCCCGTCGCAGCGCCCGTCGCCCGCCCGGCCCGGGCACCCCGCGTCGGCGCAGCTTCGGTCGCCGACGCCGACGCCGACGCCGACGCCGCCGCCGACATCCTCGGCGGCGTCGGCATCGGCGGAGTCGGCGACGACGCGGTCACAGCGGGGGCCGGCGAAGGGCCGGCGGCACTCACAGCGGAAGAACGGCGCCCGCCGGAGCGGGCGGCACTGCCCCCCGTTGAGGCACGCGGAGCTGCCGGAGCTGCCGGAGCTGCCGGAGCCGCCGGAGCTGCCGGAGCTGCCGGAGCCGCCGGAGCCGCCGGAGCCGCGTGCCGTGCAGGGGTCGCGCTCGGCCAGCTGGCAGGCGACGCCGGCGAAGCCCGGCGGGCAGGAGCAGCGCGGGGGGGAGGACGGCGAGGGGCGGGAGCAGCGGCCGCCGTTCCGGCACTGCAGCCCGTCGCAGCGGCCCGCAGGGTCGTCGCACCAACGCCCCTCGAAGCCCTGGGGTGGAGCGGGGGGGTGGGGGGGGGGAGGAGGGGAGGGGTGGCGCGTTGTGGGGGTGCGGTGGCGCGTTGTGGGGTGACGGGGCAGTGGGGGGGAGCATTGTGGGGCAGGGGGCTCTGCTGTGATGCATTGTAGGGGGGGGGGGCTCTGCCGCGATGCATTGTGGGACAGGGGGCTCTCCGCGTTGCATTGTGGGGGGCGGGGCTCTGCTGTGATGCATTGTGGGGGGGGGGTCTCTGCCGTGGTGCATTGTGGGGGGGGGGGGGGCTCTGCCGCGATGCATTGTGGGGGAGGGGTCTCTGCCGAGGTGCATTGTGGGGGGGGGGAGGGGTCTCTGCCGCGATGCATTGTGGGGGGGAGGGGGTGTGCTCTGCCGCGATGCATTGTGGGGGGGAGGGGGCTCTGCCGCGATGCATTGTGGGGGGGAGGGGGTGTGCTCTGCCGCGATGCATTGTGGGGGAAGGGGGGGGGGTGTGCTCTGCCGAGGTGCTGTGCCGGTACCGGGGCGCAGTGGCAGGAGTATCCGAGGGGCGTGTTGGTGGTCACCGTGCACGTGGCTCCGTTGTGGCACGGGCGGTCGCGGCACGTGTCGACCACGCTCTCGCAGTAGCGGCCTGCGGGCGAGGACAAAGGCGGCGCCGCCACACCGCACGTTGGGGCCTTGAGGGACCGTTGGGGCAGGCGCTGCGTGGCGAGCGGCACCTACGGAGGCCGCCTTTGTCTCGCCCCGGTGCTGGCGATGTTCACTACGCTACGCCGCTACAGCAGGTACTCATTTGAGGCCGAGTCGACCTAGGGGGAGGCCCCAGGACCCGTCCGGATAATCGTCACCGGCGGTGTTGGCCGTGAGCGGGAATCGAACTCGGGTCGCCGGGTTCGTAGTGCAGCGTGGCGCTAACCGCTACACTACCGCTCCCCACACACAACTAACACACACACACACACACTAACACACACTAACACACACTAACACACACACACACTAACACACACAGAGTAACACAACAACAACAACCGCCATTCGCCACTAAGTGGCGGTGACGTCACCACGACGCTTGTGCCAGGCTATGTGCACCTTGAGGCCACGTGAAGTGTCGAACGCCCGCTGGCAGGAGGTCACGGGGCAGACCCAGCAGGTGCCACGGGTCGACTGACTGAGATGACTGGCTGATGCACCACCTGTGCCCCCTACTGTGCCAACCTGCTGTGCTTTAGCCACCCGGCGCTCCACTCGTTGTTCTGAGCGTCGCTCCTCCGCCCTCCTTTGTTGTTGGAGGGCGACTACCTCCAACTGCCCAGTAGCGTCCTTCACGAGCCTCCTCCACAGAGGCCGATCTTGACACCGCTGGTACCAGTCATCGGCAAGTCCACTCAGCTCCACGTCCTCCTGTACCACATCACTCCATGTCTTCTCTAGCCCGTGCCGCGCCCGCTTAGCCCCCTCAATCCGGACGAACAAAAGCTGTTTCGGCATGCGTTGGCTGGGCATGCGGGCTACATGACCCAGCCATCGCAGCCTTGCCCGCCGGAGGAGCTCACCGATGGGACCTTGCCCAGATCTTTCAAGGATTTGTGAGCTCCTCACACAATCCAGCCTGGTTAAACCCAGGATGGATCGTAGGCAGGCCAGCCTAAATGTTTCTAACCGGCGAAGATGTTCCATTAGGGGGGTCCACGTTTCGCAAGCGTAGAGAAGGGAGGGAATGACCGTGGCCGAGAAGACCTGAAGCTTAGTGCGGAGCGACAGACCAGGTCGCTTCCACACAGCGTTACGCAACCGATGAAAAGATAATGCTGCTCGACTGATTCGGAGTGAGACCTCTGCTGTCAAACAAGAGCCGCTCTTGAGCACACTGCCCAGGTATGGGAAACTCTCCACTCTCTCCACAACTGCCACATCACCAATTGGGAGTTGTAGGGGGGGGAATGTCCGATGGTACAAAATACCCAGGCAGGTGCTGAGTTTTGGTGGGGCTGATGGTAAGGCCCCACCTCTTGGTGGCACGCTCCAGTCTCAGCAGCAGCGTCTCCAACTCTTCCTCTGAAGGAGCAGCTATTACCAAATCATCGGCATACGTAACGTGGTTGAGCAACAGGGAGCCATCCCTTGACTGCACCTGGGCATCGATCAGCCGCCCATTGTATCTGTACCAGATGGAAATTCCTCCGGTGCTGCTATTGAAGGCTTCATGAACTACATGGTCAAAATAGATATTAAATAATGTGGGAGCCAGAGGACATCCCAGTCGCACCCCAAGGTGTACAGGGAATGGCTCCGACTCCCAGCCACGTAGTTTTACCCGGGCCCGCTCACCATCATGAAGATCCTTAATGATCGTGAGCAGAGGGTCAGGGACTCCGAAAGCACGAAGAACTACCCAGAGTCCAGGCCTACTGATGGTATCATAGGCCTTGACCAGGTCAATAAAGCAGAGATGTAGGTCTGCTGTAGCAGACGGACAGAAAATATGGCATCTGTGCAGGATCGCCATTTCCTAAATAATATTGGTGCTCCGCAAGCCTCTCCTCAGCGTGCCTGGCAAGGCAATGTTGAATAATCCTTGCCAGGACCTTTCCCGGCACACTGAGGAGTGACATGCCCCTGTAGTTGTTACAGTCTGTGCGGTCCCCCTTCTTAAAGAGGGGGACCACCAGGGCATCCTTCCAGTCCTGCAGAACCCGTCCATTCGTCCAGACTGTTATGATGTCATGTAGCGCAGTCTGTGCACAAACGTCACCATCTCTGCCTGGTGCCTTTCCTGGTCTGAGACTGTGGATCGCCTGCAGTACTTCCTCAACAGATGGCACCTCAGCCAGCCACTCACAGTATATATTTGAGGTACCGCAGCCTCAGCAAGATCATCCCCACTTTGTCCCACGTTATCCAGGCTGAGGAATGTCCCTTCCCCCAGGACCTCACAGAAATGCTCAGCAAATCTGCAAACCTGTTCCTGGGGGTCGGATATTGAATCACTGTTGTTTCCCCTAATGATGGCAATAGGTGTGGCACTGCAGGTTACTTTTTTGATGGAATTAAAGAGCGATTTGTGATCGCGGGCCACTGAGGCAGACTCCATCTCCTCAGCAACCCGCGACCACCACCCATCCTTGCAGCGCCTCACGGCTCTCCGAACCTCCGAGCGAAAGCTGAGGTAAGCCTCCTCATTCTCCGACGTGGGATGCTGTAGACGATTAGAGTGGGCCTGTCGCTTTTTCTCAGCCAATTTGAACACCTCCTCTATCAGCCAGGGTCTCTGGGGAGTTCTGGACCGCGTACCCAAAGCAGCCATTGCAGCTGAATGAGTCGCAGTCCTAAACCTCGCCCATTTACCCTCGACATCAGGAGGAGTGGGGGACGATGCCAACCCCAGCCGCAAGCGATGATGAAATTCTCGCTTGCAACTTTCATCAGCTAACTGAGACCAGGGCACTTTAGGTTTGAATGGGGTCCTGGGTGTACACCCATCACTGGAGTGGAAGAATGGCAGGGGCCACTTTAGCTAGCACCCACACACACTCACACACACTCACACACTCCCACACTCGCCGGTGTAGCGGTGCCCACTCACACACTCCCACACACACACTCACACCCACACTCACACACACTCACACACCCACTCACACACACTCACACACCCACTCACACACACTCACACACACACACTCACCGGTGTAGCGGTGCCCCCTCACACACTCCCACTCACACACACACTCACACACTCCCACACCCACACACACCCACACAAAGATAAAGGCAAAGATCCCCCGTATAGCCTTAACAGACTGTAGGGGCAAGTGCTGTTAGCGAGCACCTATGAAGGCCGTAACGGTACACGAGGGGGTGGGTGGCCAGCACCACGCCCGACCGCCTTTGTCTCCCCAGTGGCAATGTTTACACACCGCACCGGGTACTTATTTGAGGCTGAGTCGACCTAGGGGAGGCCCGGGACCGGTTCAGATAATCGTCACTGGTGTTGGCCGTGAGCGGGAATCGAACCCGGGTCGCCAGGTTCATAGCGCAGCGCGCTAACCGCTACACTACCGCTCCCCCGTCACACCCACACACTCACACACACACACTCACACACTCACACAACAACAACAACCGCCATTCGCCACTAAGTGGCGGTGACGTCACCACGACGCTTGTGCCAGGCTATGTGCACCGTGAGGCTACGTGAAGTGTCGAACGCCCGCTGGCAGGAGGTTACTGGGCAGACCCAGGTGCCACGGGTCGACTGACTGAGATGACTGGCTGATGCACCACCTGTGCCCCCTACTGTGCCAACCTGCTGTGCTTTAGCCACCCGGCGCTCCGCTCGTTGTTCTGAGCGTCGCTCCTCCGCCCTCCGTTGTTGTTGGAGGGCGACTGCCTCCAACTGCCCAGTAGCATCCTTCACGAGCCTCCTCCACAGAGGCCGATCTTGACACCGCTGGTACCAGTCATCGGCAAGTCCACTCAGCTCCACGTCCTCCTGTACCACATCACTCCATCTCTTCTCTAGCCCGTGCCGCGCCCGCTTAGCCTCCTCAATCCGGCCAAACAAAAGCTGTTTCGGCATGCGGTGGCTGGGCATGCGGGCTACATGACCCAGCCATCGCAGCCTTGCCTGCCGGAGGAGCTCACCGATGGGACCCTGCCCAGATCTTTCAAGGATTTGTGAGCTCCTCACACAATCCAGTCTGGTTAAACCCAGGATGGATCGTAGGCAGGTCAGCCTAAATGTTTCTAACCGGCGAAGATGTTCCATTAGGGGGGTCCACGTTTCGCAAGCGTAGAGAAGGGAGGGAATGACCGTGGCCGAGAAGACCTGAAGCTTAGTGCGGAGCGACAGACCAGGTAGCTTCCACACAGCGTTACGCAACCGATGAAAAGATATTGCCGCTCGACTGATTCGGAGTGAGACCTCTGCTGTTAAACTGGAGCCAGTCATAAGCACACTGCCCAGGTATGGGAAACTCTCCACTCTCTCCACAACTGCCCCATCACCGATTGGGAGTTGTGGGGGTGGAGTGTCCGATGGTACAAAATACCCAGGCACACACACACCCACACACACACACCCACACACTCACACACACACACTCACACACACACACTTACACACACACACACACACCCACTCACACACACTTACACACACACACACACACACCCACTCACACACACACTCACACACACACTCACACACACACACACTTACACACACACACTCACACACACACCCACTCACCGGTGTAGCCGTGTTGACATTCACACTCACACACACACTCACACACACACTCACACACACACACTCACTCACCGGTGTAGCCGTGATGACACACACACTCACACACTCACACACACACTCACACTCCCACACGCACACACTCACACCAACACACACTCACACACACCCACACTCACACACTCCCACACTCACACCCACTCACCGGTGTAGCCGTGTTGACACTCACACACACCCACTCACCGGTGTAGCCGTGTTGACACTCACACTCACCGGTGTAGCCGTGTTGACACTCACACTCACCGGTGTAGCCGTGATGACACTCACACACACACTCACACACTCACACCCACTCACCGGTGTAGCCGTGTTGACACACACACACACTCACCGGTGTAGCCGTGTTGACACTCACACACACACACCCACTCACCGGTGTAGCCGTGTTGACACTCACACTCACCCACTCACTCACACACACACACTCACACACACACTTACACACACACTCACCGGTGTAGCCGTGTTGACACACACACTTACCGGTGTAGCCGTGTTGACACACACACACACTCACCGGTGTAGCCGTGTTGACACTCACACTCACACACTCACTCACACACTCACACACACACTTACACACACACTCACCGGTGTAGCCGTGTTGACACTCA
Organism: Petromyzon marinus; assembly: GCF_048934315.1. NCBI lineage: Eukaryota > Metazoa > Chordata > Hyperoartia > Petromyzontiformes > Petromyzontidae > Petromyzon > Petromyzon marinus. The sequence continues at coordinate 6,338,886 of NC_133740.1, read as the reverse complement.
CACTCACACACACACTCACACACACACACTCACCGGTGTAGCCGTGTTGACACTCACACACACACACTCACATACACCCACTCACCGGTGTAGCCGTGATGACACTCACACACTCACACACACACACACACCCACTCACCGGTGTAGCCGTGATGACACTCACACTCACACACACACACTCACCCCCACTCACCGGTGTAGCCGTGACGACACTCACACACACCCACACACTCACACACACACACACTTACTCACCGGTGTAGCCGTGACGACACTCACACTCACACACTTACTCACCGGTGTAGCCGTGACGACACTCACACTCACACACACACTCACACACACACACACTTACTCACCGGTGTAGCCGTGACGACACTCACACTCACACACTTACTCACCGGTGTAGCCGTGACGACACTCACACACTCACACACACTCACACACACTCACTCACCGGTGTAGCCGTGTTGACACACCCACACACTCACACACTCACACACACTTACTCACCGGTGTAGCCGTGATGACACTCACACTCACACACACACTCACACACACACACACTTACTCACCGGTGTAGCCGTGACGACACTCACACTCACACACACTCACACACTCACACACCCCCACTCACCGGTGTAGCCGTGACGACACTCACACTCACACACTTACTCACCGGTGTAGCCGTGACGACACTCACACTCACACACTCACACACTTACTCACCGGTGTAGCCGTGACGACACTCACACTCACACACTCACTCACACACACTCACACACACTCACACACACACACTTACTCACCGGTGTAGCCGTGACGACACTCACACTCGTACTCCCCGGGTGCCCTCGCCCTGCACCCGGTGGCACCGTGCGGGTGGCACGGGTTCCCCGCGCCACACGTGCCCAGCTCCGCCTGGCAGCGCCCGCCGGCGAACCCCGGCGGGCACTCGCACGAGAAGCCGCCCACGGCGTCCACACAGCGCCCGCCGTTGGCGCATCGCGGGGCCGGAGCCGACGACGAGGAGGAGGAGGAGGAGGAGGACGAGGAGGACGAGGAGGAGGACGAGGAGGAGGACGAGGAGGAGGACGAGGAGGGGGAGGCAGGAGCCGGTGCACAGTCGTCTGGGTTGATTTCGCAGTGGACGCCTGTTGGTAGTGGGGGGGGGGGGCGGTGGTGGGGGGGGTGGGGGGGGAGTGGTGGTGGGGGGGGTGGGGGAGTGATCGGGCGGGCAGGTTACGTGGCCGGTCACACGGCAGGGCAGTGGTGTGACGGAGGGTGGGTGGGGATGGGTGGGTGGGGATGGTGGGTGGGGATGGTGGGTGGGGAGGGTAGGTGGGGATGGTGGGTGGGGAGGGTGGGTGGGGAGGTGAGGGTGGGGATGGTGGGTGGGGATGGTGGGTGGGGAGGGTGGGTGGGGAGGGTGGGTGGGGAGGGTGGGTGGGGAGGGTAGGTGGGGATGGTGGGTGGGGAGGGTGGGTGGGGAGGTGAGGGTGGGGATGGTGGGTGGGGAGGGTGGGTGGGGAGGGGAGGGAGGAGAGCGAGAGAGTGAAGGGAGCGGAGAGAGAGAGGAGGAGGAGGAGTAGGAGGGGTGGGTGGGTCCAGTGGCTACCCTCTGTGCCGGGTGGGCAGGAGCAGAGGTAGCGTCCGGGCAGGTCGAGGCAGCGTCCACCATGCTGGCACGGCTGGGAGCTGCACTCGTCCACCTGCTCCTCACAGTCCTTGCCCACGTATCCCAGAAGGCACTGCGGGCGGTGCATCGGGGTCACGTGACGGTTAGCGATGACCGACCCACTCACTTAGCAACTCACCCGCTCACCCACTCACCCACAAACTCATCCACTCACCCACAAGCTCACCCACTCACCCACAAGCTCACCCACAAACTCACCCACCTACTCACTAATCCACCTACTCACCGACAAACTCACCCACCTACTCACTCATCCACCCACTCACACATCCACTCACTAACTCACCGACCCACCCACCCATTCACCCATCAACACACTCACCCACCCATTCACCCACTCACTCATCCACTGACTCACTCACCGACCCACTCACTCACCGACCCACTCACCCACCCACCCACTCACCCACCCACCCTCCCACCCACACACCCACCCACTAACCCACCCACCCACTCACCCACAAACTCACCCACTCACACACCCACCCACTCACCCACCCACTCACTCATCCACCCACCCACCCGCTCACCAACCCACCCCGCTCACCAACCAACCCACCCACTCACCCACTCACACACCCACCCACTCACCCACCCACCCACTCACCCACAAACTCACCCACCCACTCACCCACTCAAACACCCACCCACTCACCCACCCACTCATCCACCCACCCACCCCGCTCACCAACCAACCCACCCACTCATCCACCCACTCACAAACTCACCCGGAAACTCACTCACTCATCCACCCACCCACCCGCTCACTCATCCACCCGCCCGCTCACCAACCCACCCACCCACTCACCCACTCATCCACCCACTCACAAACTCACCCGGAAACTCACTCACTCATCCACCCACCCACCCGCTCACTCATCCACCCGCCCGCTCACCAACCCACCCACCCACTCACCCACTCACTCATCCACCCACTCGCCCACTCACTCACTCACTCACCCACTCACTCATTCATCCACCCACTCACTCATTCACCCACTCACTCACCCACACACTCACTCACACACTCACTCACCCACTCACTCACCCACCCACTCACTCACCCACTCACTCACTCATCCACCCACTCACTCACCCACACACTCACTCACCCACTCACTCACCCACCCACTCACTCACGCACTCACTCACTCATCCACCCGCCCGCTCACCCGCCCGCTCACCCACCAACTCACCCACCCACCCACCAACTCACCCACCAACTCACCCACCCACTCACCCACCACCCCACCCACTCACCCACCCCACCCCCCTACCTCGCAGCGGTAGTTCCCCGTGAGGTCCACGCACGTGGCCCCGTTGAGGCACGGGCTCGAGCGGCACTCGTCCAAGGGCTCCTGGCAGTAGCTGCCGGTGTGGGTGGGCGGGCACTGACAGCGGTGGGTGCCGCCCACGTCCATGCAGCGCCCCCCGTGGCGACAAAGCCCCTCCACGCTCACGCCTTGGCGGAGAGGGAGGGGGGCGGGGAGAGCGGTGGGACAGCGGTTAGCGGCGGAGGGGCGTCGGGCGTTTTGAGGGGGGAGGGGGGACAAAGGTGGCTCCGGCGGGGAGTGGTGTTGCTGGACAACCACCATCATCATCACCATCATCACCACCATCACCATCACCACCACCACCATCATTATCACCACCATCATCACCACCATCACCACCATCACCACCACCATCATCACCATCATCACCACCATCATCATCACCACCATCACCACCACCATCATCACCACCACCATCATCACCACCACCACTATCATCACCACTATCATCACCATCATCACCACCATCATCATCACCATCACCACCATCACCACCATCACCACCACCATCACCACCATCATCACCATCATCACCATCATCACCACCACCATCATCACCACCATCACCACCACCATCACCATCACCACCACCACCACTATCATCACCATCATCACCACCATCACCACCATCACCACCATCATCACCACCACCATCATCACCACCATCATCACCACCACCACCATCATCACCATCATCACCATCATCACCACCATCACCACCATCACCACCATCACCATCATCACCACCATCACCACCATCACCACCACCACCATCATCACCACCACCACCATCACCACCACCATCACCATCACCACCACCATCACCACCATCACCACCATCATCACCACCACCATCATCATCACCACCATCATCACCACCACCACCATCATCACCATCATCACCATCATCACCACCATCACCACCATCACCATCATCACCACCACCACCATCACCACCATCACCACCATCACCACCACCATCACCACCATCACCACCACCATCACCATCATCACCACCACCACCATCACCACCACCATCACCACCACCATCATCATCACCACCATCATCACCACCACCACCATCATCACCATCATCACCATCATCACCACCATCACCATCATCACCACCACCACCATCACCACCATCACCACCATCACCACCACCATCACCACCATCACCACCACCATCACCATCATCACCACCACCACCATCACCACCACCATCACCATCACCACCACCATCACCACCCCCACTATCATCCTTGTGCTGTGCGCTGCTCCGCTAACAGCACTTGGCACTACCGACTGTTGGGGCTACACGGGGGATCTCTGTTTTTGGGGATGGGGGGGGCAGAGGAGGGAGGAGGGGCAGGGTGAGACATCGCCAGTGACCTACCCCGCCACCCCCCCACTCACCACTCACTCACCCACCCACTCACCCACTCACCACTCACCCACTCACTCACCCCCCCCCCCCCCACCCACTCACCCACTCTCTCACTCACCCACTCACTCAACACCCACTCACTCACCACTCACCCCCCACCCACCCACCCCCCCCACCCACCCACCCCCCACTCACCCTGAGCCGTGGCTGCGACACTGCACGGCACGCTGGACATGTCACAGTAGCGGCCGCTCCACCCGCTCACTCACCCCCCCACTCACCCCCCCACCCACCCCCCCACTAACCCCCCCACTCACCCACTCACCCCCCCCCACTCACCCTGAGCCGTGGCTGCGACACTGCACGGCACGCTAGGGATGTCACAGTAGCGACCGCTCCACCCGCTCAGGCACCGGCAGTGGAATTCGGTGCCAGCCTGCGAGCAGCTGGCACCTTGGCGGCAGGGGTCCAGGGCGCACCAATCCACCAGCTCCTGAGCTCACCGACGGAGGTCGTGGGGCATCCGCATCACACACGTCCACAAACTCACTCACCAACTCACTCATACACTCACTCACTCATACACTCACTCACCCACCCCTTCACCAACTCACCCACTCACCCACCAACTCACTCACTCACTCAGCCACTCACTCACAAACCCACAAACTCACCCACCAACTCACCCACTCACCCACCAACTGACTCACTCACCCACTCACTCACAAACCCACAAACTCACCCACCAACTCACCCACTCACTCACCAACTCACTCACTCACCCACTCACTCACAAACCCACAAACTCACCCACCAACTCACCCACTCACTCACCAACTCACTCACCAACTCACTCACTCACCCACCAACTCACCCACCCACCAACTCACTCATACACCCACCAACTCACTCACTCACTCATACACTCACTCACCCACCCCTTCACCAACTCACCCACTCACTCACAAACCCACAAACTCACCCACCAACTCACCCGCTCACTCACCAACTCACTCACCAACTCACTCACTCACCCACCAACTCACCCACCCACCAACTCACTCATACACCCACCAACTCACTCACTCACTCATACACTCACTCACCCACCCCTTCACCAACTCACCCACTCACTCACAAACCCACAAACTCACCCACCAACTCACCCACTCACTCACCAACTCACTCACCCACCAACTCACCCACCCACCAACTCACTCATACACCCACCAACTCACTCACTCATACACTCACTCACCCACCCCTTCACCAACTCACCCACTCACTCACCCACCAACTCACCCATCCACCAACTCACTCACTCACCCACCAACTCACCCACCAACTCACCAACCCACTCACTCACTCCTTCACCAACTCACTCACTCACTCATACACCCACCCATCAACTCATCCACCAACCCACTCACTCACTCACCCACTAACCCACCCACTCACTCACATACCCACCCTCTCACTCACTCACCCACTTACCCACCAACTCACCCACCCACTCACTCACTCACACACCCACCCACCCACTCACTCACTCACCCACCCACTCACCCACCCACCAACTCACCCACCCACCAACTCACCCACTCACCCACTCACCCACCCACCCACCCACTTACCCACCCACCCACCCACTCACCCCCCCCACCAACCCACCCACCAACCCACCCACCCACCTGACAGTCGACCCCCGTGTAGCTGTAGGGACACACACACTCACCCACCCACCCACCCACTCACCCCCCCACCCACCCACCCACCTGACAGTCCACCCCCGTGTAGCTGTAGGGACACACACACTCACCCACCCACTCACCCCCCCCACCAACCCACCCACCCACCCACCTGACAGTCCACCCCCGTGTAGCTGTAGGGACACACACACTCACCCACCCACCCACCCACTCACCCCCCCACCAACCCACCCACCAACCCACCCACCCACCCACCTGACAGTCGACCCCCGTGTAGCTGTAGGGGCACACACACTCACCCACCCACCCCCCCACCCACCCACCCACCTGACAGTCGACCCCCGTGTAGCTGTAGGGACACACACACTCACACACCCACCCATCCACACACCCACCCACCCACCTGACAGTCCACCCCCGTGTAGCTGTAGGGACACACACACTCACCCACCCACTCACACACCCACCCACCACCCACCACCCACCTGACAGTCCACCCCCGTGTAGCTGTAGGGGCACACACACTCACCCACCCACTCACACACCCACCCACCCACCCACCAACCCCCCCACCAACCCACCCACCCACCTGACAGTCCACCCCCGTGTAGCTGTAGGGACACACACACTCACCCACCCACCACCCACCTGACAGTCGACCCCCGTGTAGCTGTAGGGACACACACACTCACCCACCCACTCACCCACTCACACACCCACCCACCACCCACCTGACAGTCCACCCCCGTGTAGCTGTAGGGACACACACACCCACCCACCACCCACCACCCACCTGACAGTCCACCCCCGTGTAGCTGTAGGGACACACACACTCACCCACCCACCACCCACCTGACAGTCCACCCCCGTGTAGCTGTAGGGACACACACACTCACCCACTCACACACACACTCACCCACCCACCACCCACCTGACAGTCCACCCCCGTGTAGCTGTAGGGACACACACACTCACCCACCCACCCACCCACTCACCCACTCACCAACCCACTCACCCACCTGACAGTCCACCCCCGTGTAGCTGTAGGGACACACACACTCACCCACCCACCCACTCACCCACTCACCAACCCACTCACCCACCTGACAGTCCACCCCCGTGTAGCTGTAGGGACACACACACTCACACACTCACACACACACTCACCCACCCACCACCCACCTGACAGTCCACCCCCGTGTAGCTGTAGGGACACACACACTTGTGCGTGCCCAGGCTGTCCACGCACGTGCCGCCGTGGTGGCACGGCGCCGACTCGCACTCGTTCACCTCGTGCTGGCAGTGGTCGCCCCAGAAGCCGTAGCGGCAGTGGCACGTGTACGCGTTCACGCCCTCCGAGCACGTGCCCCCGTTAAAGCACGAGCTGCGATTGGTGGAGGGTGGTGGTGGTGGTGGTGGAGGGTAACACAGTTAATAAGAAAATGATGAAGACGCACTTCTATGGGGGAGTTAGCGTGGCATTTCTGTCCTAAACGTGCACCCCAAACCTGTCCCATCCCACCCACCACAGCTTCTGTGTATACGCAAAGATGTCCTGTTTTTGAGCTGCCGCAAGATGAGCTACCACTCTCTTTCTGGCCCCTCCCCACCAACACCTCATTTACTATTCAAGCTGCTGTTCATCCCTCTCTCACTCTCTCTGTCCGTCTTTCCTACTGCCCAACCTTATTTACTATTTAAGCTTCTGTTAATCCCTCTCTCTCTCTCTCTCCATTGCCTCTCTCTCTGTCCGTCTTTCCTACTGACCAACTTTATTTACTATTTCAGCTGCTGTTCATCCCTCTCTCTCTCTGTCCGTCTTTCCTACTGACCAACCTTATTTACTATTTAAGCTGCTGTTCATCTCTCTCTCTCTCCATTGCCTCTCTCTGTCCGTCTGTCCGACTGACCAACCTTTTTACTATTTAAGCTGCTGTTCATCACTCTCCATTGCCTCTCTCTGTCCGTCTGTCCTACTGACCAACTTTATTTACTATTTAAGCTGCTGTTCATCCCTCTCTCTCTCTCACTCTCTCCATTGCCTCTCTCTGTCCGTCTTTCCTACTGACCAACCTTATTTACTACTCAAGCTGCTGTTCATCTCTCTCTCTCTCTGTCCGTCTTTCCTACTGACCAACCTTATTTACTATTTAAGCTGCTGTTCATCCCTCTCTCTCTCTCTGTCCGTCTTTCCTACTGACCGTGTACCTCGTATTTTCACTCCGTCTGTGCTGGTTTTTTTTTCTTTGCAATGCAGAAGTTGAACACGAAATGCAACGCTCTTCTGAAATTCGTGGTCCGCCAGGAAGTGTCTTAGCTGTGCATGTCAGGCCTGACTAGTTGTGCCTTCACGTAATGTTTTTGTCAGGATTTGTTGAATTCCCGTCTCTCAATTCTTTTTTTCGTGGCATTCACCTCCGCGATTTGTTCTCGACACCTGACGAAGGTCGCCCGCGTTGTGATCGAAACGTCAGATCGTTTTTTCGTTTCAACGTAAGCTTATTGTATTCCTACGTGCGTGACTTTACCGAAAACATAAACAGACCAATGAGCAATGATGCACGCCTTTTGGCGTCTTCTGGTCCAACACCAGTGGAGACTAAAGGGGGCTCTAAAGAAAGCTGTTTCGGGTGTGGACCAATCAAATTCAAGGACAGTGCCAATATTATTATTATCAGAGTTGTCTCTTTTTTGTTTGCATTTTGACTGCTTGTGTTGTGGTTATTGCAAACACGATGCCTTGAGTAAAATGTGTCAGTTTTTGTGCCAGTTTTCCTGACTGCGAGGATTCATCTTCTTTGGTTCTTTCGGTAAAGTCACCACCGCGTAGAATGAGTATAGAATAACAAATTGATCAAATAAAATAACGCAATAATATTCTCACGACGTTTCGGCCACAACACAAGCGGCCTTCATCAGGTGAAGGGACGAGACTGTCTGGAGGACAGCGCTGGAGTGAAAAAGCCACAAGCTCAGATCGCGACCTTTAAGCTGTGTGAGAAGAAACAAAGCGCCTTGACAAAGGAATTAGCATATAATTTAGCATTGAAATGGCTGAGTGATTAGCTTGTGACTGGTCACAGAAATGGCTGTGTTAAAGTTAAAGCGTACACATCCGCAGAGGCACCCCTTGACAAAGGAAATAGCATAAAATTTAGCATTGAAATAGCTAATTTAAAGCAAGGGGTGCCTCTGCGGATGTGTATGCTTTAACTTAGCTATTTCAATGCTAAATTCTATGCTAATTCCTTTGTCAAGGGGTGCCTCTGCGGATGTGTATACTTTAACTTAGCTATTTCAATGCTAAATTCTATGCTAATTCCTTTGTCAAGGGGTGTCTCTGCGGATGTGTATGCTTTAACTTAGCTATTTCAATGCTAAATTCTATGCTAATTCCTATGTCAAGGGGTGCCTCTGCGGATGTATATGCTTTAACTTAGCTATTTCAATGCTAAATTCTAGGCTAATTCCTTTGTCAAGGGGTGCCTCTGCGGATGTGTATGCTTTAACTTAGCTATTTCAATGCTAAATTCTATGCTAATTCCTTTGTCAAGGGGTGCCTCTGCGGATGTGTATACTTTAACTTTAACATAGCCATTTCTGTGACCAGTCACAAGCTAATCACTCAGCCATTTCAATGCTAAATTCTATGCTAATTCCTTTGTCAAGGGGTGCCTCTGCGGATGTGTATGCTTTAACTTTAACATAGCCATTTCTGTGACCAGTCACAAGCTAATCACTCAGCCATTTCAATGCTAAATTCTATGCTAATTCCTTTGTCAAGGGGTGCCTCTGCAGATGTGTATACTTTAACTTAGGTATTTCAATGCTAAATTCTATGCTAATTCCTTTGTCAAGGGGTGCCTCTGCGGATGTGTATGCTTTAACTTAAACATAGCCATTTCTGTGACCAGTCACAAGCTAATTACTCACCCATTTCAATGCTAAATTCTCCTGTATGATATGTACTAGGTGCCTCTGCGGATGTGTATACTTTAACTTAGCTATTTCAATGAGCCATTTCAATGCTAAATTCTATGCTAATTCCTTTGTCAAGGCGCTGTGTTTCCTCTCACACGGCTTAAAGGTCGCGATCTGAGCTTGTGGCTTTGTTCACTCCGGCGCTGTCCCACCAGACAGTCTCGTCCCCCTTCACCTGATGGAGGCCGCTTGTGCTGTGGCCGAAACGTCGTGAGAGTAACTACCGCGTTACTTTAATTTCATCAATTCACCACCCAGTTCTCATGCGGCGGCGGCGGCGGTGACTTTTACCGAAAGAACCAAATGAGCAAAAAATAAAAAATAAAAAACCACAAACGCGTTTTTTTGGCGTGCGTTTCCACCGTTGCCGCGCGGCTTCTCTTGGTCGGAAGCCGGTACCTCTCGGTGCAGTCGGGAACGTCGGCCTCACAGCGTCCGCCGGTGTAGCCGGCGGGGCAGTCGCACGTGTAGCTGCCCGCGTTGGCGAGGCACGTGCCCCCGTGCGAGCAGGGCTCGCTCGCGCACGCGCCAGCCGCCGCCGCCTCCTCCTCGAGGAGCTCGCAGCGGGCGCCCGCGAAGCCGGCGAGGCAGCGGCACTCGAAGGCGGCCGCCGAGTCGCCGCACGTGCCGCCGTTGAGGCAAGGGTCTGGTGGGTGTGGTGGGTGGGTGGTGGTGGTGGGTGGTAGTTGGTGGTGGTGGGGAGGTGGTGGTGGTGGTGGTGGTGGTGGGGGGGGAGAGACAATCACTACCTGGGGGAGCTGTGCCTCACCGGGCAGACACTCGTCCACAGCACTTGCCCCTTCACCCCGTTGCGAGGCTACCTGGGGGAGCTGTGCCTCACCGGACAGACACTCGTCCACAGCACTTGCCCCTTCACCGCGAGGCTACCTGGGGGAGCTGTGCCTCACCGGACAGACACTCGTCCACAGCACTTGCCCCTTCACCGCGAGGCTACCTGGGGGAGCTGTGCCTCACCGGACAGACACTCGTCCACAGCACTTGCCCCTTCACCCCATTCCAGCACTTGACCCTTCACCGCGAGGCTAACTGGTGGAGCTGTGCCTCACCGGGCAGACACTCGCCCACAGCACTTGCCCCTTCACCCCGTTGCGAGGCTACCTGGGGGAGCTGTGTCTCACCGGACAGACACTCGCCCACAGCACTTGCCCCTTCACCGCGAGGCTATCTGGGGCAGCTGTGCCTCACCGGACAGACACTCGCCCACAGCACTTGCCCCTTCACCGCGAGGCTACCTGGGGGAGCTGTGCCTCACCGGACAGACACTCGTCCACGTCGTGTTGGCAGTGCCCCCCGGTGAACCCCGGGGGGCACGTGCAGTGGAAGCTGCCGGCCGAGTTGGTGCAGGTGGCGCCGTGGCGGCAAGGGCTCGCCACACACTCGTCCACGTCCACCGAGCACACGCCGCCTGCCGGGGGAGGGGGGGCGGGGGGGGGGCACGGGTGCGGGGTGGAGGGGGGCACGGGTGCGGGGTGGAGGGGGGCACGGGTGCGGGGTGGAGGGGGGCACGGGTGCGGGGTGGAGGGGGAGGGAGAGGGCAGGGGGGGGGTGAGCGTTGGCGGGATGAGCGTCACGGGGGTTGGTGAGTGTTGGGGGTGGGGGGTGGGGGGGGGGTGAGGGTCGTCCCTGGTGAGCGTCATCAGTGGTGAGCGTCGTGCCCTGGTGAGTGACGTGCGTGGTGAGCGTCGTGTGGTGGTGAGCGTGGTCCCTGGTGAGCGTCGTCCGTGGTGGTGAGCGTGGTCCCTGGTGAGCGTCGTGTGGTGGTGAGCGTGGTCCCTGGTGAGCGTCACCAGTGGTGGTGAGTGTCACCAGTGGTGGTGAGCGTGGTCCCTGGTGAGCGTCGTGTGGTGGTGAGCGTGGTCCCTGGTGAGCGTCACCAGTGGTGGTGAGTGTCACCAGTGGTGGTGAGCGTGGTCCCTGGTGAGCGTCGTCCGTGGTGAGCGTCACCAGTGGTGAGCGTCACCAGTGGTGGTGAGCGTCACCAGTGGTGGTGAGCGTCACCAGTGGTGGTGAGCGTTGTGAAGTGGTGAGCGTCACCAGTGGTGGTGAGCGTCACCAGTGGTGGTGAGTGTCACCAGTGGTGGTGAGCGTGGTCCCTGGTGAGCGTCACCAGTGGTGAGCGTCACCAGTGGTGGTGAGCGTCACCAGTGGTGGTGAGCGTTGTGAAGTGGTGAGCGTCACCAGTGGTGAGCGTCACCAGTGGTGGTGAGCGTCACCAGTGGTGGTGAGCGTCACCAGTGGTGGTGAGCGTCACCAGTGGTGGTGAGCGTCACCAGTGGTGGTGAGTGTCACCAGTAGTGAGCGTTGTGAAGTGGTGGTGAGCGTTGTGAAGTGGTGAGCGTCACCAGTGGTGGTGAGCGTCACCAGTGGTGGTGAGCGTTGTGAAGTGATGGTGAGCGTTGTGAAGTGATGGTGAGCGTCACCAGTGGTGAGCGTCACCAGTGGTGGTGAGCGTTGTGAAGTGATGGTGAGCGTCACCAGTGGTGGTGAGCGTTGTGAAGAAGTGGTGAGCGTTGTGAAGTGGTGAGCGTCACCAGTGGTGGTGAGTGTCACCAGTGGTGAGCGTTGTGAAGAAGTGGTGAGCGTCACGTGGTCACCTTGCCAGCCCTGTGGGCACTGGCAGTGGAAGTCCGTGAAGGCGTCCACCTCCACACAGCGGGCGCCATGCTGGCAAGGCCGCGACGCGCACGGAGCCAGCAGCAGCTCACACGACGCTCCTGCGGGGTCGCGGGGGGGGTCACGGGGTCAGTGGGTCACGGGGTCAGTGGGTCACGGGGTCAGTGGGTCACGGGGACAGTGGGTCACGTGGTTAGTGAGTCACGTGGTTAGTGGGTCACGGGGACAGTGGGTCACGTGGTTAGTGAGTCACGTGGTTAGTGGGTCACGGGGACAGTGGGTCACGTGGTTAGTGGGTGACGGGGTCAGTGGGTCACGTGATTAGTGGGTCACGGGGTCAGTGGGTCACGTGTGTCGGTGGGTCATATGGTCAGTGGGTCACGGGTCAGTGGGTCACATGGTTAGAGGGTCACATTATCAGCGGGTCACGGGGTCAGCGGGTCACGTGTTTAGTGGGTCACGGGGTCAGTGGGTCACGGGGTCAGTGGGTCACGGGGTCAGTGGGTCGTACCGGCGTAGGGCGGCTCGCAGTGGCAGGCGTAGCGGTTGAGAGCGTCCAGGCAGGTGCCACCATTGAGGCACGGCGCGGAAGCACATTCATCCACGTCTCTCTCACAGAGCTCGCCTGCAGCACACACACACACACCGTGTACACACACACACACACCGTGTACACACACACACCGTGTACACACACACACACCGTGTACACACACACACCGTGTACACACACACACACCGTGTAGACACACACACACACACCGTGTACACACACACACACACCGTGTACACACACACACCGTGTAGACACACACACACCGTGTACACACCACACACACACACACACACCGTGTAGACACACACACACACACACACCGTGTACACACCACACACACACACCGTGTAGACACCACACACACACACCGTGTAGACACACACACACACACCGTGTACACACCACACACACACCGTGTAGACACCACACACACACACCGTGTAGACACACACACACCGTGTAGACACCACACACACACACACCGTGTAGACACACACACACACCGTGTAGACACACACACACTGTGTAGACACTACACACACACACCGTGTAGACACTACACACACACACACACCGTGTAGACACCACACACACACACCGTGTACACACTACACACACACCGTGTAGACACACACACACACACCGTGTAGACACACACACACACACCGTGTAGACACACACACACACACCGTGTAGACACCACACACACACACACACCGTGTAGACACACACACACACACCGTGTAGACACTACACACACACACACCGTGTAGACACACACACACACACTGTGTAGACACACACACACACCGTGTAGACACACACACACACCGTGTAGACACCACACACACACACACACCGTGTAGACACACACACACACACACCGTGTAGACACTACACACACACACACCGTGTAGACACCACACACACATACACCGTGTAGACACCACACACACCGTGTAGACACTACACACACACACACACCGTGTAGACACACACACACACACCGTGTAGACACCACACACACACACCGTGTAGACACCACACACACACACACACCGTGTAGACACTACACACACACACACCGTGTAGACACACACACACACACACACCGTGTACACACCACACACACACACCGTGTAGACACCACACACACACACACCGTGTAGACACCACACACACACACCGTGTAGACACCACACACACACACACCGTGTAGACACACACACACACCGTGTAGACACCACACACACACACCGTGTACACACACACACACCGTGTAGACACCACACACACACACACACCGTGTAGACACACACACACACACCGTGTAGACAACACACACACACACACACCGTGTAGACACACACACACACACCGTGTAGACACTACACACACACACACCGTGTAGACACCACACACACACACCGTGTAGACACCACACACACACACCGTGTACACACACACACACACCGTGTAGACAACACACACACACACACACCGTGTAGACACCACACACACACACACCGTGTAGACAACACACACACACCGTGTAGACACCACACACACACACACCGTGTAGACACACACACACACCGTGTAGACACCACACACACACACACCGTGTAGACACACACACACACACCGTGTAGACACACACACACACACCGTGTAGACACCACACACACACACCGTGTAGACACCACACACACACACACACCGTGTAGACACCACACACACACACACCGTGTAGACACACACACACACACCGTGTAGACACTACACACACACACACCGTGTAGACACCACACACACACACCGTGTAGACACCACACACACACACCGTGTACACACACACACACACCGTGTAGACACACACACACACACCGTGTAGACACCACACACACACACCGTGTAGACACCACACACACACACCGTGTAGACACCACACACACACACACCGTGTAGACACACACACACACCGTGTAGACACCACACACACACACCGTGTACACACACACACACCGTGTAGACACCACACACACACACACACCGTGTAGACACACACACACACACCGTGTAGACAACACACACACACACACACCGTGTAGACACACACACACACACCGTGTAGACACTACACACACACACACCGTGTAGACACCACACACACACACCGTGTAGACACCACACACACACACCGTGTACACACACACACACACCGTGTAGACAACACACACACACACACACCGTGTAGACACCACACACACACACACCGTGTAGACAACACACACACACCGTGTAGACACCACACACACACACACCGTGTAGACACACACACACACACACCGTGTAGACACACACACACACACCGTGTAGACACCACACACACACACCGTGTAGACACCACACACACACACACACCGTGTAGACACCACACACACACACACCGTGTAGACAACACACACACACCGTGTAGACACCACACACACACACACCGTGTAGACACACACACACACACCGTGTAGACACACACACACACCCACCGTGTAGACACCACACACACACACCGTGTAGACACACACACACACACACCGTGTAGACAACACACACACACACCGTGTAGACAACACACACACACACCGTGTAGACACCACACACACACACCGTGTAGACACACACACACACCGTGTAGACACCACACACACACACACCGTGTAGACACACACACACACACCGTGTAGACAACACACACACACACCGTGTACACACCACACACACACACACCGTGTAGACACTACACACACACACACCGTGTAGACACACACACACACACACACCGTGTAGACACTACACACACACACACCGTGTAGACACACACACACACACCGTGTAGACACCACACACACACACCGTGTAGACACCACACACACACACACACCGTGTAGACACACACACACACACCGTGTAGACAACACACACACACACACCGTGTAGACACACACACACACACACCGTGTAGACACACACACACACAGTGTAGACTCTACACACACACACACACCGTGTAGACACCACACACACACACAGTGTAGACACCACACACACACACCGTGTAGACACTACACACACACACACACCGTGTACACACCACACACACACACAGTGTAGACACTACACACACACACACCGTGTAGACACTACACACACACACACACCGTGTAGACAAACACACACACACCGTGTAGACACACACACACACCGTGTAGACACACACACACACCGTGTAGACACACACACACACACCGTGTAGACAACACACACACACCGTGTAGACACCACACACACACACACACCGTGTAGACACACACACACCGTGTAGACACCACACACACACACACCGTGTAGACACCACACACACACACCGTGTAGACACTACACACACACACACACCGTGTAGACACACACACACACACCGTGTAGACACACACACACACCGTGTACACACCACACACACACACCGTGTAGACACTACACACACACACACACCGTGTAGACACACACACACACACACTGTGTAGACACACACACACACACCGTGTAGACACTACACACACACACACTGTGTAGACACACACACACACACACCGTGTAGACACACACACACACACACTGTGTAGACACACACACACACACACCGTGTAGACACTACACACACACACACCGTGTAGACACACACACACACCGTGTAGACACCACACACACACACCGTGTAGACACCACACACACACACACCGTGTAGACACACACACACACACACCGTGTAGACAACACACACCGTGTAGACACACACACACACACCGTGTAGACACACACACACACACAGTGTAGACTCTACACACACACACACACCGTGTAGACACCACACACACACACACAGTGTAGACACCACACACACACCGTGTAGACACTACACACACACACCGTGTACACACCACACACACACAGTGTAGACACTACACACACACACACCGTGTAGACACTACACACACACACCGTGTAGACACACACACACACACCGTGTAGACACACACACACACCGTGTAGACACACACACACACACCGTGTAGACAACACACACACCGTGTAGACACCACACACACACACACACCGTGTAGACACACACACACACACCGTGTAGACACCACACACACACACACCGTGTAGACACTACACACACACACACACCGTGTAGACACACACACACACACCGTGTAGACACACACACACACCGTGTACACACCACACACACACACCGTGTAGACACTACACACACACACACACCGTGTAGACACACACACACACACTGTGTAGACACACACACACACCGTGTAGACACTACACACACACACACTGTGTAGACACACACACACACACCGTGTAGACACACACACACACTGTGTAGACACACACACACACACCGTGTAGACACCACACACACACACACACCGTGTAGACACCACACACACACACACACCGTGTAGACACTACACACACACACACACCGTGTACACACCACACACACACAGTGTAGACACTACACACACACACCGTGTAGACACACACACACACACCGTGTAGACACACACACACACACCGTGTAGACACCACACACACACACCGTGTAGACACACACACACACACCGTGTAGACACCACACACACACACACCGTGTAGACACACACACACACACACCGTGTAGACACCACACACACACACACACACCGTGTAGACACACACACACACCGTGTACACACCACACACACACACACCGTGTACACACCACACACACACACACCGTGTAGACACTACACACACACACACACCGTGTAGACACACACACACTGTGTAGACACACACACACACACACACCGTGTAGACACTACACACACACACTGTGTAGACACACACACACACCGTGTAGACACACACACACACACTGTGTAGACACACACACACACACCGTGTAGACACACACACACACACCGTGTAGACACCACACACACACACCGTGTAGACACCACACACACACACACCGTGTAGACACTACACACACACACACCGTGTAGACACACACACACAGTGTAGACACCACACACACACCGTGTAGACACTACACACACACACACCGTGTAGACACCACACACACACACCGTGTAGACACACACACACACACCGTGTAGACACCACACACACACACACCGTGTAGACACCACACACACACACACCGTGTAGACACACACACACACACTGTGTAGACACCACACACACACACACACCGTGTAGACACCACACACACACACACCGTGTAGACACCACACACACACCGTGTAGACACACACACACACACTGTGTAGACACCACACACACACACACACCGTGTAGACACCACACACACACACACCGTGAAGACACCACACACACACACCGTGTAGACACCACACACACCGTGAAGACACCACACACACACACACACCGTGTAGACACACACACACACACACCGTGTAGACACCACACACACACATCGTGTAGACACTACACACACACAGTGTAGACACCACACACACACACACCGTGTAGACACCACACACACACACACCGTGAAGACACCACACACACACACACCGTGTAGACACCACACACACCGTGTAGACACCACACACACACACCGTATAGACACCACTCACACACACACACCGTGTAGACACCACACTCACACACACCATGTAGACACCACACACACGCACACACACGGCGTAGCCTCGAACACCACCACACTCACACACACCATGTAGACACCACACACACGCACACACACGGTGTAGCCTCGAACACCACCACACACACACCGTGTAGACACCACAGACACACACACCGTGTAGACACACACACACACACCGTGTAGACACTACACACACACACCGTGTAGACACTACACACACACACCATGTAGACACCACACACACGCACACACACGGTGTAGCCTCGAACACCACCACACTCACACACACACACGGTGTAGCCTCGAACACCACCACACTCACACACACACCGTGTAGACACCACACACACACACACCGTGTAGACACCACACACACTCACACACCGTGTAGACACACACACACACACCGTGTAGACACCACACACACACACACACCGTGTAGACACACACACACACACCGTGTAGACACACACACACACCGTGTAGACACCACACACACACCGTGTAGACACACACACTCACACACGCACACACACGGTGTAGCCTCGAACACCACCACACTCACACACACACCGTGTAGACACCACACACACACACACCGTGTAGACACCACACACCGTGTAGCCTCTAACAGGCTGTACGAGCACGTGCCCTTAGCAGCGAGCAGCAGCAGCAGCAGCAGCAGGACCCACTACGAGTTCGGCGAACCGTCGCCTCAAAGCTCTGGCGACCTGCACGTGGCTCGGCCCCACTCACCGGCGAATCCCGCCTGGCAGGAGCAGGCGAAGGCGTTGTCGAGGTCCCGGCACGTGCCTCCGTTGCGGCACGGGTTCGACTGGCACTCGTTGATCTCCGCGCCACAGTGGCGCCCGGTCCAACCGGCGTGGCACAGGCACTGGTAGCTGGCGCGGGCACGCGCAGAGACAAGGGGGCAAGTGCTGTCGGTAGCGAGTAGCAGCAGCAACACACACAAAGACAAAGGTCGCCCGTGTAGCCTCTAACAGGCTGCTGGGGCAAGTGCTGTCAGTAGTGAGCAGCGCCGCCTACGAAGGCTGGTACGTGCGTCGCACGGACAAAGCTCCCCCGGGTAGCCTCTAACAGGCTGCTGGGGCAAGTGCTGTAAGCAGCGAGCAGGCACCGCCTACGAAGGCTGGCACGTGCGTCACACGGACAAAGGTCCCCCGGGTAGCCTCTAACAGGCTGTAGGGGCAAGTGCCGTGAGCAGCGAGTAGCAGCAACACACACATAGACAAAGGTCGCCCGTGTAGCCTCTAACAGGCTGCTGGGGCAAGTGCTGTAAGCAGCGAGCAGGCACCACCTACGAAGGCTGGCACGTCCGTCGCACGGACAAAGGTCCCCCGGGTAGCCTCCAACAGACTGCAGGGGCAAGTGCTGTTAGCGAGGAGCACCACCTATGAAGTCTGGCACTGCGTCACACAGACAAAGGTCCCCCGTGTAGCCTCTAACAGGCTGCTGGGGCAAGTGCTGTCAGTAGTGAGCAGGCACTGCCTACGAAGGCTGGCACGTGTGTCACATAGACAAAGGTCGCCCGTGTAGCCTCTAACAGGCTGTTGGGGCAAGTGTTGTGAGCAGCGAGTAGCAGCAACACACACACAGACAAAGGTCCCCCGGGTAGCCTCTAACAGACTGCAGGGGCAAGTGCTGTAAGCAGCGAGCAGGCACCGCCTATGAAGGCTGGCACGTGCGTCGCACGGACAAAGGTCCCCCGGGTAGCCTCTAACAGGCTGTAGGGGCAAGTGCTGTGAGCAGCAAGTAGCAGCAACACACACAAAGACAAAGCTCCCCCGTGTAGCTTCTAACAGGCTGCTGGGGCAAGTGCTGTCAGTAGTGAGCAGCACCGCCTACGAAGGCTGGCACGTGCGTCACACAGACAAAGGTCCCCGTGTAGCCTCTAACAGGCTGTAGGGGCAAGTGCTGTCAGCAGCAGCAGCAGCAGCGCCACCTACGCAGGCCGGCACTGTTGGCACACGAGGGGGTGGGGTGGCCAGCACCACGCCCGGCCGCCTTTGTCTCCCCCAATTAGCGATGTTCACTACGCTGCGCCAGGTTTACTCATTTGAGGCCGAGTCTACCTAGGGGAGGCCCAGCAGCGGCTCAGACTATCGTCGCTGGCTCTTAGTGGCCGTGGGCGGCCAGCAACCCATGCCAGGCACAGTCACCCCAACTCACCCCCCCCCAACTCACTCACCCGTTGAGCGCGTCGCAACACGTGCCCCTGCAGGCACGGGTTGCTCGTGCCAGGCAGAGTCACCCCAACTCCCCCAACTCACTCATCCGTTGAGCGCGTCGCAACACGTGCCCTGCAGGCACGGGTTGCTCGTGCCAGGCACAGTCACCCCAACTCACCCCCCACCCCCCAACTCACCCGTTGAGCGCGTCGCAACACGTGCCCCTGCAGGCACGGGTTGCTCGTGCCAGGCAGAGTCACCCCAACTCCCCCAACTCACTCACCCGTTGAGCGTGTCACGGCACGTGCCCTGCAGGCACGGGTTGCTCGTGCCAGGCACAGTCACCCCAACTCACCCCCCCCCCAACTCACTCACCCGTTGAGCGCGTCGCAACCCGTGCCCTGCAGGCACGGGTTGCTCGTGCCAGGCACAGTCACCCCAACTCACCCTCCCCCCCCAACTCACTCACCCGTTGAGCGCGTCGCAACACGTGCCCTGCAGGCACGGGTTGCTCGTGCCAGGCACAGTCACCCCAACTCCCCCAACTCACTCACCCGTTGAGCGCGTCACGGCACGTGCCCCTGCAGGCACGGGTTGCTCGTGCCAGGCACAGTCACCCCAACTCACCCCCCACCCCCCAACTCACCCGTTGAGCGCGTCGCGGCACGTGCCCTGCAGGCACGGGTTGCTCGTGCACTCGTCCACCTGAGCCAGGCACGTGGTGCCGCCGTAGCCCCCGGGGCAGTCACAGCGGAAGCCCCCAGGGAGGTTGTGGCAGGCGGCGCCGTTGTGGCAGGGAGACGAGGAGCACTCGTCCCTGTCGGTCTCGCAGCGTGGGCCTGGGGTGGTGGGGGGGTGGTGGTGGTGGTGGGGGGGTGGTGGTGGGGGGGTGGTGGTGGTGGGGGGGGGAGGAGACGCGGGGTGTACTCATTTGAGGCCGAGTCGACCTAGAGGAGGAGGCCCAGGACCGGTTCAGGTGTTCACCACTACGTCTTGCCAAAGACAAAGATCGCCCGTGCAGCCTTCGCGGACTGTTTGGGGGCAAGTGTTGTCAGCGAGCACCATTCACATACACACACACATACACACATACACATACACACACACATACACACACAAATACACACACACATACACACACACACATACACACACATACACACACAAATACACACACACATACACACACACACATACACACACATACACACATACACACACACATACACACATACACACACATACACACACATACACACACATACACACACATACACACACATACACACACATACACTCACACATACACACACACATACACACACATACACACACACATACACACACACATACATACACATACATACACATACACACACACATACACACACATACACACACACATACACACACACATACATACACACACATACACACACACAGACACACGTACACATACACCCACATACACACAACAACAACCGCCATTCGCCACTAAGTGGCGGTGACGTCACCACGACGCTTGTGCCAGGCTATGTGCACCTTGAGGCCACGTGAAGTGTCGAACGCCCGCTGGCAGGAGGTTACGGGGCAGACCCAGGTGCCACGGATCGACTGACTGAGATGACTGGCTGATGCACCACCTGTGCCCCCTACTGTACCAATCTGCTGTGCTTTAGCCACCCGGCGCTCCGCTCGTTGTTGTGAGCGTCGCTCCTTCACCCTCCGTTGTTGTTGGAGGGCGACTGCCTCCAACTGCCCAGTAGCGTCCTTCACGAGCCTCCTCCACAGAGGCCGATCTTGACACCGCTGGTACCAGTCATCGGCAAGTCCACTCAGCTCCACGTCCTCCTGTACCACATCACTCCATCTCTTCTCTAGCCCGTGCCGCGCCCGCTTAGCCCCCTCAATCCGGCCAAACAAAAGCTGTTTCGGCATGCGGTGGCTGGGCATGCGGGCTACATGACCCAGCCATCGCAGCCTTGCCTGCCGGAGGAGCTCACCGATGGGACCCTGCCCAGATCTTTCAAGGATTTGTGAGCTCCTCACACAATCCAGTCTGGTTAAACCCAGGATGGATCGTAGGCAGGCCAGCCTAAATGTTTCTAACCGGCGAAGATGTTCCATTAGGGGGGTCCACGTTTCGCAAGCGTAGAGAAGGGAGGGAATGACCGTGGCCGAGAAGACCTGAAGCTTAGTGCGGAGCGACAGACCAGGTAGCTTCCACACAGCGTTACGCAACCGATGAAAAGATATTGCCGCTCGACTGATTCGGAGTGAGACCTCTGCTGTTAAACTGGAGCCAGTCATAAGCACACTGCCCAGGTATGGGAAACTCTCCACTCTCTCCACAACTGCCCCATCACCGATTGGGAGTTGTGGGGGTGGAGTGTCCGATGGTACAAAATACCCAGGCAGGTGCTTAGTTTTGGTGGGGCTGACGGTAAGGCCCCACCTCTTAGTGGCACACTCCAGTCTCAGCAGCAGCGTCTCCAACTCCTCCTCTGACTGAGCAGCTATTACCAAATCATCAGCATACATAACGTGGTTGAGCAATAGGGAGCCATCCCTTGACCGCACCCGGGCATCGATTAGCCTCCCATTACATCTGTACCATATAGAGATTCCCCCGGTACAGCTATTGAAGGCTTCACGAACTACGTGGTCAAAATAGATGTTAAATAATGTGGGAGCCAGAGGACATCCCTGTCGCACCCCAAGGTGTACAGGGAATCGCTCTGACTCCTGGCCACGTAGTTTTACCCGGGCCCGCTCACCATCATGAAGGTCCTTAATGATTGTGAGCAGAGGGTCAGGAACTCCAAAAGCACGAAGAACAACCCAGAGCCCAGGCCTACTGAAGGTATCATAGGCTTTGACCAGGTCAAAAAAGCAGAGATGTAGGTCTAGTAGGAATTCCCTACACCTCTGCTGTAGCAGACAGACAGAAAATGTGGCATCTGTGCAGGACCGCCCTTTCCTGAAACCGCATTGGGGCTCCGCAAGCCTCTCCTCAGCGTGCCTGGCAAGACGATGTTGAATAATCCTTGCCAGGACCTTTCCCGGCACACTGAGGAGTGAGATGCCCCTGTAGTTGTTATAGTCTGTGCGGTCCCTCTTCTTAAAGAGGGGGACCACCAGGGCATCCTTCCAATCCTGCGGAACCCGTCCAGTGGTCCAGACTGTTATGATGTCATATAGGGCAGTCTGTGCACAAACGCCACCCTCCCTCAGCATTTCGCTTGGGAGATCATCTCTGTCCGGTGCCTTTCCTGGTCTCAGACTCTGGGTCACCTTCAGTACTTCCTCAACAGATGGCACGTCAGCCAGCCACTCACAGGGGGTGACTTCTTCCAACATTTGAGGCACCGCAGCCTCAGCAGGGTCATCCCCACTTTGTGCAACGATGTTTTTCTGGCAGAGGGATTTCTCCTCCCCCCGGACCTCACAGAAATGCTCAGCAAATCTGCGAACCTGTTCCTGGGGGTCGGAGATTAGAACACCGTTTTTTCCCTTAATGAGGGTAATAGGTGTGGCGCTGCAGGTTACTTTTTTGATGGAGTTAAATATGGATTTGTGATTGCGGGCCACTGAGGCAGACTCCATCTCCTCAGCAACCCGCGACCACCACCCATCCTTACAACGCCTCACGGCTCTCCGAACCTCCGAGCGAAGGCTGCAGTAAGCCTCCTCATTCTCCGACGTGGGATTCTGTAGCCGATGACAGTGGGCCTGTCGCTTTTTCTCAACCATCCTGAACACCTCCTCTGTCAGCCAAGGTCTCTGGGGAGGTCTGGACCGCGTACCCAAAGCAGCCATTGCAGCTGCATGAGTTACAGTCCTAAACCTTGCCCATTTACCCTCGACATCAGGAGGAATGGGGGACGATGCCAACCCCAGCCGCAAGCGATGACGAAATTCTCGCTTGCAACTTTCATCAGATAACTGAGACCAGGGCACTTTAGGTTGGAATGGGGTCCTGGGTGTTCACCCACCACTGGAGTGGAAGAATGGCAGGCGCATCTTACAGAAGACTAGTCGATTGTCAACGGGCAGATCAGCTCCATGGTAGGTCCTGGTGTCAAGGAGATGGGCTCGCATCTGCTGGTCCGTCACTATGTAGTCCAGCAGATGTTCTTTCTTGGGCCCGGCATGCATCCATGATGTTGTGTGGATGCGCCGATGCTGGAACAGCGTGTTGGTGATTACAAGCCCATGGGCTGCATAAAAATCTAGCAGCCTCCTACCGTTGTTATTGAGCTGATCTGGCCCATGCCCTCCAATCACTCCAGATCAGGTGCTAGCATCATGACCAACTCGGGCATTGAAGTCACCCAACAAGATGACTCTATCCCGAGGGGCCACTTTAGCCAGCACCTGTGACAGGAGGTCATAGAGGGCACCTGACTCATCCGCTTTGTCTGTATCCCTCCACGGATGTTCATCTTCGGTGGGGGCATAAGTAACCACGACCACCACTCCTCGCCTCCGGTTGATGGGAAGGCGAGCCCAAAGTAGCCTGGGGCTTACAGCTTCCCACACCTCACCGCCTCGCTCCCACGCCCCCTTCATTCTTTTGTTCAAAAGAAGAGCCACACCCTGTTGAGTGGCAGTCTCCTGCCCCGAGTAGAGGACTGTCCACCCCTCATGGTGGCAGGAGCCAGAACCGGTCCACCGGACCTCCTGAATGCCACAGAGATTCCGGCGGTACCGGTCCAACTTCCGACAGAGGAGTTGGCAGCCTCTCCTCTGCAGTGAGCGTTCGAACATTCCACGTGGCCACACGAAGTGGCTTTTCGTTGTTTCTGGAGGAGCCCCGAGGGTAGAGATTCAATCTCCTGGCTCCGCCAATTGGGGTTTTGCCAGGAGACGTCATAGACGCCTGTCCCCCCGGGGCCTCCGGCACAAGCTTATTGGTTACATTTTTAATTCGTGGTTTCGTGGTAAGTTTTTGAAGGTGGAGTGGTTACCAGTCCCTCGCACCCATCCAGAGCCCCCGTTTAGCCACTGTGGTGGTCACAGATGCCATGAGGGGAGAGGCCAATCGGAATTGCCCCCCCCCCACAGCACTGTCCACGACAGAGTTGCCCATTCGGCACCGCGAGGAGGTAGGGGGTTGTTTTGCCACACACACATACACACATACATACACACACACAGACATCCACTCACGGATACACACATACATACACATACACGCATACACACATACATACACACATACACACGTACATACACACACTCGTCTATATATACAAAGCCATAT
The DNA here is from genome assembly GCF_048934315.1 of Petromyzon marinus. Classification (NCBI taxonomy): domain Eukaryota; kingdom Metazoa; phylum Chordata; class Hyperoartia; order Petromyzontiformes; family Petromyzontidae; genus Petromyzon; species Petromyzon marinus. The sequence goes on along the minus strand of NC_133740.1, from coordinate 6,312,349 downwards.
ATACAAAGACACATATACCCCAACATACACACCCACATACAGATGCATGAACACACATACACATACACACACACATACACACAAAGATAAAGACAAAGATCCCCCGTATAGCCTTAACAGACTGTAGGGGCAAGTGCTGTTAGCGAGCACCTATGAAGGGCGGATCGGTACACGAGGGGGTGGGTGGCCAGCACCACGCCCGACCGCCTTTGTCTCCCTAGTGGCAATGTTTACACACCGCACCAGGTACTCATTTGAGGCTGAGTCGAACTAGAGGAGGCCCGGGACCGGTTCAGACAATCGTCACTGGTGTTGGCCGTGAGCGGGAATCGAACTCGAGTCACCAGGTTCATAGCGCAGCGTAGCGCTAACCACTACACTACCGCTCCCCACACACACACATACACACACATACACACACATACATACACACACACTAGTCTATATATAAAAAGCCATATATACAAAAACACAATATATACCCTAACATACACACACAAATACAGATGCATGAACACACACACACTAACCCATATATATAATCACACACACACCCATGTACACACTCGCACACACCCATATTACTGTATAAACACACACACATACCTAGACACATACCCATATATAAACAAAGACAAAGATCCCCCGTGTAGCCTGCAGCAGACTGTTGGGGCAAGTGGCGGTGAGCAGCATCTGCTCCTCTGGTACCCAAGAATGAAGGCAGTGGCGAATATCCGAACCGGTCCTGGGCCTCTCCTAGGTCGACTCAGCCTCAAATGAGTACCTGGTGTAGCGGTGAAGCGTAGTGAACATCGCTAGCACTGGGGGAGACAAAGGCGGCCGGGCGTGGTGCTGGCCACCCACCCCCTCGTGTGCCACAGTGCCGGTAGCCTTCATAGGCGCTGCTGCTGCTACTCGCTACTAACAGCACTTGCCCCTACTGCCTGTTAGAGGCTACACGGGGGAGCTTTGTCTGTGTCTGTGTGTGAGGTGCTCGCTAACAGCACTTGCCCCTGCAGCCTGTAGAGGCTACACGGGGGTGATAAAAGGGTGGGGGGGGGGGGGCTGAGGGGGGGTCGTGAGGTGCGTGGGCGTGTGAGAGAGAGGCAGGGGTAGAGAGAGTGGGGGGGGGGGGGGGTAGAGAGAGAGGGGGTAGAGAGAGAGGGGGTAGAGAGAGAGGGGGTAGGGAGAGAGAGAGGGGGTAGAGAGAGGGGGTAGAGAGAGAGGGGGTAGAGAGAGAGGGGTAGAGAGAGAGAGAGGGGGTAGAGAGAGAGGGGGTAGAGAGAGAGGGGTAGAGAGAGAGAGAGGGGGTAGAGAGAGAGAGAGGGGGTAGAGAGAGAGAGAGGGGGTAGAGAGAGAGGGGGTAGAGAGAGAGGGGGTAGAGAGAGAGAGGGGGGGGGTAGAGAGAGAGGGGGGTAGAGAGAGAGGGGGTAGAGAGAGAGGGGGTAGAGAGAGAGGGGGTAGAGAGAGAGGGGGTAGAGAGAGAGGGGGTAGAGAGAGAGAGAGGGGGTAGAGAGAGGGGGTAGAGAGAGAGGGGGTAGAGAGAGAGAGAGGGGGTAGAGAGAGAGAGGGGTAGAGAGAGAGGGGGTAGAGAGAGAGGGGTAGAGAGAGAGGGGTAGAGAGAGAGGGGTAGAGAGAGAGAGGGGTAGAGAGAGAGGGGGTAGAGAGAGAGGGGGTAGAGAGAGAGGGGGTAGAGAGAGAGGGGGTAGAGAGAGAGGGGGTAGAGAGAGAGGGGGTAGAGAGAGAGAGGGGGTAGAGAGAGAGAGGGGGTAGAGAGAGAGAGGGGGTAGAGAGAGGGGGTAGAGAGAGAGGGGGTAGAGAGAGAGGGGGTAGAGAGAGAGGGGTAGAGAGAGAGGGGGTAGAGAGAGAGGGGTAGAGAGAGAGGGGTAGAGAGAGGGGTAGAGAGAGAGGGGGTAGAGAGAGAGGGGGTAGAGAGAGAGGGGTAGAGAGAGAGGGGGTAGAGAGAGAGAGGGGTAGAGAGAGAGGGGGTAGAGAGAGAGGGGGTAGAGAGAGAGGGGGTAGAGAGAGAGGGGGTAGAGAGAGAGGGGGTAGAGAGAGAGTGAAGGGGTAAGGAGAGCAGATAAAATATTTTGTTGGGTCTTTCATTTAAAAGGGAGGGGGGTTTACATAAAGCAAAGCATTGAAAAAAAACAACGAAATGATGAACGGAGCAAAGTGCCGACTACACCGAGCACCGTCTCGTTCCCTCTGGTGGTAAAAAATAAAGAGAGAGGCAGGGAGAGAGGCAGGGAGAGAGGCAGGGAGAGTGGGGAAGAGAGAGGGGAGAGTGATGGAGAGGGTGTGGAAGAGAGGGAGAGTGGGGGAGAGTGGGGGAGAGAGTGGGGAGAGTGTGGGAGAGAGGCAGGGAGAGAGGCAGGGAGAGTGGGGAAGAGAGAGGCAGGGAGAGTGATGGAGAGAGTGTGGGAGAGAGGGAGAGTGGGGGAGAGAGGCAGGGAGAGAGTTCAATTTCAGAACAGGTTCATTGGCGAAAGTGACATTATGCGTGCCTTGCCCGTGGCCAGGTGTGCGTGTGGCCTCAAGGTGCACATGGCCTGGCACAAGCGTCGTGGTGATGTCACCGCCACTTAGTGGCGAATGGCGGTTGTTGTTGTGGATGTGTGTGCGTGTGTGTGAACGTGTATGTGAGTGTATGCGCGTGTGTGTGTGGGTGTGTGTGCGTGTGAGTGTGCGTTTGTGGGTGTGAGTGTGTGGGTGTGTGTGTGGGGGTGTGTGTGTGTGCGTGTGTGTGTGTGCGTGTGTGTGCGTGTGTGTGTGGGTGCGTGTGCGTGTGTGTGTGGGTGCGTGTGTGTGCGCGTGTGTGTTTGTGGTTGTGAGTGTGTGCGGGTGTGCGTGTGCTTGTGTGTGTGTGTGCGTGTGTGGGGTGTGTGTGTGCTTGTGGGGGTGTGTACGTGTGTGGGTGTGTGTGTGGCCGGGTGTGGTTGCTGGCCACCCACCCCCTCGTGTGCCACAGTGCCGGTAGCCTTCATAGGCGCTGCTGTTGCTGCTGCTACTCGCTAACAGCACTTGCCCCTACAATCTGTCAGAGGCTACACGGGGGATATTTGTCTTTGACACACACACAACAACAACAACAGCCTTTCGCCAGTAAGTGGCGGTGATGTCAGCACGGCGCCAGTGCCAGGCTAGGTGCACGTTCAGGCCACGTGAAGTGTGGAACAACCGCTGGCAGGAGGAGGTCACGGGACAGACCCTGCAGGTGCCACGTGTTCACTGACTGAGATGACTGGCAGATGCACCACCTGTGCCACCCACTGTGCCAGGCTAGGTGCATGAGGTCACGGGACAGACCCTGCAGGTGCCACGTGTTGACTCACTGAGATTACTGGCAGATGCACCACCTGTGCCACCCACTGTGCCAACTTACACACACAAAGACACAAATCCCCCGTGTAGCCTTAACAGGCTGTAGGGGCAAGTGCTGTTAGCGAGTAGCAGCGTCTGTGAAGGCTACCGACACTGTGGGCACACGAGGGGGTGGGTGGCCACCACCACGCCCGGCCGCCTTTGTCTCCCCAGTGGCGATGTTCACTATGCTACACCGCTACACCAGGTACTCATTTGAGGCTGAGTAGACTTAGGGGAGGCCCAGGACACACAGACTTACACACACCTGCACACACGCACAGACACATATACGCACACACACACACCCATACACACACAGACGCACACTCACCAGCACAACAACCGCCATTCGCCAAAAAGTGGCGGAAATGTCACCACGACGCTTGTGCCAGGCCATGTGCACCTTGAGGCCACGTGAAATGTCGAACGCCCGCTGGCAGGAGGTCACGGGGCAGACCCAGGTGCCACGGGTCGACTGACGAAGATGACCGAGATTACTGGCTGATGCACCACCTGTGCCCCCTACTGTGCCAACCTGCTGTGCTTTAGCCACCCGGCGCTCCGCTCGTTGTTGTGAGCGTCGCTCATCCGTCCTCCATTGTTGTTGGAGGGCGACTGCCTCCAACTGCCAAGTAGCGTCCTTCACGAGCCTCCTCCACAGAGGCCGATCTTGACACCGCTGGTACCAGTCATCGGCAAGTCCACTCAGCTCCACCTCCTCCTGTACCAGATCACTCCATCTCTTCTCTAGACCGTGCCGCGACCGTTTAGCCCCCTCGATCCGGACGAACAAAAGCTGTTTCAGCATGCGGTGGCTGGGTATGCGGGCTACATGACCCAGCCAACGCAGCCTTGCCTGCCGGAGGAGCTCACCGATGGGACCTTGCCCAGATCTTTCAAGGATTTGTGTGTCCTTAATGATCGTGAGCAGAGGGTCAGGAAATCTAAAAGCACGAATAATACCCACAGCCCAGGCCTACTGATGGTATCATAGGCCTTGACCAGGTCAATAATGCAGAGATGTAGGTCTTGCTGGAATTCTCGACACCTCTGCTGTAGAAGACGGACAGAAAATATGGCATCTGTGCAGGACCGCCCTTTCCTGAAACCGCATTGGGGCTCCGCAAGCCTCTCCTCAGCGTGCTTGGCAAGGCGATGTTGAAAAACCCTTGCCAGGACCTTTCCCGGCACACTGAGGAGTGAGATGCCCCTGTAGTTGTTACAGTCTGTGCTGTCCCCCTTCTTAAAGAGGGGGACCACCAGGGCATCCTTCCAATCCTGCGGAACCTATCCAGTGGTCCAGACTGTTGTTATGATGTCATTTAGGGCAGTCTGTGCACAAACGCCACCCTCCCTCAGCATTTCGCTTGGGAGATCATCTCTGTCCGGTGCTTTTCCTGGTCTCAGACTCCGTATCGCCTTCAGTATTTCCTCAACAGATGGCACCTCAGCCAGCTACTCACAGGGGGTGACTTCTTCCAATATTTGAGGCACCGCAGCCGCAGCAGGGTCATCTCCACTTTGTGCCACGATGTTTTCCTGGCAGAGGGATTTCTCCTCCCACCCGCACCTCACGGAAATGCACAGCAAATCTGCAAACCTGTTCCTGGGGGTCGGCGATTGGATCACCGTTTTTTCCCCTAATGATGGTAATAGGTGTGGCGCTGCAGGTTACTTTTTTGATGGGGTTAAATAGAGATTTGGGATCGCGGGCCACTGAGGCAGACTCCATTTCCTCAGCAACCCGCGACCACCACCCATCCTTGCAATTCCTCACGGCTCTCCGAACCTCCGAGCGAAGGCTGCGGTAAGCCTCCTCATTCTCTGACGTGGGATTCTGTAGCCGATGACAGTGGGCCTGTCGCTTTTTCTCAACTATCCTGAACACCTCCTCTGTCAGCCAGGGTCTCTAGGGAGGTCTTCACCGCGTACCCAAAGCAGCCATTGCAGCTGCTTGAGTAACAGTCCTAAACCTCGCCCATTTACCCTCGACATCAGGAGGAGTGGGGGACGATGCCAACCCCAGCCGCAAGTGATGATTAAATTCTCGCTTGCAACTTTCATCAGATAACTGAGACCAGGCCACCTTAGGTTGGAATGGGGTCCTGGGTGTACACCCACCACCGGAGTGGAAGAATGGCAGGCGCATCTTACAAATGACAAGTCGATGGTCAGAGGGCAGATCAGCTCCATGGTAGGTCCTGGTGTCAAGGACATGGGCTCGCATCCGGGGATCCGTCACTATGCAGTCCAGCAGATGTTCTTGCTTGGACCCTGCATGCATCCATGATGTTGTGTGGATGCGCCGATGCCGGAACAGCGTGTTGGTAATTACAAGCCCATGGTCTGCACACAAATCTAGCAGCCTCCTACCGTTGTTATGAGCTAATCTCGCCCATGCCCTACAATCCCTCCAGACCAGGTGCCAGCATCATGACCAACTCGGGCATTGAAGTCACTCAACAAGATGACTCTATCCCGAGGGGCCACTTTAGCCAGCACCTGTGACAGGAGGTCATAAAAGGCATCTGATTCATCGGCCTTGCCTCCATACCTCCATGCATGTTCGTCTTCGGTGGGGGCATAACTAACCACGACCATCACTCTTCGCCTCCAGTTGATGGAAAGGCGAGCCCAAAGTAGCCTGGGGCTTACCGCTTCCCACACCTCACCGCCACGCTCCCACGCCCCCTTCATTCTTTTGTTCAAAAGAAGAGCCACACCCTGTTGTTTGGCAGTCTGCTGCCCCGAGTAGAGGACTGTCCACCCCTCATGGTGGCAGGAGCCAGAACCGGTCCACCGGACCTCCTGAATGCCACAGAGATTCAGGCGGTACCGGTCCAGCTCCCGACAGAGGAGTGGCAGCCTCTCCTCCGCAGTGAGCGTTCGAACATTCCAAGTGGCCACACGAAGTGGCTTTTCGTTGTTTCTGGAGGAGCCCTGAGGGTAGAGATTCAATCTTCTGGCTCCGCCAATTGGGGTTTGGCCAGGAGACGTCATAGACGCCTGTCCCCCCGGGGCCTCCGGCACAAGCTTATTAGTTACATTTTTAATTCGTGGTTTCGTGGTAAAATGTTTGAAGTTGGAGGGGTTACCAGCCCCTCGCACCCATCCAGAGCCCCCGTTTAGCCAATGTTTTGGTCACAGACATCGGCACACACACACACACAGACACACATATACACAGACACACACAGACACACACAGACACACATACACACACTCACCTGCACACACACACAGACACACATACACACTCACCTGCACACATACACACACTCACCTGCACACATACACATACACACACTCACCTGCACACACACACACACACTCACCTGTACACACACACACTCACCTGTACACACACACTCACCTATACAGACACACACTCACCTGTATACATACAGACTAACCTGTACACACACACCTGTACATACACACACTCACCTGTACGCACACACACACACACTCACCTGTACATACACACTCACCTGCACACACAGACACATACTCATCTGCACACATACACACACTCACCTGTACACACACACACACACTCACCTGTACACAGACACACACTCACCTGTACACAGACACACACTCACCTGTACACACACACACACCTATACACACAAACACTCACCTGTAGACATACACACACACCTGGACATACACACACACCTGTACATACACACTCACCTGTACACCACACACACTCACCTGTACACACACACACACTCACCTATACACACCCGCTCACCTGTACACACACACACACTCATCTGCACACACACACTCATCTGCACACACACACACTCACCTGTACACACACTCACCTGTACACACACACACACACACTCACCTGTACACACACATACTCACCTGTATACACATGATCATCTGCACACACACACTCACCTGTACACACACACTCACCTGTACACACACACACTCACCGGTACACCCACACTCATCTGCACACACACACTCATCTGCACACACACACACTCACCTGTACACACACTCACCTGCACACACACACACTCACCTGTACACACCCACTCACTTGTACACACACACTCACCTGTACACACACTCACCTGTACACGCACACACACACACTCACCTGTCCACACACACACACTCACCTGTACACACACTCACCTGTACACACACACACCTGTACACACACACACACTCATCTGCACACACACACACTCATCTGCACACACACACACTCACCTGTACACACACACACACCTGTACACACACACACACCCGCACACACACACCTACAGACAGACGCGTCTATGTTCTTGAATGTGCCCGTACATGCCCCGAGCACGACGTTTAATATGGCCAAGGTCAGTGACGGGGACACCTGAAACCGGTCCTGGATGTCTCCCCTAGGTCGGCTTAGCCCTAAATAAGCACAGCACCTGACCGCAGTATGCGTGTGTGTGCATGTGTGTGCGTGTGTGTCTGTGCGTGCGTGTGTGTGTACGTGTGTGTGTGTGCGTGCGTGCGCATGTGCATGTGCGTGCCCGTGTGTGTACGTGTGTGTACGTGTGTATGTGTCCATATGTGTGTACGTGCGTGTATATGTGTACATGCGTGTACGTGTGTGTACGTGTGTGTCTGTGCGTGCGTGTGTGTCTGTACATGTGTGTTTGTGTGCATGTGCGTGCCCGTGTGTGTACGTGTGTGTACGTGTCCGTATGTGTGTACGTGCGTGTACGTGCGTGTACGTGCGTGTGTGTACGTGCGTGTACGTGCGTGTCTGTGCGTGTGTGTACGTGCGTGTCCGTATGCGTGTACATGCGTGTCTGTGCGAGCGTGTCCGTGCGTGCGCGTCTGCGTGCGTGCGTGCGTGTGTGTCTGCGTGCGTGCGTGTGTGTGTGTGTGTCTGCGTGCGTGCGTGTGTGTGTGTCTGCGTGCGTGTGTGTGTGTGTGTCTGCGTGCGTGCGTGTGTGTGTGTCTGCGTGCGTGCGTGTGTGTGTGTCTGCGTGCGTGCGTGTGTGTGTGTCTGCGTGCGTGTGTGTGTGTGTGTCTGCGTGCGTGCGTGTGTGTGTGTCTGCGTGCGTGTGTGTGTGTGTGTCTGCGTGCGTGCGTGTGTGTGTGTCTGCGTGCGTGCGTGTGTGTGTGTCTGCGTGCGTGTGTGTGTGTGTGTCTGCGTGCGTGCGTGCGTGTGTGTGTGTCTGCGTGCGTGCGTGCGTGCGAGGTGTCCCCGCGAGGTGCCCGTGCGTACCGCTGTATCCCGGCTGGCACACGCAGGTGTACTCGTTGAGCCCGTCCCTGCACGTGCCGTGCACGCAGGGAGACGAGGAGCACTCATCCAGATTCAGTTCGCAGTTCACGCCTGCGGCACGCACGCACACAAAGGCAAAGATCCCCCGCGTAGCATCCAACAGGCTGTTGGGGCAAGTGTTGTGGTGTGGGGTGGTGTTGGTGGTGTTGGTGGCTGTGGCTGCGGTGTCCCGCAAAAAAACAACCCCCGACCTCCTCGTGGTGCCGGACGGGCAACGCTGTCGTGGGCAGCGCCGTTGGGGGGGTCAGGGCCAATTCCGATTGGCCTATCGCCTCGTGGCGTTCCTTGACCACCACAGCGGCCAAAAGGGGGCTCTGGACGGGTGCTAGGGGCTGGTAACCCCTCCACCTTCAAATATATTACCGCTAGACTACGATGCAAAACCACGATGTACGTAATAAGCTTGGGCCGGAGGCCCCGGGGTGACAGGCGTCTATGACGTCTCCTGGTCAAACCCTATTTGGCGGAGCCAGGAGACTGAATCCTTACCCGAGGGGCTCCTCCAGAAACAACGAAAAGCCACTTCGTGTGGCCACGTGGAATGTCCGAACGCTCACTGCGGAGGAGAGGCTGCCACTCCTCTGTCGGGAGCTGGACCGGTACCGCCCGGAACTCGGTGGTATTCAGGAGGTCCGGTGGACCGGCTCTGGCTCCTGCCACCATGAGGGGTGGACAGTCATCTACTCGGGGCAGGAGACTACTAAACAACAGGGAGTGGCTCTTCTTCTGAAGAAAATAATGAAGGGGGCGTGCGAGTGTGGCGGTGAGGTGTGGGAAGCTGTAAGCCCCAGGCTACTTTGGGCTCACTTTCCCATCAACCAGACGCGAGGAGTGGTGGTCGTGGTTACTTATGTCCCTACACTGTATGCAGCTACAATGGCTGCTTTGGGTACACGGTCCAGACCTCCCCAGAGACCCTGGCTAACAGAGGAGGTGTTCAAGCTGGCTGAGAAAAAGCGACAGGCCCACTCTAATTGTCTACAGCATCCCACGTCGGAGAATGAGGAGGCTTACCGCAGGCTTCGCTCGAAGGTTCGGAGACCTGTGAGTCATTGCAAGGATGGGTGGTGGTCGCGGGTTACTGAGGAGATGGAGTCTGCCTCAATGGCTCGTGATTACAAATCGCTCTTTAATTCCATCAAAAAAGTAACCTGCAGTGCCAAACCAATTACCATCATTAGGGGAAAGAACGGTGATCCAATCTCCGACCCCCAGGATTTGCTGAGCATTTCTGTGAGGTCCTGGGGGAGGGGACATCCCTCAGCCTGGATAACAACGTGGGACAAAGTGAGGATGACCCTGCTGAGGCTGCGGTGCCTCAAATATTGGAAGAAGTCACCCCCTGTGAGTGGCTGGTTGAGGTGCCATCTGTTGAGGAAGTACTGAAGGCAATTCAGGGTCTGAGATCAGGAAAGGCACCGGGCAGAGATGATCTCCCAAGCGAAATGCTGAGAAAGGGTGGCGTTTGTGCGCGGACTGCCATACATGACATCATAACAACAGTCTGCCCACTGGAAGGGTTCCGCGGGATTGGAAGGATGCCCTGGTGGTACCCCTCTTTAAGAAGGGGGACCGCACAAACTGTAACAACTACAGGGGCATCTCACTCCTTAGTTTGCCGGGAAAGATCCTGGCAAGAATTATTCAATATTGCCTTGCTAGGCATGCTGAGGAGAGGCTTGCGGAGTCCCAATGCGGTTTCAGGAAAGGGCGGTCCTGCACACATGCCATATTTTATGTTCGTCTGCTACAGCAGAGGAACAGAAATTCTAACAAGACCGACATCTCTGCTATATTGACCTGGTCAAGGCCTATGATACCATCAGTAGGCCTGGGCTATGGGTTGTTCTTCGTGCTTTCGGAGTCCCTGACCCTCTGCTCACAATCATTAAGGACCTTCATGATGGTGAGCGGGCCCGGGTAAAACTACGTGGCCAGGAGTCGGAGCCATTCCCTGTACACCTTGGGGTGCGACAGGGATGTCCTCTGGCTCCCACATTATTTAACATCTATTTTGACCACGTAGTTCGTGAAGCCTTCAATAGCTGCACCGTAGGAATTTCCATCTGGTGCGGTCAAGGGATGACTCCCTATTGCTCAACCATGTTTCGTATGCCTATGATCTGGTGATTGCTGCTCACTCAGAGGAGGAGTTGGAGGCGCTGCTGCTGATCCTGGAGCCTGCAACTAAGAGGTGAAGCCTTACCATCAGCCCCACCAAAACTAAGCACCTGCCTGGGTATTTTGTACCAATCGGACACTCCACCCCCACAAATCCCAATTGGTGATAGGGCAGTTGTGGAGAGAGTGGAGAGTTTCCCATACCTGGGCAGTGTGCTCATGACCAGCTCCGGTTTACCAGCAGAGGTCTCACTCCGAATCAGTCGAACGGCAATATCTTTTTATCGGTTGCGTAACGCTGTATGGAAGCGACCTGGTCTGTCGCTCCGCACTAAGCTTCAGGTCTTCTCGGCCGCGGTCATTCCCTCCCTTCTCAACGCTTGCGAAACGTGGACCTCCCTTATGGAACATCTTCGCCGGTTAGAAACATTTAGGCTGGCCTGCCTACGATCCATCCTGGGTTTAACCAGACTGAATTGTGTGAGGAGCTCACAAATCCTTGAAAGATCTGGGAAAGATCCCATCGGTGAGCTCCTCCGGCAGGCAAGACTGCGTTGGCTGGGCCATGTAGCCCGCATGCCCAGCCACCACATGACTAAACAGCTTTTGTTTGGCCGGATAGAGGGGGCTAAACGGGCGCTGCACGGGCTAGAGAAGAGACGGAGTGATGTGGTACAGGAGGACGTGGAGCTGAGTGGACTTGCCGATAACCGGTACCAGCGGTGTCAAGATCGGCCTCTGTTGAGGAGGCTCGTGAAGGACGCTACTGGGCAGTTGGAGGCAGTCGCCCTCCAACAACAACGGAGGGCGGAGGAGCGACGCTCACAACAACGAGCGGAGCGCCGGGTGGCTAAGGCACAGCGGGTTGGCACAGTAGGGGGCACAGGTGGTGCATCAGCCAGTCATCTCAGTCAGTCGACCCGTGGCACCTGGGTCTGCCCCGTGACCTCCTGCCAGCGGGCGTTCGACACTCCACGTGGCCTCACGGTGCACATGGCCTGGCACGAGCGTCGTGGTGACGTCACCGCCACTTAGCGGCGAATGGCGGTTGTTGTTGTTGTGCTGGTGGCGGTGGCGGTGACCATGGTGGTGGTGGTGGCGGCGGTGGCCATGGTGGTGGTGGTGGCGGCAGTGGTGGTGGTGGTGGTGGCGGCAGTGGTGGCGGTGCCGCCGCAACGGGGCTCTCACCGCCGGTGCCGCGTGGACAGGCGCATCGGTAGCCGTCGACGAGGTCGTGGCAGCGCGCGCCGTGCCGGCAAGGCGCGCTGCGGCACTCGTCCAGCTGCCGCTCACAGCGCCGCCCGGCGTAGCCGGCGTGGCAGCGGCAGGCGAACGCCGCTACCAGGTCGCGGCACTCGCCGTGGTGGCAGGGGTCGGGCGAGCAGTCGTCCACGTCGACCTCGCACACACGGCCCTCGTAGCCTGGGCGGGGGCGGGGGGGGGCATTGTTAGAGACTCATAGAGACTCACGGAGACTCATAGAGACTCACGGAGACTCACGGAGACTCATAGAGACTCATAGAGACTCACAGAGACTCACAGAGACTCATACTCACAGAGACTCACAGAGACTCACAGAGACGCATAGAGACTCACAGAGACTCACAGAGACTCACGGAGACCCATAGAGACTCACAGAGACTCACAGAGACTCACAAAGACTCACGGAGACTCACAGAGACTCACAGAGACCCACAGAGACTCACAGAGACCCACAGAGACCCATAGAGACCCATACTCACAGAGACTCACGGAGACTCACGGAGACTCACAGAGACTCACAGAGACTCATAGAGACCCCCAGAGACTCACCGAGACCCACAGAGACCCATAGAGACCCACAGAGACTCACGGCGACTCACGGAGACCCACAGAGACCCATAAAGATCCACAGAGACTCACGGAGACTCACGGAGACCCACAGAGATCCATAGAGACACATACTCACAGAGACTCACAGAGACCCGCAGAGACTCACCGAGACCCACAGAGACCCATAGAGACCCACAGAGACTCACGGAGACTCACGGAGACCCACAGAGACCCATAGAGACCCATACTCACAGAGATTCACAGAGACCCACAGAGACTCACAGAGACTCACAGAGACCCACAGAGACTCACAGAGACCCACAGAGACTCTTAGAGACTCACAGAGACTCACGGAGAATCACGGAGACTCACGGAGACTTACAGAGACTCACGGAGACTCACGGAGACCCACAGAGACTTACAGAGACTCACGGAGACCCACATAGACCCACAGAGACTCACAGAGACCCATAGAGACTCACAGAGACTCACGGAGAATCACGGACACTCACGGAGACTCACACAGACTCACGGAGACCCACAGAGACTCACGGAGACTCATAGAGACTCACGGAGACCCATAGAGACTCACGGAGACCCATAGAGACTCACAGAGACCCACAAAGACTCACGGAGACTCACAGAGACTCATGGAGATTGACGGAGACGCACAGAGATTCACGGAGACCCACAGAGACTCACGGAGACCCAAGAGACTCACAGAGCCCCACAGAGACTCACAGAGACCCATAGAGACTCACGGAGACTCACAGAGACTCACAGAGACTCACGGAGACCCGCAGAGACCCACGGAGACTCACAGAGACGCACGGAGAACCATGGAGACTCACAGAGACTCACAGAGACTCACAGAGACCCATAGAGACTCACAGAGACCCACAGAGACTCACAGAGACTCACGGAGACCCATAGAGACTCACAGAGACCCACAGAGACACACAGAGACTCACAGAGACCCACAGAGACGCATAGAGACTCACGGAGACCCATAGCGACTCACAGAGACCCACATAGACTCACAGAGACTCACGGAGACTTACAGAGACTCACGGAGACTCATGGAGACCCACAGAGACTCATGGAGACCCATAGAGACTCACAGAGACTTACGGAGACCCACAGAGACTCACAGAGACTCACAGAGACCCACGGAGACCCATAGAGACACATAGAGACCCATATAGACTCACAGAGACTCACGGAGACCCATAGAGACTCACAGAGACCCACAGAGACCCATTCTCACAGAGACTCACGGAGACTCACGGAGACTCATAGAGACCCACAGAGACTCGTAGAGACCCACAGAGACTCACGGAGACTCACAGAGACTCACAGAGACCCACAGAGACTCATAGAGACTCATACTCACAGAGACTCACAGAGACTCACAGAGACCCATAGAGACTCACAGAGACTCACAGAGACTCACGGAGACCCATAGCGACTCACAGAGACTCACAGAGACTCACAAAGACTCACGGAGACTCACAGAGACTCACAGAGACCCACAGAGACCCATAGAGACCCATACTCACAGAGACTCACGGAGACTCACGGAGACTCACAGAGACTCATAGAGACCCCCAGAGACTCACCGAGACCCACAGAGACCCATAGAGACCCACAGAGACTCACGGCGACTCACGGAGACCCACAGAGACCCATAAAGACCCACAGAGACTCACGGAGACTCACGGAGACCCACAGAGATCCATAGAGACACATACTCACAGAGACTCACAGAGACCCGCAGAGACTCACCGAGACCCACAGAGACCCATAGAGACCCACAGAGACTCACGGAGACTCACGGAGACCCACAGAGACCCATAGAGACCCATACTCACAGAGACTCACAGAGACCCACAGAGACTCACAGAGACTCACAGAGACTCACAGAGACCCACAGAGACTCACAGAGACCCACAGAGACTCTTAGAGACTCACAGAGACTCACGGAGAATCACGGAGACTCACGGAGACTTACAGAGACTCACGGAGACTCACGGAGACCCACAGAGACTTACAGAGACTCACGGAGACCCACATAGACCCACAGAGACTCACAGAGACCCATAGAGACTCACAGAGACTCACGGAGAATCACGGACACTCACGGAGACTCACAGAGACTCACGGAGACCCACAGAGACTCACGGAGACTCATAGAGACTCACGGAGACCCATAGAGACTCACGGAGACCCATAGAGACTCACAGAGACCCACAAAGACTCACGGAGACTCACAGAGACTCATGGAGATTGACGGAGACGCACAGAGATTCACGGAGACCCACAGAGACTCACGGAGACCCAAGAGACTCACAGAGCCCCACAGAGACTCACAGAGACCCATAGAGACTCACGGAGACTCACAGAGACTCACAGAGACTCACGGAGACCCGCAGAGACCCACGGAGACTCACAGAGACGCACGGAGAACCATGGAGACTCACAGAGACTCACAGAGACTCACAGAGACCCATAGAGACTCACAGAGACCCACAGAGACTCACAGAGACTCACGGAGACCCATAGAGACTCACAGAGACCCACAGAGACACACAGAGACTCACAGAGACCCACAGAGACGCATAGAGACTCACGGAGACCCATAGAGACTCACAGAGACCCACATAGACTCACAGAGACTCACGGAGGCTTACAGAGACTCACGGAGACTCATGGAGACCCACAGAGACTCATGGAGACCCATAGAGACTCACAGAGACTTACGGAGACCCACAGAGACTCACAGAGACTTACAGAGACCCACGGAGACCCATAGAGACCCATAGAGACCCATATAGACTCACAGAGACTCACGGAGACCCATAGAGACTCACAGAGACCCACAGAGACCCATTCTCACAGAGACTCACGGAGACTCACGGAGACTCATAGAGACCCACAGAGACTCGTAGAGACCCACAGAGACTCACGGAGACTCACAGAGACTCACAGAGACCCACAGAGACTCATAGAGACTCATACTCACAGAGACTCACAGAGACTCACAGAGACCCATAGAGACTCACAGAGACTCACAGAGACTCACGGAGACCCATAGCGACTCACAGAGACTCACAGAGACTCACAAAGACTCACGGAGACTCACAGAGACTCACAGAGACCCACAGAGACCCATAGAGACCCATACTCACAGAGACTCACGGAGACTCACGGAGACTCACAGAGACTCACAGAGACTCATAGAGACCCCCAGAGACTCACCGAGACCCACAGAGACCCATAGAGACCCACAGAGACTCACGGCGACTCACGGAGACCCACAGAGACCCATAAAGACCCATCAGAGACTCACGGAGACTCACGGAGACCCACAGAGATCCATAGAGACACATACTCACAGAGACTCACAGAGACCCGCAGAGACTCACCGAGACCCACAGAGACCCATAGAGACCCACAGAGACTCACGGAGACTCACGGAGACCCACAGAGACCCATAGAGACCCATACTCACAGAGACTCACAGAGACCCACAGAGACTCACAGAGACTCACAGAGACTCACAGAAACCCACAGAGACTCTTAGAGACTCACAGAGACTCACGGAGAATCACGGAGACTCACGGAGACTTACAGAGACTCACGGAGACTCACGGAGACCCACAGAGACTTACAGAGACTCACGGAGACCCACATAGACCCACAGAGACTCACAGAGACCCATAGAGACTCACAGAGACTCACGGAGAATCACGGACACTCACGGAGACTCACAGAGACTCACGGAGACCCACAGAGACTCACGGAGACTCATAGAGACTCACGGAGACCCATAGAGACTCACGGAGACCCATAGAGACTCACAGAGACCCACAAAGACTCACGGAGACTCACAGAGACTCATGGAGATTGACGGAGACGCACAGAGATTCACGGAGACCCACAGAGACTCACGGAGACCCAAGAGACTCACAGAGCCCCACAGAGACTCACAGAGACCCATAGAGACTCACGGAGACTCACAGAGACTCACAGAGACTCACGGAGACCCGCAGAGACCCACGGAGACTCACAGAGACGCACGGAGAACCATGGAGACTCACAGAGACTCACAGAGACTCACAGAGACCCATAGAGACTCACAGAGACCCACAGAGACACACAGAGACTCACAGAGACCCACAGAGACGCATAGAGACTCACGGAGACCCATAGAGACTCACAGAGACCCACATAGACTCACAGAGACTCACGGAGACTTACAGAGACTCACGGAGACTCATGGAGACCCACAGAGACTCATGGAGACCCATAGAGACTCACAGAGACTTACGGAGACCCACAGAGACTCACAGAGACTCACAGAGACCCACGGAGACCCATAGAGACCCATAGAGACCCATATAGACTCACAGAGACTCACGGAGGCCCATAGAGACTCACAGAGACCCACAGAGACCCATTCTCACAGAGACTCACGGAGACTCACGGAGACTCATAGAGACCCACAGAGACTCGTAGAGACCCACAGAGACTCACGGAGACTCACAGAGACTCACAGAGACCCACAGAGACTCATAGAGACCCACGGAGAATCACGGAGACTCATAGAGACTCATAGAGACTCACAGAGACTCATAGGGACTCACGGAGACTCACTGAGACTCATAGATACTCATACAGACTCACGGAGAGTCACAGAGACCCACAGAGACTCATAGAGACCCACGGAGACTCACGGAGACTCATAGAGACTCATACAGACTCACGGACACTCACAGAGACTCACGGAGACTCATAGAGACCCATAGAGACCCACAGAGACTCACGGAGACTCATAGAGACTCATAGAGACTCACGGAGACCCACAGAGACTCACAGAGACTCACAGAGACTCACAGAGACCCACAGTGACCCACAGAGACTCACGGAGACCCACAGAGACTCACAGAGACCCACAGAGACTCACGGAGACTCACAGAGAGAGACCCACGGAGACTCACAGAGACTCACAGAGACCCACAGAGACCCACAGAGACCCACAGAGACGCACAGAGATGCGCGGAGACCCATAGATACTCACGGAGACCCACAGAGACTCACAGAGACCCATAGAGACTCACAGAGACCCATAGAGACTCACAGAGACTCACAGAGACCCATAGAGACTCACAGAGACCCATAGAGACTCACGGAGACTCACAGAGACGCACAGAGACCCACAGAGACGCACAGAGACCCACAGAGACTCACAGAGACCCATAGAGACTCACGGAGACCCACAGAGACTCATAGAGACCCACAGAGACTCACGGAGACTCACGGAGACCCACAGAGATTCACGGAGACCCAAAGAGACTCACGGAGACCCATAGAAACCCACAGAGACTCACGGAGACCCACAGAGACTCATGGAGACTCACAGAGACTCACGGAGACTCACAGAGACCCACAGAGACTCACGGAGAACCATAGAGACCCATAGAGACTCACGGAGACTCACAGAGACTCACAGAGACCCACAGAGACTCACAGAGACCCACAGAGACTCACAGAGACCCATAGAGACCCATAGAGACTCACGGAGACTCACAGAGACTCACAGAGACCCACAGAGACTCACGGAGACCCACAGAGACTCATAGAGACCCACGGAGACTCACGGAGACTCATAGAGACTCATACAGACTCACGGACACTTACAGAGACTCACGGAGACTCATAGAGACCCATAGAGACCCACAGAGACTCACGGAGACTCATAGAGACTCATAGAGACTCACGGAGACTCACAGAGACCCACAGAGACTCACAGAGACCCACAGAGACTCACAGAGACCCACAGTGACCCACAGAGACTCACGGAGACTCACGGAGACCCACAGAGACTCACAGAGACCCACAGAGACTCACAGAGACCCACAGAGACACACGAAGACTCACAGAGACTCACAGAGACCCACAGAGACCCACAGAGACGCACAGAGATGCACGGAGACCCATAGAGACTCAAAGAGACCCACAGAGACTCACGGAGACCCATAGAGACCCATAGAGACTCACGGAGACCCACAGAGACTCACAGAGACCCATAGAGACTCACAGAGACCCATAGAGACTCACAGAGACTCACAGAGACCCACAGAGACTCACAGAGACCCATAGAGACTCACGGAGACTCACAGAGTCTGACAGAGACCCACAGAGACTCACAGAGACCCATAGAGACTCACGGAGACCCACAGAGACTCATAGAGACCCACAGAGACTCACGGAGACTCACGGAGACCCACAGAGATTCACGGAGACCCATAGAGACTCACGGAGACCCATAGGAACCCACAGAGACTCACGGAGACCCACAGAGACTCACGGAGACCCACAGAGACTCACGGAGACCCATGGAGACCCACAGAGACTCACGGAGACCCACAGAGACTCATGGAGACTCACAGAGACTCACGGAGACTCACGGAGACCCACAGAGACTCCTGGAGACTCATGGAGACTCACGGAGACTCAAAGAAACTCACAGAGACTCACGGAGAACCATAGAGACCCATAGAGACTCACGGAGACTCACAGAGACTCACAGAGACCCACAGAGACTCACAGAGACCCACAGAGACTCACGGAGACCCATAGAGACCCATTGAGACTCATGGAGACTCACAGAGACTCACAGAGACTCACAGAGACCCACAGAGACTCACGGAGACCCATAGAGACCCACAGAGACTCATAGAGACCCATAGAGACTCATAGAGACTCATAGAGACTCACGGAGACTCAAGGAGACCCACAGAGACCCATGCTCATAGAAACCCACAGAGACCCACAGAGACCCATACTCATAGAGACCCACAGAGACTCACAGAGACCCGTACTCATAGAGACCCACAGAGACGTTGTGGTGGTTGTGGTGGTGGTTGTGGTGGTTGTGGTGGTGGTTGTGGTGGTGGTTGTGGTGGTGGTTGTGGTTGTTGTGGTAGTGGTTGTGGTAGTGGTTGTGTTGGTGGTTTTGGTGGTAGTGGTTGTGGTGGTGGTTGTGGTGGTTGTGGTGGAGGTGGTTGTGGTGGTGGTTGTGGTGGTTTTAGTGGTAGTGGTTGTGGTGGTGGTTGTGGTGGTTGTGGTGGTGGTGGTTGTGGTGGTGGTTGTGGTAGTGGTTGTGGTGGTGGTTTTGGTGGTAGTGGCTGTGGTTGTGGTGGTTGTGGTGGTGGTTGTGGTGGTTGTGGTGGTTGTGGTTGTGGTGGTTGTGGTGGTTGTGGTGGTGGTTGTGGTTGTGGTGGTTGTAGTTGTGGTGGTGGTTGTTGTGGTGGTTGTGGTGGTTGTGGTGGTTGTTGTGGTTGTTGTGGTGGTTGTGGTGGTTGTGGTGGTGGTTGTTGTGGTTGTGGTGGTTGTGGTGGTTGTTGTGGTGGTTGTGGTGGTTGTGGTGGTTGTTGTGGTTGTTGTGGTGGTTGTGGTGGTGGTTGTTGTGGTTGTGGTGGTTGTGGTAGTTGTGGTTGTGGTGGTTGTGGTGGTTGTGTCGCACCCTCTGCACATTCGCATTCGAAGGCGTTGGGCCGGTCAATGCACTTGGCCCCGTTGAGACACGGAGTGCTTGCACACTCATCCACGTCCGCCTGACACACAGCGCCTGTGAAGCCTGCAGCACACACAGTCACACACACACAGTCACACACAGTCACACACAGTCACACACACACAGTCACACACAGTCACACACACACAGTCACACACACACACACAGTCACACACAGTCACACACAGTCACACACACACAGTCACACAGTCACACACACACAGTCACACACACACAGTCACACAGTCACACACACACAGTCACACACACACAGTCACACACAGTCACACACACACAGTCACACACACACACAGTCACACACAGTCACACACACACAGTCACACACACACACAGTCACACACAGTCACACACACACAGTCACACACACACAGTCACACAGTCACACACACACACAGTCACACACACACACAGTCACACACACAGTCACACACACACACACACAGTCACACACACACACAGTCACACACACACAGTCACACACACACAGTCACACACAGTCACACACACAGTCACACACAGTCACACACACAGTCACACACAGTCACACACACACAGTCACACACAGTCACACAGTCACAGTCACACACACACAGTCACACACAGTCACACACAGTCACACACACACACAGTCACACACACAGTCACACACACACAGTCACACACACACAGTCAC
Source organism: Petromyzon marinus (assembly GCF_048934315.1). Classification (NCBI taxonomy): domain Eukaryota; kingdom Metazoa; phylum Chordata; class Hyperoartia; order Petromyzontiformes; family Petromyzontidae; genus Petromyzon; species Petromyzon marinus. Next base: position 6,291,469 of record NC_133740.1, on the reverse strand, counting down.
ACACAGTCACACACAGTCACACACACACAGTCACACACAGTCACACAGTCACAGTCACACACACACACAGTCACACACAGTCACACACAGTCACACACACAGTCACACACAGTCACACACACAGTCACACACACCGTCACACACACAGACACACACACAGTCACACACACAGTCACACACACACAGTTACACACACACACAGTCACACACACACAGTCACACACACAGTCACACAGTCACAGTCACACACACACACAGTCACACAGTCACACACACAGTCACACACAGACACACACACACACAGTCACACACACACAGTCACACACACACAGTCACACAGTCACACACACACACAGTCACACACACAGTCACACACACAGTCACACACACACAGTCACACACAGTCACACAGTCACACACACAGTCACACACACAGTCACACACACAGTCACACAGTCACACACACACAGTCACACACACACACAGTCACACACACACAGTCACACACACACACAGTCACACACAGTCACACAGTCACACACACACAGTCACACACACACAGTCACACACACACAGTCACACACACAGTCACACAAACACAGTCACACACACACAGTCACACACACAGTCACACAGTCACACACACACAGTCACACACACACAGTCACATACACACAGTCACACACAGTCACACACAGTCACTCATACACAATCACACACACACAGTCACACACACACAGTCACACACACACAGTCACACACACAGTCACACACACAGTCACACACACAGTCACATACACACAGTCACATACACACAGTCACACACAGTCACACACAGTCACTCATACACAATCACACACACACAGTCACACACACACAGTCACACACACAGTCACTCACACACAGTCACACACACACAGTCACACAGTCACACACACACACAGTCACACACACAGTCACACACACAGGCAACAACAACAACAACAACAACCGCCATTCGCCACTAAGTGGCGGTGACGTCACCACGACGCTTGTGCCAGGCTATGTGCACCCTGAGGCCACGTGAAGTGTCGAACGCCCGCTGGCAGGAGGTCACGGGGCAGACCCAGGTGCCACGGGTCGACTGACTGAGATGACTGGCTGATGCACCACCTGTGCCCCCTACTGTGCCAACCTGCTGTGCTTTAGCCACCCGGCGCTCCGCTCGCTGTTGTGAGCGTCGCTCCTCCGCCCTCCGTTGTTGTTGGAGGGCGACTGCCTCCAACTGCCCAGTAGCATCCTTCACGAGCCTCCTCCACAGAGGCCGATCTTGACACCGCTGGTACCAGTCATCGGCAAGTCCACTCAGCTCCACGTCCTCCTGTACCACATCACTCCATCTCTTCTCTAGCCCGTGCCGCGCCCGCTTAGCCCCCTCAATCCGGCCAAACAAAAGCTGTTTCGGCATGCGGTGGCTGGGCATGCGGGCTACATGACCCAGCCATCGCAGCCTTGCCTGCCGAAGGAGCTCACCGATGGGACCCTGCCCAGATCTTTCAAGGATTTGTGAGCTCCTCACACAATCCAGTCTGGTTAAACCCAGGATGGATCGTAGGCAGGCCAGCCTAAATGTTTCTAACCGGCGAAGATGTTCCATTAGGGGGGTCCACGTTTCGCAAGCGTAGAGAAGGGAGGGAATGACCGTGGCCGAGAAGACCTGAAGCTTAGTGCGGAGCGACAGACCAGGTAGCTTCCACACAGCGTTACGCAACCGATGAAAAGATATTGCCGCTCGACTGATTCGGAGTGAGACCTCTGCTGTTAAACTGGAGCCAGTCATAAGCACACTGCCCAGGTATGGGAAACTCTCCACTCTCTCCACAACTGCCCCATCACCGATTGGGAGTTGTGGGGGTGGAGTGTCCGATGGTACAAAATACCCAGGCAGGTGCTTAGTTTTGGTGGGGCTGATGGTAAGGCCCTACCTCTTAGTGGCACGCTCCAGTCTCAGCAGCAGCGTCTCCAACTCCTCCTCTGACTGAGCAGCTATTACCAAGTCATCAGCATACATAACGTGGTTGAGCAATAGGGAGCCATCCCTTGACCGCACCCGGGCATCGATTAGCCTCCCATTATATCTGTACCATATGGAGATTCCCCCGGTACAGCTATTGAAGGCTTCACGAACTACGTGGTCAAAATAGATGTTAAATAATGTGGGAGCCAGAGGACATCCCTGTCGCACCCCAAGGTGTACAGGGAATGGCTCTGACTCCCGGCCACGTAGTTTTACCCGGGCCCGCTCACCATCATGAAGGTCCTTAATGATCGTGAGCAGAGGGTCAGGTACTCCAAAAGCACGAAGAACGACCCAGAGCCCAGGCCTACTGATGGTATCATAGGCCTTGACCAGGTCAATAAAGCAGAGATGTAGGTCTTGTTGGAATTCCCTACACCTCTGCTGTAGCAGACGGACAGAAAATATGGCATCTGTGCAGGACCGCCCTTTCCTGAAACCACATTGGGGCTCCGCAAGCCTCTCCTCAGCGTGCCTGGCAAGGCGATGCTGAATAATCCTTGCCAGGACCTTTCCCGGCACACTGAGGAGTGAGATGCCCCTGTAGTTGTTACAGTCTGTGCGGTCCCCCTTCTTAAAAAGGGGGACCACCAGGGCATCCTTCCAATCCTGCGGAACCCGTCCAGTGGTCCAGACTGTTGTTATGATGTCATATAGGGCAGTCTGTGCACAAACGCCACCCTCCCTCAGCATTTCGCTTGGGAGATCATCTCTGCCCGCTGCCTTTCCTGGTCTCAGACTCCGGATCGCCTTCAATACTTCCTCAGCAGATGGCACCTCAGCCAGCCACTCACAGGGGGTGACTTCATCCAATATTTGAGGCACCGCAGCCTCAGCAGGGTCATCCTCGCTTTGTGCCACGATGTTTTCCTGGCTGAGGGATTTTCCCTCCCCCAGGACCTCACAGAAATGCTCAGCAAATCTGCGAACCTGTTCCTGGGGGTCGGAAATTGGATCACCGTTTTTTCCCCTAATGATGGTAATAGGTGTGGCGCTGCAGGTTACTTTTTTGATGGAGTTAAATAGAGATTTGTGATCACGGGCCACTGAGGCAGACTCCATCTCCTCAGCAACCCGCGACCACCACCCATCCTTGCAGCGCCTCACGGCTCTCCGAACCTCCGAGCGAAGGCTGCGGTAAGCCTCCTCATTCTCTGACGTGGGATTCTGTAGCCGATGACAGTGGGCCTGTCGCTTTTTCTCAACCATCGTGAACAACTCCTCTGTCATCCAGGGTGTCTGGGGAGGTCTGGACCACGTACCCAAAGCAGCCATTGCAGCTGCATGAGTCACAGTCCTAAACCTTGCCCATTTACCCTCGACATCAGGAGGAGTCGGGGACGATGCCAATCCCAGCCGCAAGCGATGATGAAATTCTCGCTTGCAACTTTCATCAGATAACTGAGACCAGGCCACTTTAGGTTGGAATGGGGTCCTGGGTGTACACCCACCACCGGAGTGGAAGAATGGCAGGCGCATCTTACAGATGACTAGTCGATGGTCAGAGGGCAGATCAGCTCCACGGTAGGTCCTGGTGTCAAGGACATGGGCTCGCATTCGCTGGTCCGTCACTATGTAGTCCAGCAGATGTTCTTGCTTGGACCCGGCATGCATCCATGATGTTGTGTGGATGCGCCGATGCCGGAACAGCGTGTTGGTAATTACAAGCCCATGGGCTGCACAAAAATCTAGCAGCCTCCTACCGTTGTTATTGAGCTGATCTGGCCCATGCCCTCCAATCACTCCAGACCAGGTGCCAGTATCATGACCAACTCGGGCATTGAAGTCACCCAACATGATGACTCTATCCCGAGGGGCCACTTTAGCCAGCACCTGTGATAGGAGGTCATAGAAGGCATCTGACTCATCGGCTTTGCCTGCATCCCTCCACGGATGTTCATCTTCGGTGGGGGCATAAGTAACCACGACCACCATTCCTCGCCTCCGGTTGATGGGAAGGCGAGCCCAAAGTAGCCTGGGGCTTACAGCTTCCCACACCTCACCGCCACGCTCCCACGCCCCCTTCATTCTTTTGTTCAAAAGAAGACCCACACCCTGTTGTTTGGCAGTCTGCTGCCCCGAGTAGAGGACTGTCCACCCCTCATGGTGGCAGGAGCCAGAGCCGGTCCACCGGACCTCCTGAATGCCGCATAGATCCAGGCGGTACCGGTCCAGCTCCCGACAGAGGAGTGGCAGCCTCTCCTCTGCAGTGAGCGTTCGAACATTCCACGTGGCCAACCGTAGTGGCTTTTCGTTGTTTCTGGAGTAGCCCCGAGGGTAGGTATTCAATCTCCTGGCTCCGCACACACAGTCACACACACACAGTCACACACAGTCACACACAGTCACACACACACAGTCACACACACACAGTCACACACACAAAGTCACACACGCAGTCATTCACACATAGTCACACAGTCACACACACACAGTCACACACACAGTCACACACACACACAGTCACACACACACACAGTCACACACACACAGTCACACACACACACACAGTCACACACACACAGTCACACACACAGTCACACACACGCAGTCACACACACAGTCACTCATACACAATCACACACACACACAGTCACACACACACAGTCACACACACACACAGTCACACACACACAGTCACACACACAGTCACTCACACACACAGTCACTCACACACAGTCATACACAGTCATACACACACAGTCACTCACACACACACACACACAGTCACACACACACAGTCACACACACAGTCACTCACACACAGTCATACACAGTCATACACACACACACAGTCACACACACGTAGTCACACACACAGAGTCACTCATACACAGTCACACACACACAGTCACACACACACACAACCAGTCACCCACACAGTCACACACATATAGTCACATACACACAGTCACACACACACACAGTCACACAGTCACACAAATACAGTGACACACACACAGTCTCATACACACACAGTCACATACACACAGTCACACACACAGTCACACACACACACATAGTAACATACACACAGACAACAACAACAACGGCCATTCACCACTAAGTGGCGGTGACGTCACCACGACGCTTGTGCCAGGCTATGTGCACCCTGAGGCCACACAGACACACACACAGTCACACACACACACAGTCACACACACACACATAGTCACATACACAGTCACACACACACACAGTCACACACACACACATAGTCACATACACACAGACACACACCCAGTCACAGTGACACAAACACAGTGACACACACACAGTCACACACAGTAAAAATAAAGACAAAGCTCTCCCGTGTAGCCTCTACCAGACAGCAGGGGCAAGTGCTGTTAGCGAGTAGCAGCGCCACCTATGAAGGCTACCGGCACTGTGGCACACGAGGGGGTGGGTGGCCAGCAACCACGCCCGGCCGCCTTTGTCTCCCCAGTGCTAGCGATGTTCACTACGCTACACACCGCTACACCAGGTGTACTCATTTGAGGCTGAGTCGACCTAGGGGGAGTCGGAGGACCGGTTCACCGGTTCTGGTGTTGGTGGCTGTGAGCGGGAATCAAACTCAGGTCGCCAGGTTTGTAGCGCAGCGTAGCGCTACCCGCTACACTACCTGTTACACTACCACTCATCATCTGGGCTGGGGGTAGCTGTGTAGGTAGGTGGGTGAGTGAGTAGGTGAGTGGGTAGCTGGACGGGTAGGTGAGTCGGTAGGTGAGTGAGTGAGTAGGTGAGTGGGTAGCTGGACGGGTAGGTGAGTGGGTAGCTGAACGGGTAGGTGAGTGGGTAGCTGGACGGGTAGGTGAGTGGGTAGCTGAACGGGTAGGTGAGTGAGTGAGTAGGTGAGTTGGTAGCTGGATGGGTAGGTGAGTGGGTAGGTGAGTGAGTGAGTAGGTGAGTGGGTAGCTGGACGGCTAGGTGAGTGGGTAGGTGAGTGAGTAGGTGAGTGAGTGAGTAGGTGAGTGAGTAGGTGAGTGAGTGAGTAGGTGAGTGGGTAGCTGTGTTGTTAGGTGAGTGGGTAGCTGAACGGGTAACTATGTAGGTAGGTGAGTGAGTAGGTGAGTGGGTAGCTGAACGGGTAGGTGAGTGGAAAGCTGTGTTGGTAGGTGAGTGGGTAGCTGAACGGGTAGGTGAGTGAGTGAGTAGGTGAGTTGGTAGGTGAGTGGGTAGCTGAACGGGTAGGTGAGTGAGTGAGTAGGTGAGTTGGTAGCTGGATGGGTAGGTGAGTGGGTAGGTGAGTGAGTGAGTAGGTGAGTGGGTAGCTAGACGGGTAGGTGAGTGGGTAGGTGAGTGAGTAGCTGAGTGGGTAGCTGGACGGGTAGGTGAGTGAGTGTGTGAGTAGGTGAGTGGGTAGCTGAACGGGTAGGTGAGTGGGTAGCTGTGTTGGTAGGTGAGTGGGTAGCTGAACGGGTAGGTGAGTGAGTGAGTAGGTGAGTTGGTAGCTGGATGGGTAGGTGAGTGGGTAGGTGAGTGAGTGACTAGGTGAGTGGGTAGCTGGACGGGTAGGTGAGTCGGTAGGTGAGTGAATGAGTAGGTGAGTGGGTAGCTGGACGGCTAGGTGAGTGGGTAGGTGAGTGAGTAGGTGAGTGAGTGAGTAGGTGAGTGAGTGAGTAGGTGAGTGAGTGAGTAGGTGAGTGGGTAGCTGTGTTGTTAGGTGAGTGGGTAGCTGAACGGGTAACTATGTAGGTAGGTGAGTGAGTAGGTGAGTGGGTAGCTGAACGGGTAGGTGAGTGGGAAGCTGTGTTGGTAGGTGAGTGGGTAGCTGAACGGGTAGGTGAGTGAGTGAGTAGGTGAGTTGGTAGGTGAGTGGGTAGCTGAACGGGTAGGTGAGTGAGTGAGTAGGTGAGTTGGTAGCTGGATGGGTAGGTGAGTGGGTAGGTGAGTGAATTAGTAGGTGAGTGGGTAGCTGGACTGGTAGGTGAGTGGGTAGGTGAGTGAGTAGCTGAGTGGGTAGCTGGACGGGTAGGTGAGTGAGTGAGTAGGTGAGTGGGTAGCTGGACGGGTAGGTGAGTGGGTAGCTGTGTTGGTAGGTGAGTGGGTAGCTGAACGGGTAGGTGAGTGAGTAGGTGAGTGAGTGAGTAGGTGAGTGGGTAGATGGACGGGTAGGTGAGTGGGTAGGTGAGTAAGTGAGTAGGTGAGTGGGTAGCTGGACAGGTAGGTGAGTGGGTAGGTGAGTGAGTAGGTGAGTGAAAAGATGAGTGGGTAGGTGAGAGTGGGTAGGTGACTGGGTAGGTGAGTGAGTAGCTGTGTTGGTAGGTGAATGGGTAGCTGGACGGGTAGGTGAGTGGGTAGGTGCATCGGTAAGTGAGTGAATAGCTATGTGGGAAGGTGAATGGGTAGGTGAGTGAGTAGGTGAGTGAAAAGATGAGTGGGTAGGTGAGTGTGGGTAGGTGATTGGGTAGGTGAGTGGGTAGCTCTGTTCGTAGGTGAGTGGGTAGCTGGACGGGTAGGTGAGTGGGTATGTGAGTGAGTGGGTAGGTGATTGAAAAGATGAGCGGGTAGGTGAGTAGGTAGGGGGTACGTAGGTGAGTACGTGAGTGGGTGGGTAGGTGAGTGAAAAGATGAGTGGGTAGGTGAGTGGGTAGGTGAGTGGGTAGCTGGGTGGGTAGGTGAGTAGGTAGGTGAATAGGTAAGTGAGTGGGTAGCTGGGTGGGTAATAAGGTGGCTAGGTGAGTGAGTGATTGGATAGGTGAGTGCATGAGTAGGTAGGTGAGTGAGTGAGTGGGTAGGTGAGTGAGTGATTGGGTAGGTGAGTGAGTGAGTGGGTAGGTGAGTGAGTGAGTGGGTAGGTGAGTGAGTGATTGGGTAGGTGAGTGAGTGAGTGAGTGGGTAGGTGAGTGAGTGATTGGGTAGGTGAGTGAGTGAGTGGGTAGGTGAGTGGGTGAGTGATTGGGTAGGTGAGTGAGTGGGTAGGTGAGTGAGTGATTGGGTAGGTGAGTGGGTAGCTGGGTGGGTAGGTGAGTAGGTAGGTGAATAGGTAAGTGAGTGGGTAACTGGGTGGGTAATAAGGTGGCTAGGTGAGTGAGTGATTGGGTAGGTGAGTGAGTGAGTGGATAGTTGAGTGAGTGAGTGGGTAGGTGAGTGAGTGGGTAGGTGAGTGAGTGGGTAGGTGAGTGAGTGGGTGAGATAGTGAGTGGGTAGTTGAGTAAGAGAGTGGATAGGTGAGTGAGTGAGTGAGTGGTAAGGTATGTGAGTGAGCGTGTAGGTGAGTGGGTAGGTGATTGATGAGGTGAGTGAGTAAATAGTTGAGTGAGTGAGTTGGTAGGTGAGTGAGTGTGAGTGAGTAAGTGAGTGGGTAGGTGAATGATAAGGTGAGTGAGTGAGTGTGTGGGTGAGTGACTGGGTGAGTGAGTGAGTGGGTGAGAGTGGGTAGGTGAGTGAGTGGGTAGGTGAGTGAGTGAGTGGGTGAGTAAGTGAGTGGGTGAGTGAGTGAGTGGGTGGGTGAGTGAGTGAGTGGGTAGGTGAGTGAGTGGGTGAGTGGGTTAGTGAGTGAGTGGGTGAGTGAGTGGGTTAGTGAGTGGGTAGGTGAGTGAGTGTGTAGTTGAGTGAGTGGGTAGGTGAGTGAGTGTGTGGATGAGTGAGTGTGTGGGTGAGTGAGTGGATAGCTGAGTGGGTAGTTGAGTGGGTGAATGTGTTGGTGAGTGAGTGGGTAGGTGAATCATAAGGTGAGTGAGTGAGTGTGTGGGTGAGTGACTGGGTGAGTGAGTGAGTGGGTGAGAGTGGGTAGGTGAGTGAGTGGGTAGGTGAGTGAGTGAGTAAGTGAGTGGGTGAGTGAGTGAGTGGGTGAGTGAGTGGGTTAGTGAGTGGGTAGGTGAGTGAGTGTGTAGATGACTGAGTGGGTAGGTGAGTGAGTGTGTGGATGAGTGAGTGTGTGGGTGAGTGACTGGGTGAGTGAGTGAGTGGGTGAGAGTGGGTAGGTGAGTGAGTGGGTAGGTGAGTGAGTGAGTAAGTGAGTGGGTGAGTGAGTGAGTGGGTGAGTGAGTGGGTTAGTGAGTGGGTAGGTGAGTGAGTGTGTAGATGACTGAGTGGGTAGGTGAGTGAGTGTGTGGATGAGTGAGTGTGTGGGTGAGTGAGTGGATAGCTGAGTGGGTAGTTGAGTGAGTGTGTAGGTAAGTGAGTAGTTGAGTGGGTGAGTGTGTAGGTGAGTGGGTGAGTGAGCGTGTGAGTGAGTGGGTGAGTGTGTAGGTGAATGGTTGAGTGAGTGGGTAGCTGTGTGGGTGAGTGTGTAGCTGTGTGGGTGAGTGTGTAGCTGAGTGGGTAGTTGAGTGGGTGAGTGAGTGTTTAGGTGAGTGAGTGTGTAGGTGAGTGGGTGAGTGAGCGTGTGAGTGAGTGGGTGAGTGTGTAGGTGAGGGAGTGTGTGGGTGAGTGAGTGGGTAGCTGAGTGGGTAGTTGAGTGAGTGTGTAGGTGAGTAAGTGAGTGAGTGTGTAGGTGAGTAAGCGAGTGAGTGTGTAGGTGAGTGGGTGAGTGAGTGTTTAGGTGAGTGTGTAGGTGATTGGGTGAGTGAGCGTGTGAGTGAGTGGGTGAGTGTGTTTGTAACTGGTTGAGTGAGTCGGTAGCTGTGTGGGTGAGTGTGTAGCTGGTGGGTAGTTGAGGGTAGTTGAGTGGGTGAGTGAGTGTGTATGTGAGTGAGTGTGTAGGTGAGTGGGTGAGTGAGCGTGTGAGTGAGTGGGTGAGTGTGTAGGTGAGTGAGTGAGTGTGTAGGTGATTGGGTGAGTGAGTGTTTAGGTGAGTGAGTGTGTAGGTGATTGGGTGAGTGAGCGTGTGAGTGAGTGGGTGAGTGTGTAGGTGAATGGTTGAGTGAGTGAGTGGGAAGCTGTGTAGGTTAGTGTGTAGCTGAGTGGGTAGTTGAGTGAGTGTGTAGGTGAGTGGGTGAGTGAGTGGATGAGTGAGTGACTGTGTAGGTGAGTGTGTAGGTGAGTGAGTGTGTAGGTGAGTGGGTGAGTGAGTGTTTAGGTGAGTGAGTGTGTAGGCGAGTGGGTGAGTGAACGTGTGAGTGAGTGGCTGAGTGTGTAGGTGAGTGTGTAGGGGAGTGAGTGGGTAGCTGAGTGGGTAGCGGGGTGGGTGGGTGAGTGAGTAAGTGAGTGGGTGAGTGTGTAGGTGAGTGGGTGAGTGTGTAGGTGAGTGGGTGAGTGTGTAGGCGAGTGGGTGTGTGAGCGTGTGAGTGATTGGGTGAGTGAGTGGGTGAGTGAGTGGGTGAGTGAGCGTGTGAGTGAGTGAGTGGGTGAGTGTGTAGGTGAGTGTGTAGGTGAGTGAGTGTGTAGGTGAGTGGGTGAGTGAGTGTTTAGGTGAGTGAGTGTGTAGGCGAGTGGGTGAGTGAACGTGTGAGTGAGTGGCTGAGTGTGTAGGTGAGTGTGTAGGGGAGTGAGTGGGTAGCTGAGTGGGTAGCGGGGTGGGTGGGTGAATGAGTAAGTGAGTGGGTGAGTGTGTAGGTGAGTGGGTGAGTGTGTAGGTGAGTGGGTGAGTGTGTAGGCGAGTGGGTGTGTGAGCGTGTGAGTGATTGGGTGAGTGAGTGGGTGAGTGAGTGGGTGAGTGAGCGTGTGAGTGAGTGAGTGGGTGAGTGTGTAGGTGAGTGTGTAGGTGAGTGAGTGGGTGAGTGAGCATGTGAGTGAGTGGGTGAGTGTGTGGGTGAGTAAGTAGGTGAGTGAGTGAGTGGGTAGCTGAGTGTGTAGGTCAGTGAGTGAGGGGGTAGCTGAGTTGGTAGCTGAGTGGGTAGATGAGTGGGTGAGTGTGTGGGTGGGTGATTGGGTGAGCGGGTGAGTATTTAGGTGAGTGAGTGTGTAGGTGAGTGTGTAGGTGAGTGTATGAGTGGGTAGCTGAGTAGGTAGGTGAGTGAGTGATTGGGTGAGTGGGTGAGTGAGTGGGTGAGTGTGTAGGTGAGTGAGTGGGTAGCTGAGTGGTTGAGTGTGTAGGTGAGTGAGTGAGTGAGTGGGTGAGTGGGTGAGTGTGTAGGTGAGTGAGTGGGTAGCTGAGTGGGTGAGTGTGTAGGTGAGTGGGTGAGTGAGTGGGTGAGTGGGTGAGTGTGTAGGTGAGTGAGTGGGTAGCGGAGTGGGTGAGTGGGTAGCTGAGTGTGTAGGTGAGTGAGTGGGTGAGTGTGTAGTTGAGTGGGTAGCTGAGTGGGTAGGTGAGTGAGTGCGTAGCTGAGTGAGTGAGTGTGTAGGTGAGTGTGTAGGTGAGTGAGTGAGTGGGTAGCTGAGTGTGTGAGTGAGTGTGTAGGTGAGTGTGTAGGTGAGTGTGTAGTTGAGTGAGTGAGTGGGTAGCTGAGTGTGTAGGTGAGTGTGTAGGTGAGTGAGTGAGTGTGTGTGTAGGTGAGTGTGTAGGTGAGTGTGTAGGTGAGTGTGTAGGTGAGTGAGTGTGTAGGTGAGTGAGCGTGTGAGTGAGTGTGTAGGTGAGTGAGTGGGTAGCTGAGTGGGTGAGTGGGTAGCTGAGTGGGTAGGTGAGTGAGTGGTTAGCTGAGTGGGTGAGTGTGTAGGTGGGTGTGTAGATGAGTGAGTGTGTAGGTGAGTGAGCGTGTGAGTGAGTGTGTAGGTGAGTGTGTAGGTGAGTGAGTGGGCTGAGTGGGTAGCTGAGTGGGTAGGTGAGTGACTGGGTAGGTGAGTGAGTGGGTAGCTGAGTGAGTGAGTGTGTAGGTGAGTGTGTAGGTGAGTGAGTGGGTAGCTGAGTGAGTGAGTGTGTAGGTGAGAGCATAGGTGAGTGAGTGGGTAGCTGAGTGGGTAGCTGAGCGGGTAGGTGAATGAGTGTGTAGTTGAGTGGGTAGCTGAGTGGGTAGGTGAGTAAGTGTGTAGGTGAGTGAGTAAATGGGTAGCTGAGTGCGTGAGTGAGTGTGAAGGTGAGTAGGTAGGTGAGTGAGTGTGTAGGTGAGTGGGTAGCTGAGTGAGTGAGCGGGTAGCTGAGTGGGTGAGTGTGTAGGTGAGTGTGTGAGTGAGTGGGTGAGTGGGTGAGTGTGTAGGTGAGTGAGTGTGTAGGTGAGTGTGTAGGTGAGTGAGTGAGTGAATGAGTAGCTGAGTGAGTGAGTGGGTAGCTGAGTGGGTAGCTGAGTTGGTAGGTGAGTGAGTGGGTGAGTGTGTAGTTGAGTGGGTAGCTAAGTGGGTAGGTGAGTGAGTGAGTGTGTAGGTGATTAAGTGAGTGGGTAGCTGAGTGTGTGAGTGAGTGAGTGTGTAGGTGATTGGGTAGCTGAGTGAGCAGGTAGCTGAGTGCGTGAGTGTGTAGATGAGTGTGTGAGTGAGTGGGTGAGTGGGTGAGTGTGTAGGTGAGTGTGTGTGTAGGTGAGTGTGTAGGTGAGTGAGTGAGTGTGTAGGTGAGTGAGTGGGTGAGTGTGTAGGTGAGTGAGTGAGTGGGTAGCTGAGTGGGTGAGTGTGTAGGTGAGTGTGTAGGTGAGTGTGTAGGTGAGTGAGTGGGTATCTGAGTGAGTGTGTAGGTGAGTGAGTGTATAGGTGAGTGTGTAGGTGAGTGAGTGGGTAGGTGAGTGTGTGTGTAGGTGAGTGAGTGAGTGGGTATCTGAGTGAGTGGGTAGCTGAGTGGGAAGCTGAGTGGGAAGCTGAGTGGGTGACCTGCGGGGCAGTGGCAGTGGAAGGCGTTGACACGGTCGCTACACGTGCCCCCGTTGAGGCAGGGGCTGCTGTGGGTGAGTGTGTAGGTGAGTGGGTGAGTGGGTGAGTGGGTGTGTAGGTGTGAGTGAGTGTGGGTAGCTGAGTGAGTGAGTGTGTAGGTGAGTGGGTGAGTGAGTGGGTGAGTGTGTAGGTGAGTGAGTGTGTAGGTGAGTGAGTGGGTAGCTGAGTGTGTGAGTGAGTGTGTAGCTGAGTGAGTGAGTGTGTAGGTGAGTGTGTAGGTGAGTGAGTGAGTGTGTGAGTGAGTGTGTAGGTGAGTGAGTGAGTGTGTGAGTGAGTGTGTAGGTGAGTGAGTGTGTAGCTGAGTGAGTGAGTGTGTAGGTGAGTGAGTGTGTGAGTGAGTGTGTAGGTGAGAGAGTGGGTGAGTGTGTAGCTGAGTGAGTGAGTGTGTCGGTGAGTGGGTAGCTGAGTGAGTAGCTGAGTGGGTAGCTGAGTGGGTGAGTGAATGAGTGGGTGAGTGTGTATGTGAGTGTGTAGGTGAGTGAGTGAGTGTGTAGGTGAGTGTGTAGGTGAGTGGGTAGCTGAGTGAGTAGCTGAGTGGGTAGCTGAGTGGGTGACCTGCGGGGCATTGGCAGTGGAAGGCGTTGACACGGTCGCTACACGTGCCCCCGTTGAGGCAGGGGCTGCTGTGGCACTCCTCCACGTCCACCTCGCACAGCGCTCCCTCGTAGCCTGGCACGGCCAGGGGTCACGGGGCAGAGGTCACGGGCAGAGGTCACGGGCAGGGGTCGGGGTCATGCATCACCGCCAGGGGTAAGAGGCATAGGTCAGGGGTCACGGGGGCAGAGGTCACGGGTAGATGTCAGTGTCAGGGGTCGCCGCCAGGGGTCACGGGGCAGAGGTCACGGGGCTGAGGTCAGGGGTCACGGGCAGATAGCACAGAGGTCATGGACAAGGTTTTTAGTCCCTGGCCTCCCCCCTCTCACCTCACCCCTCCCTCTCACCTCACCCCTCCCCCCGCTCGGCTCACCACCCACACCAACGCCCCTCCCCCCTCCTCCCGCTCACCCCTCCCCCCTCTCACCTCTAACCTCACCTCACCACCGCTCACCCCTCCCCCCGCTCAGCTCACCACCCCCACCACCACCCCCTCCCCCCTCCCCCTCCCCCCTCTCACCCCTCCCCCCTCTCACCTCTCACCCCTCCCCCCTCCTCTCACCTCTCACCACCCCCCACCACCACCCCCTCCCCCTCTCACCCCTCCCCCCTCCCCCTCACCCTCCCCCCCCCACCACCCCCCCCCTCCCCCTCCCCACTACCCTCCCCCCTCCCCCCTCTCCCCTCTCACCCCTCCCCCCTCCTCTCACCTCTCACCACCCCCCACCACCACCCCCTCCCCCTCTCACCCCTCCCCCCTCCCCCTCACCCTCCCCCCCCCACCCCCACCACCCCCCCTCCCCACTACCCTCCCCCCTCCCCCTCTCCCCTCTCACCCCTCCCCCCTCTTCTCACCTCTCACCACCCCCCACCACCACCCTCTCCCCACTCCCCCCTCCCTTCTCTCACCCTTCCCCCCTCTCAGCCCCACCCACCCCCCTCCCCCTCCCCCACCACCCACCACCCCTCCCCCACCCCCACCACCCCCGCCCACCGGGCATGCAGAGGCAGAGGAAGTTGCCGATCTGGTCGAGGCAGGTGGCGTCGTTGCGGCAGGGAGCCGAGTGGCACTCATTGTCGTCGGTCTCGCAGCGGGGCCCCGCGTAGCCCGCCAGGCAGCGGCAGTGGAACGAGCCCACGGTGTTCACGCAGCGCCCGCCGTGCTCGCAGGGGCTGCCTCCTGCACGCGAGCAACCCCGGGAGCAACCCGGGAGCAACCCACGAGCAACCCGGGAGCAACCCGCGAGCAACCCACGAGCAAAGCCACGTGCAACCCTTGAGCAACCCTTGAGCAACCCTTGAGCAACCCTTGAGCAACCCACGTGCAATCCTTGAGCAATCCGCGAGCAAACCCTTGAGCAACCCTTGAGCAACCCTCGAGCAACCCTTGAGCAACCCTCGAGCAACCCCTCGAGCAACCCTTGAGCAACCCTTGAGCAACCCTTGAGCAACCCTTGAGCAACCCACGAGCAACCCACGAGCAACCCTTGAGCAACCCTCGAGCAACCCTCGAGCAACCCTTGAGCAACCCTTGAGCAACCCTTGAGCAACCCTTGAGCAACCCACGAGCAACCCACGAGCAACCCTTGAGCAACCCTTGAGCAACCCTTGAGCAACCCTTGAGCAACCCACGTGCAACCCACGAGCAACCCTTGAGCAACCCTTGAGCAACCCTTGAGCAACCCTTGAGCAACCCTTGAGCAACCCCACGTGCAACCCACGTGCAACCCACGTGCAACCCACGTGCAACCCTCGAGCAACCCTTGAGCAACCCCTTGAGCAACCCCGCGAGCAACCCTCGAGCAACCCTCGAGCAACCCACGAGCAACCCACGAGCAACCCACGAGCAACCCTTGAGCAACCCTTGAGCAACCCTTGAGCAACCCTTGAGCAACCCCGCGTGCAACCCTCGAGCAACCCACGAGCAACCCTCGAGCAACCCTTGAGCAACCCACGAGCAACCCTTGAGCAACCCTTGAGCAACCCCACGTGCAACCCCTCGAGCAACCCCTCGAGCAACCCACGTGCAACCCCACGTGCAACCCACGTGCAACCCCACGTGCAACCCCACGTGCAACCCTTGAGCAACCCTCGAGCAACCCTCGAGCAACCCTTGAGCAACCCACGAGCAACCCTTGAGCAACCCTTGAGCAACCCTCGAGCAACCCGCGAGCAACCCTTGAGCAACCCTCGAGCAACCCTCGAGCAACCCTTGAGCAACCCTTGAGCAACCCGCGAGCAACCCTTGAGCAACCCTTGAGCAACCCTCGAGCAACCCTTGAGCAACCCACGAGCAACCCTCGAGCAACCCTTGAGCAACCCACGTGCAACCCTCGAGCAACCCACGTGCAACTCTTGAGCAACCCCACGTGCAACCCACGTGCAACCCACGTGCAACCCCGCGAGCAACCCCGCGAGCAAACCCTTGAGCAACCCCACGTGCAACCCACGTGCAACCCACGTGCAACCCCACGTGCAACCCTTGAGCAACCCTCGAGCAACCCTCGAGCAACCCTTGAGCAACCCACGAGCAACCCTTGAGCAACCCTTGAGCAACCCTCGAGCAACCCGCGAGCAACCCTTGAGCAACCCTCGAGCAACCCTCGAGCAACCCTTGAGCAACCCACGAGCAACCCACGTGCAACCCTTGAGCAACCCTTGAGCAACCCTCGAGCAACCCTCGAGCAACCCTTGAGCAACCCACGAGCAACCCTTGAGCAACCCTTGAGCAACCCTTGAGCAACCCGCGAGCAACCCTTGAGCAACCCTCGAGCAACCCTTGAGCAACCCACGAGCAACCCTCGAGCAACCCTCGAGCAACCCTTGAGCAACCCACGAGCAACCCTTGAGCAACCCTTGAGCAACCCTTGAGCAACCCGCGAGCAACCCTTGAGCAACCCTCGAGCAACCCTTGAGCAACCCACGAGCAACCCACGTGCAACCCTCGAGCAACCCACGTGCAACTCTTGAGCAACCCCACGTGCAACCCACGTGCAACCCACGTGCAACCCCGCGAGCAACCCCGCGAGCAAACCCTTGAGCAACCCCACGTGCAACCCACGTGCAACCCACGTGCAACCCCGCGAGCAACCCCTCGAGCAACCCCACGAGCAACCCTTGAGCAACCCCACGTGCAACCCACGTGCAACCCACGTGCAACCCCACGTGCAACCCACGTGCAACCCACGTGCAACCCTTGAGCAACCCCACGTGCAACCCTCGAGCAAACCCACGTGCAACCCACGTGCAACCCACGTGCAACCCTTGAGCAACCCCACGTGCAACCCACGTGCAACCCACGTGCAACCCTTGAGCAACCCCACGTGCAACCCACGAGCAACCCACGTGCAACCCACGAGCAACCCACGAGCAACCCACGTGCAACCCATGAGCAACCCACGTGCAACCCCACGTGCAACCCCACGTGCAACCCCTTGAGCAACCCCCGAGCAACCCTTGAGCAACCCTTGAGCAACCCCACTGACCAATGGAGCACTCGTCCACGTCCTGGTCGCAGGCTCCGCCCGCGAATCCCGGCAGGCAGGTGCAGATGGCCCTGCCCGAGATGGGGTTTGTGTCGCAGATGGCACTGGCGTGGCACGGGCTGCTGATGCACGTGTCATCCAGGTGGCAGAGCAGCCCTGGGGGGCACGCGGGGGGCACACCCGGGGGGGGCACGCCCGGGGGGGGCACACCCGGGGGGGGGGGGGAGACACGGTACTGTACACTGCACCGTACACTGCACCGTGCACTGCACTGTGCACTATACTGTACACTATACTGTACACTGCACTGCACACTACACTGTACACTACTATACACTACTATACACTACACTATACACTACTATACACTACTATACACTACACTATACACTACTATACACTACACTACTATACACTACGCTACTATACACTACACTACAATGTACACTACACTATACACTACTATACACTACACTATACACTACACTATACACTACACTATACACTACACTATACACTAATATACACTACACTATACACTACTATACACTACACTATACACTACACGATACACTACTATACACTACACTATACACTACACTATACACTACACTGTACACTACACTATACACTACACACTACACTACACTATACACTACACCACCATACTAACTCATATCTTGAGAGCTACTCTTCGCGAGTGTTCAGTTTGGTGTCCGTCCCACCGCACCGCCAAATAGCGAAGTGTGGCAACGTACGGTGGGAAAGAAGTTCAGTGCACGTGGCGTGCGTGTGTCAGGCCACGCACGCCACGACCTCCTGTAGACCAGGCGAGGAAGTCAACATCTCATAGCCACCGTGATGATGATGAGAGAGAGAGACAGAGACCTCCTGTGTACCAGGCGAGGTAGTCAACATCTCATAGCCACTGTGATGATGATGAGAGAGAGAGACACAGACCTCCTGTGTACCAGGCGAGGTAGTCAACATCTCCTAGCCACCGTGATGATGATAATGAGAGAGAGACACAGACCTCCTGTAGACTAGGCGAGGTAGTTCACATCTCATAGCCACCGTGATGATGATGAGAGAGAGAGAGAGACACAGACCTCCTGTAGACCAGGCGAGGTAGTCAACATCTCATAGCCACCGTGATGATGATGATGAGAGAGACACAGACCACCTGTATACCAGGCGAGGTAGTCAACATCTCCTAGCCACCATGATGATGATGATGAGAGAGAGAGAGAGACACACAGACCTCCTGTAGAACAGGCGAGGTAGTCAACATCTCATAGCCACCGTGATGATGATGAGAGAGAGAGACACAGACCTCCTGTAGACCAGGCGAGGTAGTCAACATCTCATAGCCACCGTGATGATGATGATGAGAGAGAGACGCAGACCTCCTATGTACCAGGCGAGGTAGTCAACATCTCATAGCCACCGTGATGATGATGAGAGAGAGCCACATACCTCCTGTGTACCAGGCGAGGTAGTCAACATCTCATAGCCACCGTGATGATGATGATGAGAAAGAGACACAGACCTCCTGTGTACCAGGCGAGGTAGTCAACATCTCCTAGCCACCGTGATGATGATGATGAGAGAGAGACGCAGACCTCCTTTATACCAGGCGAGGTAGTCAACATCTCCTAGCCACCGTGATGATGATGATGATGATGAGAGAGACACACAGACCTCCTGTGTACCAGGCGAGGTAGTCAACATCTCCTAGCCACCGTGATGATGATGATGAGAGAGACACAGACCTCCTGTATACCAGGCGAGGTAGTCAACATCTCCTAGCCACCGTGATAATGATGATGAGAGAGAGACACAGACCTCCTGTGTACTAGGCAGAGGTAGTCAACATCTCCTAGCCACCGTGATGATGATGATGATGAGAGAGACACAGACCTCCTGTGTACAAGGCGAGGGAGTCAACATCTCCTAGCCACCGTGATGATGATGATGAGAGAGACACAGACTTCCTGTATACCAGGCGAGGTAGTCAACATCTCCTAGCCACCGTGATAATGATGATGAGAGAGAGACACAGACCTCCTGTGTACTAGGCAGAGGTAGTCAACATCTCATAGCCACCGTGATGATGATGAGAGAGAGACACAGACCTCCTGTGTACCAGGCGAGGTAGTCAACATCTAATAGCCACCGTGATGATGATGAGAGAGAGAGACAGACTCCAAATATACAGCAGCAGCAGGCATAGTCAGGGTCGGGATCGAACCCACGACCTCGTGTACACACACACCCCTTGATAATGATCATAATATATAGTAGTAATATATATAATTATCAGCTGCGGCAGCAGTAGCCGCAACAACATCATCATCATGAAGTTGTTGATGTTATCAGCAGGCCCACGACTATTATCATCATGACCATTACAATAATTACAGAGCTCGCCCAGCCCACCCACTGGGGTGGTGGCAGGGGAGGTCTGAACACACACACAGACACACACACATAGACACACACACACAGATACACACAAACACACCCGCCACAAACACACAGACACACACATACAGACACACACAGACACACACACAGACACACACACACACATACAGACACACACATACAGACACACACAGACATACAGACACACAGACACACACACACAGACAAACACACACAGATACACACACACAGACACATACAGACACACACATACAGACACACACAGACACACACACAGACACACACACACATACAGACACACACATACAGACAACAACCGCCATTCGCCACTAAGTGTCGGTGACGTCACCACCATGCTTGTGCCAGGCTATGTGCACCCTGAGGCCACGTGAAGTGTCGAACGCCCGCTGGCAGGATGTCACGGGGCAGACCCAGGTGCCACGGGTCGACTGACTGAGATGACTGGCTGATGCACCACCTGTGCCCCCTACTGTGCCAACCTGCTGTGCTTTAGCCACCCGGCGCTCCGCTCGTTGTTCTGAGCGTCGCTCCTCCGTCCTCCGTTGTTGTTGGAGGGCGACTGCCTCCAACTGCCCAGTAGCATCCTTCACGAGCCTCCTCCACAGAGGCCGATCTTGACACCGCTGGTACCAGTCATCGGCAAGTCCACTCAGCTCCACGTCCTCCCGTACCACATCACTCCATTTCTTCTCTAGCCCGAGCCGCGCCCGCTTAGCCCCCTCAATCCGGCCAAACAAAAGCTGTTTCGGCATGCGGTGGCTGGGCATGCGGGCTACATGACCCAGCCATCGCAGCCTTGCCTGCCGGAGGAGCTCACCGATGGGACCCTGCCCATATCTTTCAAGGATTTGTGAGCTCCTCACACAATTCAGTCTGGTTAAACCCAGGATGGATCGTAGGCAGGCCAGCCTAAATGTTTCTAACCGGCGAAGATGTTCCATTAGGGGGGTCCACGTTTCGCAAGCGTAGAGAAGGGAGGGAATGACCGTGGCCGAGAAGACCTGAAGCTTAGTGCGGAGCGACAGACCAGGTAGCTTCCACACAGCGTTACGCAACCGATGAAAAGATATTGCCGCTCGACTGATTCGGAGTGAGACCTCTGCTGTTAAACTGGAGCCAGTCATAAGCACACTGCCCAGGTATGGGAAACTCTCCACTCTCTCCACAACTGCCCCATCACCGATTGGGAGTTGTGGGGGTGGAGTGTCCGATGGTACAAAATACCCAGGCAGGTGCTTAGTTTTGGTGGGGCTGATGGTAAGGCCCCACCTCTTAGTGGCACGCTCCAGTCTCAGCAGCAGCGGCTCCAACTCCTCCTCTGAATGAGCAGCTATTACCAAATCATCAGCATACATAACGTGGTTGAGCAATTGGGAGCCATCCCTTGACCGCACCCGGGCATCGAACAGCCTCCCATTATATCTGTACCATATGGAGATTCCCCCGGTACAGCTATTGAAGGCTTCACGAACTACGTGGTAAAAATAGATGTTAAATAATGTGGGAGCCAGAGGACATCCCTGTCGCACCCCAAGGTGTACAGGGAATGGCTCTGACTCCCGGCCGCATAGTTTAACCCGGGCCCGCTCACCATCATGAAGGTCCTTAATGATTGTGAGCAGAGGGTCAGGTACTCCAAAAGCACGAAGAACGACCCAGAGCCCAGGCCTACTGATGGTATCATAGGCCTTGACCAGGTCAATAAAGCAGAGATGTAGGTCTTGTTGGAATTCCCTACACCTCTGCTGTAGCAGACGGACAGAAAATATGGCATCTGTGCAGGACCGCCCTTTCCTGAAACCGCATTGGGGCTCCGCAAGCCTCTCTTCGGCGTGCCTGGCAAGACGATGCTGAATAATCCTTGCCAGGACCTTTCCCGGCACACTGAGGAGTGAGATGGCCCTGTAGTTGTTACAGTCTGTGCGGTCCCCCTTCTTAAAAAGGGGGACCACCAGGGCATCCTTCCAATCCTGCAGAACCCGTCCAGTGGTCCAGACCGTTGTTATGATGTCATATAGGACAGTCTGTGCACAAACGCCACCCTCCCTCAGCACCTCGCTTGGGAGATCATCTCTGCCCGCTGCCTTTCCTGGTCTTAGACTCCGGATCGCCTTCAGTACTTCCTCAACAGATGGCACCTCAGCCAGCCACTCACAGGGGGTGACTTCTTCCAATATTTTAGGCACCGCAGCCTCAGCAGGGTCATCCTCACTTTGTGCCACGATGTTTTCCTGGCTGAGGGATTTTCCCTCCCCCAGGACCTCACAGAAATGCTCAGCAAATTTGCAAACCTGTTGCTGGGGGTCGGAGATTGGATCACCGTTTTTTCCCCTAATGATGGTAATAGGTGTGGTGCTGCAGGTTACTTTTTGATGGAGTTAAATAGAGATTTGTGATCATGGGCCACTGAGGCAGACTCAATCTCCTCAGCAACCCGCGACCACCACCCATCCTTGCAGCGCCTCATGGCTCTCCGAACCTCCGAGCGAAGGCTGCGGTAAGCCTCCTCATTCTCTGACGTGGGATTCTGTAGCCGATGACAGTGGGCCTGTCGCTTTTTCTCAACCATCCTGAACACCTCCTCTGTCAGCCAGGGTCTCTGGGGAGGTCTGGACCACGTACCCAAAGCAGCCATTGCAGCTGCATGAGTCACAGTCCTAAACCTCGCCCATTTACCCTCGACATGAGGAGGAGTTGGGGACGATGCCAATCCCAGCCGCAAGCGATGATGAAATTCTCGCTTGCAACTTTCATCAGATAACTGAGACCAGGCCACTTTAGGTTGGAATGGGGTCCTGGGTGTACACCCACCACCGGATTTGAAGAATGGTAGGCGCATCCTACAGATGACTAGTCGATGGTCAGAGGGCAGATCAGCTCCACGGTAGGTCCTGGTGTCAAGGACATGGGCCCGCATCCGGGGATCCGTCACTATGTAGTCCAGCAGATGTTCTTGCTTGGACCCGGCATGCATCCATGATGTTGTGTGGATGCGCCGATGCCGGAACAGCATGTTGGTAATTACAAGCCCATGGGCTGCACAAAAATCTAGCAGCCTCCTACCGTTGTTATTGAGCTGATCTGGCCCATGCCCTCCAATCACTCCAGACCAGGTGCCAGTATCATGACCAACTCGGGCATTGAAGTCACCCAACATGATGGCTCTATCCCGAGGGGCCACTTTAGCCAGCACCTGTGACAGGAGGTCATAGAAGGCATTTGATTAATCGGCCTTGCCTCCATACCTCCACGGATGTTCATCTTCGGTGGGGGCATAAGTAACCACGACCATCACTCTTCGCCTCCGGTTGATGGGAAGGCGAGCCCAAAGTAGCCTGGGGCTTACAGCTTCCCACACCTCACCGCCACGCTCCCACGCCCCCTTCATTCTTTTGTTCAAAAGAAGAGCCACACCCTGTTGTTTGGCAGTCTGCTGCCCCGAGTAGAGGACTGTCCACCCCTCATGGTGGCAGGAGCCAGAGCCGGTCCACCGGACCTCTTGAATGCCACAAAGATCCAGGCGGTACCGGTCCAGCTCCCGACAGAGGAGTGGCCGCCTCTCCTCCGCAGTGAGCGTTCGAACATTCCATGTGGCCACCTGTAGTGGCTTTTTGTTGTTTCTGGAGGAAAAGATTCAAACTCCTGGCTCCGCCAAATGGGGTTTCGCCAGGAGACGTCATAGACGCCTGTCCCCCCGGGGCCTCCGGCACAAGCTTATTTATTAGATATCTTAGACGTGGTTTAGTGGTAATTTATTGAAGGTGGAAGGGTTACCAGCCCCTCTCACCCGTCCAGAGCCCCCTTTTGGCCGCTGTGGTGGCTGCAAATGCCCCGAATGGGAAAGGCCAATCGGAATTGGCCCTCCCCCCACGGCACTGTCCACGACAACGTTGCCCGTCTGGCACCCCAGCCACACACCCACACCACCCACACACACACCACCCACACACACACCACCCACACACACACCACTACACACACACACACCAACCACACACACACACACCACCCACACACACACCACTACACACACCACCCACACACACACCACCCACACACACACCACCCACACACACACCACCCACACACCACCCACACACACACCACTACACACACACAACCCCAAGCACACACACCACTACACACACACACATACACCACTACACACCTACACAACCCCACACACACACACACCACCCACACACACACACCACTACACACACTCCACACACACACCACGCACACACACACCACTACACACACACCACACACACACCACACACACACCACACACACACACTCCTACACACACACAACCCCACACACACACACACACACCACCCACACACACACCACCCACACACACACACCACTACACACACCCCAGCCCAACACCCACACCACCCACACACACACCACCCACACACAACCCCACACACACACACACACACCACTACACACACACACACCACCTCACACCTACACAACCCCACACACACACACCACTACACACACACCACCCACACACACCACCCACACACCCCACCCACACACACACACCACTACACACACACACCACCACCCACACACACACACACCACACACACCACCCACACACACACACCACTACACACACCACCCACACACACACACCACCCACACACACCACCAACACACACACACCACTACACACACACACCACTACACACACAGACCACTACACACATCACCCACACACACACACACCACACACATACACCACTACACACACACACCACTACACACACACACCACTACACACACACACCACCCACACACACACCACTACACACACACACCACTACACACACCACCCACACACACACCACCCACACACACACACCACCCACACACATACACCACTACACACACACAACCCCACACACACACCACTACACACACACACCACCTCACACCTACACAACCCCACACACACACCACTACACACACACCACCCACACACACACCACTACACACACCACCCACACACACACACCACTACACACACACCACCCACACACACACACTACTACACACACACAACCCCACACACACACCACCCACCCACACACACACACACCACACACACCACCCACACACACACCCCACTACACACACACACACCACTACACACACCACACACACACACACCACCCACACAGACACACCACTACACACACCACCCACACACACACACCACCCACACACCCACACCACCCACACACACACCACACACACCACCCACCCACACACACCACTACACACACACCACACACACACACACTACTACACACACACACACCACTAGACACACACACCACTACACACACCACACACACGCACACCACTACACACACACCACCCCTACACACACACACCACTACACACACCACCCACACACACACACTACTACACACACACCACTACACACACACCACTACACACACCACCCACACACACACACCACCCACACACACACCACACACACACACACCACCCACACACACACACCACTACACACACCACACACACACACACACACCACACACACACACCACTACACACACACCACCCACACACACACACCACTACACACACCACCCACACACACACACCACTACACACACACCACCCACACACACACACTACTACACACACACAACCCCACACACACACCACCCACCCACACACACACACACCACACACACCACCCACACACACACCCCACTACACACACACACCACTACACACACCACACACACACACACCACCCACACAGACACACCACTACACACACCACCCACACACACACACCACCCACACACCCACACCACCCACACACACACCACACACACCACCCACCCACACACACCACCCACCCACACACACCACTACACACACACCACACACACACACACTACTACACACACACACACCACTAGACACACACACCACTACACACACACCACCCACACACACCACTACACACACCACACACACACACACCACCACCCACACACACACCACACACACACACCACCCACACACACACACCACTACACACACACACACCACTACACACACACCACCCACACACACACACCACTACACACACCACACACACACACACCACCCACACACACACCACCCACACACACCACACACACACATACCACACACACACACACCACCACCCACACACACACCACTACACACACACCACTACACACACCACCCACACACACACACACTACTACACACACACCACCCACACAAACACCACTACACACACACCACACACACCACCCACCCCACTCCCCAGGCAACGAAGCGAGGGAGCAAGGGGGCGAGTGAGAGACGAAGCAAAGACAAATTCCACGCAGATGCTGAGAAAATCAAACAGGGACCTGTCTACAAGTGAGGGGTGAGGGGGGTGGTTGGCAGGTCGGGGAACTGGTCAACACAGGAGTAGAGCCCACGGGGTTATTACTCTCAGCTCCATTCTCTCTCTGTCTCTCTGTGTCTCTGTCTCTCTCTCTGTCTCTGTCTCTCTCTGTGTCTCTCTCTGTGTCTGTCTCTGTGTCTCTCTCTGTGTCTCTCTCTGTCTCTCTCACTCTGTCTCTCTCTGTGTCTGTCTCTCTCTGTCTCTGTGTCTGTCTCTGTCTCTCTCTGTGTCTCTCTCTGTGTGTCTCTCTGTGTCTCTCTCTCTGTGTCTCTCTCTGTGTCTCTCTCTGTCTGTCTCTCTCTGTCTCTCTGAGTCTCTCTCTGTCTCTGTCTCTCTGTGTCCCTCTCTGTCTCTCTTTGTCTCTCTCTGTCTCTCTCTCTCTGTCTCTCTCTCTGTCACTCTCTGTCTCGCTCTGTGTCTCTGTTTTTCTCTGTCTCTCTCTGTCTCGCTCTGTCTGTGTCTCTCTCTGTCTCGCTCTGTCTCTCTGTCTCTCTCTCTGTCTCTCTCTGTCTCGCTCTGTCTATCTGTGTCTCTCTCTGTCTCGCTCTGTCTCGCTCTGTCTCTCTGTGTCTGTCTCTGTGTCTCTCTCTGTCTCTCTCTGTCTCTGTCTCTCTATGTCTGTCTCTGTCTCTGTCTCTCTCTGTCTCTGTCTCTCTATGTCTCTCTCTGTCCCTTGCTCTCTCTCGCTCACACTCTCACTCTCTATCTGTCTCTCTATGTCTCTGTCTCTCTATGCCTCTCTCTGTCTCTCTATGTCTCTGTCTCTCTATGTCTCTGTCTCTCTATGTCTCTGTCTCTCTATGTGTCTGTCTCTGTCTCTCTATGTCTCTGTCTCTCTATGTCTCTGTGTCTATATGTCTCTGTCTCTCTATGTCTCTGTCTCTCTATGTCTCTGTCTCTCTACGTCTCTGTCTCTCTATGTCTCTGTCTCTCTCTGTCTCTCTATGTCTCTGTCTCTCTATGTCTCTGTCTCTCTATGTCTGTCTCTCTCTGCCCCTTGCTCTCTCTCGCTCACACTCTCACTCTCTATCTGGCTCTCTATGTCTCTGTCTCTCTCTCTGTCTCTGTCTCTCTATGTCTTTGTCTCTCTAAGTCTCTGTCTCTCTATGTCTCTGTCTCTCTCTGTCTCTCTATGTCTCTGTCTCTCTCTGTCTCTCTATGTCTCTGTCTCTCTCTGTCTCTCTATGTCTCTGTCTCTCTATTTCTGTCTTTCTCTGTCTCTCTATGTCTCTGTCTCTCTATGTCTCTGTCTCTCTATGTCTCTGTCTCTCTCTGTCTCTCTATGTCTCTGTCTCTCTATGTCTCTGTCTCTCTATCTCTCTGTCTCTCTATGTCTCTGTCTCTCTCTGTCTCTCTATGTCTCTGTCTCTCTATGTCTCTGTCTCTCTATGTTTCTGTCTCTCTATGTCTCTGTCTCTCTATGTCTCTGTCTCGCTATGTCTCTGTCTCTCTGTCTCTCTATGTCTCTGTCTCTCTATGTCTCTGTCTCTCTATGTCTCTGTCTCTCTATGTCTCTGTCTCTCTCTGTCTTTCTATGTCTCTGTCTCTCTATGTCTCTGTCTCTCTATGTATCTGTCTCTCTATGTCTGTCTCTCTGTCTCTCTATGTCTCTGACTCTCTATGTCTCTGTCTCTCTATGTCTCTCTATTTCTGTCTTTCTCTGTCTCTCTATGTCTCTGTCTCTCTATGTCTCTGTCTCTCTATGTCTCTGTCTCTCTATGTTTCTGTCTCTCTATGTCTCTGTCTCTCTATGTCTCTGTCTCGCTATGTCTCTATCTCTCTCTGTCTCTCTATGTCTGTCTCTCTATGTCTCTGTCTCTCTATGTCTCTGTCTCTCTATGTCTCTGTCTCTCTATGTCTCTGTCTCTCTCTGTCTTTCTATGTCTCTGTCTCTCTATGTCTCTGTCTCTCTATGTCTCTGTCTCTCTATGTCTGTCTCTCTGTCTCTCTATGTCTCTGACTCTCTATGTCTCTGTCTCTCTATGTCTCTGTCTCTCTATTTCTGTCTTTCTCTGTCTCTCTATGTCTCTGTCTCTCTATGTCTCTGTCTCTCTATGTCTCTGTCTCTCTATGTCTCTGTCTCTCTATGTCTCTGCCTCTCTCTGTCTCTCTATGTCTCTGTCTCTCTATTTCTGTCTTTCTCTGTCTCTCTATGTCTCTGTCTCTCTATGTCTCTGTCTCTCTATGTCTCTGACTCTCTATGTCTCTGTCTCTCTATGTCTCTGTCTCTCTATTTCTGTCTTTCTCTGTCTCTCTATGTCTCTGTCTCTCTATGTCTCTGTCTCTCTATGTCTCTGTCTCTCTATGTCTCTGTCTCTCTATGTCTCTGTCTCTCTATTTCTGTCTTTCTCTGTCTCTCTATGTCTCTGTTTCTCTATGTTTCTGTCTCTCTATGTCTCTGCCTCTCTCTGTCTCTCTATGTCTCTGTCTCTCTATGTCTCTGTCTCTCTATGTCTCTGTCTCTCTATGTCTCTGTCTCTCTATGTCTCTGTATCTCTATGTCTCTGTCTCTCTATGTCTCTGTCTCTCTAGGTCTCTGTCTCTGTCTCTCTCTCTCTGCCCCTTGCTCTCTCTCGCTCACACTCTCACTCTGTCTCTCTCTCTCCGTCTCTCACCTCGATGCCACATGCTTTGGTGTTTGGGTGTTTGGGTGCTTGTGTGGTTGAGTTGATTTTGGAGAATTTTTGTTTCATTTGGGATTCCTTCGCAGCGGTCTCGGCTGTCAAAGCATGCAGGGACTAGGGGATGGGTGTGGTGGTGGAGGTGGTGGTGGTGGTGGAGGTGATGGTGGTGGAGGTGGTGGTGGTGGTGGTGGAGGTGATGGTGGTGGAGGTGGTGGTGGAGGTGGTGGTGGAGGTGGTGGTGGAGGTGGTGGTGGTGGAGGTGGTGGTGGTGGAGGTGGAGGTGGTAGTGATGGTGGAGGTGGTGGTGGAGGTGGTGGTGGTGGTGGAGGTGGTGGTGGTGGTGGAGGTGGTGGTGGTGGTGGTGGTGGTGGAGGTGGTGGTGGAGGTGGTGGTGATGGTGGAGGTGGTGGTGGAGGTGATGGTGGAGGTGATGGTGGAGGTGGTGGTAGCGGTGGAGGTGATGGTGGAGGTGGTGGTAGTGGAGGTCGTGGTGGTGGAGGTGGTGGTGGTGGAGGTGATGGTGGAGGTGGTGGTGGAGGTGGTGGTGGAGGTGGTGATGGAGGTGATGGTGGAGATGGTGGTGCAGGTGGTGGTGGAGGTGGTGGTGGAGGTGGTGGTGGAGGTGGTGGTGATGGTGGAGGTCGTGGCGGTGGAGGTGATGGAGGTGGTGGTGATAATGGAGGTGGTGGTGGAGGTGATGGTGGAGGTGGTGGTAGTGGAGGTCGTGGTGGTGGAGGTGATAGTGGTGGAGGTGGTGGTGATAATGGAGGTGGTGGTGGTGGTAGTGGAGGTCGTGGTGGTGGAGGTGGTGGTGATAATGGAGGTGGTGGTGGAGGTGGTGGAGGTGGTGGTAGAGGTGGTGGTGGTGGTGGTGGTGATGGTGGAGGTGGTGGTGGTAGTGGAGGTGATGGGGGAGGTGGTGGTAGTGGAGGTCGTGGTGGTGGAGGTGATGGTGGTGGAGGTGGTGGTGATAATGGAGGTGGTTGTGGAGGTGGTGGTAGTGGAGGTCGTGGTGGTGGAGGTGGTGGTGGTGGTGGTGATAATGGAGGTGGTGGTGGAGGTGGTGGTAGAGGTGGTAGAGGTGGTGGTGGTGGAGGTGGTGGTGGTGGAGATGATGGGGGAGGTGGTGGTGGTAGTGGTAGTGTTGGTTGTGTTGGTCATGGTGGTTGTGATGGTGGTAGTATTGGTAGTGGTGGTCGTTGTGGTGGTAGTGTTGGTGGAAGTGGTGGTAGGGGTGGTGGTAGTGGTGGTTGTGGTGGTAGTGTTGGTGGTAGTGGTTGTGATGGTGGTAGTGGTGGTTGTGTTGGTCGTGGTGGTGGAGGAGGTGGTGGTGGTGGTGGTTGTGTTGGTCGTGGTGGTTGTGGTGGTGGTGGAGGTGGTGGTGGTCGTTGTGGTGGTAGCGGTGGTGGCTAAGCTGCACGCGGCTGCCCATGACCCAGTACTGTGGAAGCAGCAGCAACGAGGGATTGGTGGATCACGCACAGATGGGAGTGTGAAACTACCTTCATTACCCTTCGTGGAGGAGCTGTACAACCTGGTCCTGCCAGAAGGCTGTACAGTAGAGGGTGTGTGGACTAATCTCCATCTGTTCCATCTCACTCCCTTTTATAGCAGAGTGTGTGTGGACTAATCTCCATCTGTTCCATCTCACTCCCTTCTACAGCAGAGTGTGTGTGGACTAACCTCCATCTGTTCCATCTCACTCCCTTCTACAGCAGAGTGTGTGTGGACTAATCTCCATCTGTTCCATCTCACTCCCTTCTACAGCAGAGTGTGTGTGGACTAATCTCCATCTGTTCCATCTCACTCTCTTCTACAGCAGGGTGTGTGTGGACTAATCTCCATCTGTTCCATCTCACTCCCTTCTACAGCAGTGTGTGTGTGGACTAATCTCCATCTGTTTCATCTCACTCCGTTCTACAGCAGAGTGCGTGTGGACTAATCTCCATCTGTTCCATCTCACTCCCTTCTACAGCAGGGTGTGTGTGGACTAATCTCCATCTGTTTCATCTCACTCCGTTCTACAGCAGAGTGCGTGTGGACTAATCTCCATCTGTTCCATCTCACTCCCTTCTACAGCAGAGTGTGTGTGGACTAACCTCCATCTGTTCCATCTCACTCCCTTCTACAGCAGAGTGTGTGTGGACTAATCTCCATCTGTTCCATCTCACTCCCTTCTACAGCAGTGTGTGTGGACTAATCTCCATCTGTTCCATCTCACTCTCTTCTACAGCAGGGTGTGTGTGGACTAATCTCCATCTGTTCCATCTCACTCCCTTCTACAGCAGTGTGTGTGTGGACTAATCTCCATCTGTTTCATCTCACTCCGTTCTACAGCAGAGTGCGTGTGGACTAATCTCCATCTGTTCCATCTCACTCCCTTCTACAGCAGGGTGTGTGTGGACTAATCTCCATCTGTTTCATCTCACTCCGTTCTACAGCAGAGTGCGTGTGGACTAATCTCCATCTGTTCCATCTCACTCCCTTTTATAGCAGAGTGTGTGTGGACTAATCTCCATCTGTTCCATCTCACTCCCTTTTATAGCAGAGTGTGTGTGGACTAATCTCCCTCTGTTCCATCTCACTCCCTTCTACAGCAGAGGGTGTGTGGACTAATCTCCATCTGTTCCATCTCACTTCCTTCTACAGCAGAGTGTGTGTGGACTAATCTCCATCTGTTCCATCTCACTCCCTTCTACAGCAGGGTGTGTGTGGACTAATCTTGATCTGTTCCATCTCACTCCCTTCTACAGCAGGGTGGGTGTGGACTAATCTCAATCTGTTCCATCTCACTCCCTTCTACAGCAGAGTGTGTGTGGACTAATCTCCATCTGTTCCATCTCACTCCCTTCTACAGCAGAGTGTGTGTGGACTAATCTCCATCTGTTCCATCTCACTCCCTTCTACAGCAGAATGTGTGTAGACTAATCTCCATCTGTTCCATCTCACTCCCTTCTACAGCAGAGGGTGTGTGGACTAATCTCCATCTGTTCCATCTCACTCCCTTCTACAGCAGAGTGTGTGTGGACTAATCTCCATCTGTTCCATCTCACTCCCTTCTACAGCAGAGTGTGTGTGGACTAATCTCCATCTGTTCCATCTCACTCCCTTCTACAGCAGGGTGTGTGTGGACTAATCTCCATCTGTTCCATCTCACTCCCTTCTACAGCAGAGGGTGTGTGGACTAATCTCCATCTGTTCCATTACACTCCCTTCTACAACAGGGTTTGTGTGGACTAATCTCCATCTGTTCCATCTCACTTCCTTTTATAGCAGAGTGTGTGTGGACTAATCTCCATCTGTTCCATCTCACTCCCTTTTATAGCAGAGTGTGCGTGGACTAATCTGCATCTGTTCCATCTCACTCCCTTTTATAGCAGAGTGTGTGTGGACTAATCTCCATCTGTTCCATCTCACTCCCTTTTACAGCAGAGTGTGTGTGGACTAATCTTCATCTGTTCCATCTCACTCCCTTCTACAGCAGGGTGGGTGTGGACTAATCTCAATCTGTCCCATCTCACTCCCTTCTACAGCAGAGTGTGTGTGGACTAATCTCCATTTGTTCCATCTCACTCCCTTCTACAGCAGAGTGTGTGTGGACTAATCTCCATCTGTTCCATCTCACTCCCTTCTACAGCAGAGCGCATGTGGACTAATCTCCATCTGTTCCATCTCATTCCCTTCACGGGCAATATACATTGGGAATGTTTTAAACACTCGGTTTACATCCAGTGAATTTGACTGAGGTCTGCGATCCTACAGCAACTGGCACCTCCACACAACCCGCTCCGACTGCCCATGCCCCTCCCCCACTACCCCTACCCCCCCACACACCACACACTCAACACCCACCCAACACGACCACCCACCACCCATACAATTACCCACCACCCACCCAGCACCCCTAACACCACCACCCCTACCACCACCACCCACCACCCCTACCACCCACAACCCGTACCACCAACAACCCCTGCCACCCACCACCCCTACCACCCACAATACCTACCATCCACCACCCACCACCCCTACCACCCACCACCCGTTACCACCCACCACCCCTACCACCCACCACCCCTACAACCCACCACCCCGTACCACCCACAACCCCTACCACCCCCCACGACAACCACCCACCACGACACCCACCCATAACCCCCCATACCACTCACAACCCCCCTACCACCCACAACCCCTGTACCACCCACAACCCCTACCACCCACCACGACAACCACCCACAACCCCCATACCACCCACCACCACACCACCCACAGCCCATACCACCCACACCACAGCCCCTACCACCCACACCACCCACAACCCCTACCACCCACCACGACAACCACCCACAACCCCCCTACCACCCACCACGACAACCACCCACAGCCCCTACCACCCACACCACAGCCCCTACCACCCACACCACAGCCCCTACCACCCACACCACCCACAACCCCTACCACCCACCACCACACCACACCACAACCCCCCTACCACCCACAACCCACCCGTACCACCCACAACCCCCTACCACCCACACCACAGCCCCTACCACCCACACCCACAGCCCCTACCACCCAC
Source organism: Petromyzon marinus (assembly GCF_048934315.1). NCBI lineage: Eukaryota > Metazoa > Chordata > Hyperoartia > Petromyzontiformes > Petromyzontidae > Petromyzon > Petromyzon marinus. The sequence continues at coordinate 6,258,558 of NC_133740.1, read as the reverse complement.
AACCACAGCCCCTACCACCCACACCCACAGGCCCCTACCACCCACACCACAGCCCCTACCACCCACAACCACAGCCCCTACCACCCACACCACAACCCCTACCACCCACAGCCCCTACCACCCACACCACAGCCCCTACCACCCACACCCACAGCCCCTACCACCCACACCACAGCCCCTACCACCCACACCCACAGCCCCTACCACCCACACCACAGCCCCTACCACCCACACCACAGCCCCTACCACCCACACCACAGCCCCTACCACCCACACCACAGCCCCTACCACCCACACCACAGCCCCTACCACCCACACCCCCCACAACCCCTACCACCCACCACCACACCACACCACAACCCCCCTACCACCCACAACCCCCCCGTACCACCCACAACCCCCCTACCACCCACACCACAGCCCCTACCACCCACACCACAGCCCCTACCACCCACACCACAGCCCCTACCACCCACACCACAGCCCCTACCACCCACAGCCCCTACCACCCACACCACAGCCCCTACCACCCACGCCACAGCCCCTACCACCCACACCACAGCCCCTACCACCCACACCACAGCCCCTACCACACACAACCACAGCCCCTATCACCCACAACCACAGCCCCTACCACCCACACCACAGCCCCTACCACCCACACCACAGCCCCTACCACCCACACCACCCACAGCCCCTACCACCCACACCACAGCCCCTACCACCCACACCACAACCCCTACCACCCACAACCAGAGCCCCTACCACCCACACCCACAACCCCTACCACCCACAACCACAGCCCCTACCACCCACACCACAGCCCCTACCACCCACACCACAGCCCCTACCACCCACACCAGAGCCCCTACCACCCACACCACAACCCCTACCACCCACAACCACAGCCCCTACCACCCACACCACAGCCCCTACCACCCACACCACAGCCCCTACCACCCACACCACAGCCCCTACCACCCACACCACAGCCCCTACCACCCACACCACAGCCCCTACCACCCACACCCACAGCCCCTACCACCCACAACCACAGCCCCTACCACCCACACCACAGCCCCTACCACCCACACCCACAGGCCCCTACCACCCACACCACAGCCCCTACCACCCACACCACAACCCCTACCACCCACAACCACAGCCCCTACCACCCACAACCACAGCCCCTACCACCCACACCACAACCCCTACCACCCACAACCACAGCCCCTACCACCCACACCACAGCCCCTACCACCCACACCCACAGCCCCTACCACCCACACCACAGCCCCTACCACCCACACCACAACCCCTACCACCCACAACCACAGCCCCTACCACCCACACCACAGCCCCTACCACCCACACCACAGCCCCTACCACCCACAACCACAGCCCCTACCACCCACAACCACAGCCCCTACCACCCACACCACAACCCCTAGCACCCACACCACAGTCCCTACCACCCACACCACAGCCCCTACCACCCACACCCACAGCCCCTACCACCCACACCACAGCCCCTACCACCCACACCACAACCCCTACCACCCACAACCACAGCCCCTACCACCCACACCACAGCCCCTACCACCCACACCACAGCCCCTACCACCCACACTCACAGCCCCTACCACCCACACCCACAACCCCTACCACCCACACCACAACCCCTAGCACCCACACCACAGTCCCTACCACCCACACCACAGCCCCTACCACCCACACCACAGCCCCTACCACCCACAACCACAGCCCCTACCACCCACAACCACAACCCCTACCACCCACACCACCCACAGCCCCTACCACCCACAACCACAGCCCCTACCACCCACACCACAGTCCCTACCACCCACACCCACAACCCCTACCACCCACACCACCCACAGCCCCTACCACCCACCACCACACCCACAACCCCTACCACCCACACCACAACCCCTACCACCCACAGCCCCTACCACCCACACCACCCACAGCCCCTACCACCCACACCCACAACCCCTACCACCCACATCCACAACCCCTACCACCACCACACCACACCACAACCCCCCTACCACCCACCACGACAACCACCCACAGCCCCTACCACCCACACCACCCACAACCCCTACCACCCACACCCACAACCCCTACCACCCACACCACCCACGCCCCTACCACCCACACCACAGCCCCTACCACCCACAGCCCCTACCACCCACAACCCCTACCACCCACAACCACAGCCCCTACCACCCACACCCACAACCCCTACCACCCACACCACCCACACCACCCACCACCACCACCACCACACCACCACCCACCACCACCACCACACACAGCCCCTACCACCCACACCACAGCCCCTACCACCCACACCACCCACAACCCCTACCACCCACACCCATAGCCCCTACCACCCACAACCACAACCCCTACCACCCACACCACCCACAGCCCCTACCACCCACACCACCCACCACCACACCACCACCACACCACCACCACCACCACCACACCACCACACCACCACCACCACACCACCACACCACCACCCACCACACCACACACAGCCCCTACCACCCACCACCACCACCACCACACCACACCACCACACCACCACACCACCACACCACCACACCACCACACCACCACCACACCACCACCACCATCCTCCCCGTACCGGTCTTGCCGCTGGGACACTCGCAGTAGAAGGAGGCGACTCGGTCGTGGCAGGTGGCTCCGTTGGTGCATGAGGCGCTAGCACAGTCATCCACATTGTCGGCACAGGAGTCGCCGCTCCAGCCGTTGACGCACACGCAGTTGTGCCCGCCCGGCGTGTTGTGGCACGTGCCCCCGTTGAGGCACGTGTTGGGCTGCAGGTGGCACTCATCAACGTCCTCCGTGCAGAACTGGCCTGGCGGGGGGGGGGCGGGGCGGGGGGGGGGTGAGGAGCGGGAGCGAGGGAGGAAGGGAGGGAGGGGCGAGACTTCCGATGGGTTCTACGTGGGTCCACGTCACATATACACCACTCACATCACATATACATCGCTCTCATGCCATATACACCACTCACATCCCATATACATCGCTCTCATGCCATATACATCGCTCTCATCCCATATACACCACTCACATCAATCATCCCATATACACCACACACGTCACATATACACCACACACATCACATATACACCACGCACATCACATATACATCGCTCTCATCCCATATACACCACTCACATCAATCATCCCATATACACCACACACGTCACATATACACCACACACATCACATATACACCACGCACATCACATATACACCACACACATCACATATACACCACTCACATCAATCATCACATATACACCACACACATCACATATACACCACGCACATCACATATACACCACACACATCACATATACACCACGCACATCACATATACACCACGCACATCACATATACACCACGCACATCACATATACACCACGCACATCACATATACATCGCTCTCATGCCATATACACCACTCACATCCCATATACATCGCTCTCATGCCATATACACCACACACATCACATATACACCACGCACATCAATCATCCCATATACACCACACATTTCACATATACATCACACACATCACATATACACCACACACTTCACTCATCACATATACACCACACATTTCACATATACACCACACACATCACATATACACCACACACATCACATATACACCACACACTTCACTCATCACATATACACCACACATTTCACATATACACCACACACGTCACATATACACCACGCACATCAATCATCACATATACACCACACATTTCACATATACACCACACACATCACATATACACCACGCACATCAATCATCACATATACACCACACATTTCACATATACACCACACACATCACATATACACCACACACATCACATATACACCACGCACATCAATCATCACATATACACCACACATTTCACATATACACCACACACATCACATATACACCACACACGTCACATATACACCACACATTTCACTCATCCCATATACACCACACACGTCACATATACACCACACATTTCACTCATCACATATACACCACACACATCACATATACACCACACACATCACATATACACCACACACATCACATATAAACCACACACAACCCATATACACCACACACATCACATATACACCACACACATCACATATACACCACACACATCACATATACACCACTCACATCAATCATCACATATACACCACACACGTCACATATACACCACACACGTCACATATACACCACACATTTCACTCATCACATATACACCACACACGTCACATATACACCACTCACATCAATCATCACATATACACCACACACGTCACATATACACCACACACATCACATATACACCACACATTTCACTCATCCCATATACACCACACACGTCACATATACACCACACACGTCACATATACACCACACACATCACATATACACCACACACGTCACATATACACCACACATTTCACTCATCACATATACACCACGCACATCAATCATCACATATACACCACACATTTCACTCATCACATATACACCACGCACATCAATCATCACATATACACCACACATTTCACATATACACCACACACATCACATATACACCACGCACATCAATCATCACATATACACCACACATTTCACATATACACCACACACATCACATATACACCACGCACATCAATCATCACATATACACCACACATTTCACATATACACCACACACATCACATATACACCACACACATCACATATACACCACGCACATCAATCATCACATATACACCACACATTTCACATATACACCACACACATCACATATACACCACGCACATCAATCATCACATATACACCACACATTTCACATATACACCACACACATCACATATACACCACGCACATCAATCATCACATATACACCACACATTTCACATATACACCACACACATCACATATACACCACACACATCACATATACACCACGCACATCAATCATCACATATACACCACACATTTCACATATACACCACACACATCACATATACACCACGCACATCAATCATCACATATACACCACACATTTCACATATACACCACACACATCACATATACACCACGCACATCAATCATCCCATATACATCGCTCTCATGCCATATACACCACTCATCCCATATACACCACACACATCACATATAAACCACACACAACCCATATACACCACACACATCACATATACAACACACACTTCACTCATCCCATATACACCGGTCTCATCCCATATACACCACACACATCACTCAACCCATATACATCACTCAACCCATATACATCACTCAACCCATATACACCACTCCTCCCATATACACCACACACATCACTCAACCAAATCCACACCAAACCACCACTCTACACAAAGACAAAGATCCCCCGCATAGCCTCAAAAGACTATAGGGGCAAGTGCTGTTAGCGAGCAGCCTTCTACCCAGTGGCGATGTTTACTGCACACCGCTACACCAGGTAACCATTTGAGGCTGAGTCGACCTAGGGGAGGCCCAGGACCGGTTCAGAGAATCGTCACCGGTGGTGTTGGCCGTGAGCGGGAATCGAATTCGGGTTGCCGGGTTCATAGCGCAGCGTAGCGCTAACCGCTGCACCACCGCTCCCTACGTGCACCAACACATAAACACACACAGCTACACTAACACACACAGCTACACTAACACACACAGCTACACTAACACACACAGCTACACTAACACACACACACACAGCTACACTAACACACACAGCTACACTAACACACACACACAGCTACACTAACACACACACAGCTACACTAACACACACAGCTACACTAACACACACACAGCTACACTAACACACACAGCTACACTAACACACACAGCTACACTAACACACACACACAGCTACACTAACACACACAGCTACACTAACACACACACAGTTACACTAACACACACAGCTACACTAACACACACAGCTACACTAACACACACAGCTACACTAACACACACAGCTACACTAACACACACACACAGCTACACTAACACACACAGCTACACTAACACACACACAGTTACACTAACACACACAGCTACACTAACACACACAGCTACACTAACACACACAGCTACACTAACACACACAGCTACACTAACACACACACACAGCTACACTAACACACACAGCTACACTAACACACACACAGTTACACTAACACACACACAGCTACACTAACACACACAGCTACACTAACACACACACAGCTACACTAACACACACACAACTACACTCACACACACACAACTACACTCACACACACACAGCTACACTAACACACACACAGCTACACTAACACACACAGCTACACTAACACACACAGCTACACTAACACACACACAGCTACACTAACACACACACAGCTACACTAACACACACACAGCTACACTAACACACACACAGCTACACTAACACACACACAGCTACACCAACACACACACAGCTACACCAACACACACACAGCTACACTAACACACACAGCTACACTAACACACACACACAGCTACACTAACACACACACACAGCTACACTAACACACACACACAGCTACACTAACACACACACACAGCTACACTAACACACACACACAGCTACACTAACACACACACACACAGCTACACTAACACACACACAGCTACACTAACACACACAGCTACACTAACACACACAGCTACACTAACACACACACAGCTACACTAACACACACACACAGCTACACTAACACACACACAGCTACACTAACACACACACAGCTACACTAACATACACAGCTACACTAACACACACAGCTACACTAACACACACACAGCTACACTAACACACACAGCTACACTAACACACACAGCTACACTAACACACACAGCTACACTAACGCACACACAGCTACACTAACACACACACAGCTACACTAACACACACACAGCTACACTAACACACACAGCTACACTAACACATACACAGCTACATTAACACACACACAGCTACACTGACACACACGCACACAGCTACACTAACACACACACACAGCTACACTAACACACACAGCTACACTAACACACACACACACAGCTACACTAACACACACACACAGCTACACTAACATACACAGCTACACTAACACACACAGCTACACTAACACACACACAGCTACACTAACACACACAGCTACACTAACACACACAGCTACACTAACACACACAGCTACACTAACACACACACAGCTACACTAACACACACAGCTACACTAACACACACACAGCTACACTAACATACACAGCTACACTAACACACACAGCTACACTAACACACACAGCTACACTAACACACACACAGCTACACTAACACACACAGCTACACTAACACACACACAGCTACACTAACACACACACAGCTACACTAACACACACAAACAGCTATACTAACACACACACACAGCTACACTAACACACACAGCTACACTAACACGCACACAGCTACACTAACACGCACACAGCTACACTAACACACACACACACACCTACACTAACACACACACACACAGCTACACTAACACACACACACAGCTACACTAACACACACAGCTACACTAACACACACACACAGCTACACTAACACACACACACAGCTACACTAACACGCACACAGCTACACTAACACACACACAGCTACACTAACACACACACACAGCTACACTAACACACACACAGCTACACTAACACACACACAGCTACACTAACACACACAGCTACACTAACACACACAGCTACACTAACACACACACAGCTACACTAACACACACAGCTACACTAACACACACACAGCTACACTAACACACACAGCTACACTAACACACACACAGCTACACTAACACATACAGCTACACTAACACACACACAGCTACACTAACACACACAGCTACACTAACACACACAAAGCTACACTAACACATACAGCTACACTAACACACACAGCTACACTAACACATACAGCTACACTAACACACACACAGCTACACTAACACACACAGCTACACTAACACACACACAGCTACACTAACACATACAGCTACACTAACACACACAGCTACACTAACACACACAGCTACACTAACACACACACAGCTACACTAACACACACACCTACACTAACACACACACACACAGCTACACTAACACACACACACACAGCTACACTAACACACACAGCTACACTAACACACACAGCTACACTAACACACACACACAGCTACACTAATACACAAACACAGCTACACTAACACACACAGCTACACTAACACACACAGCTACACTAACACACACACACAGCTACACTAACACACACACATACAGCTACACTAACACACACACAGCTACACTAACACACACAGCTACACTAACACACACACAGCTACACTAACATACACACACAGCTACACTAACACACACACAGCTACACTAACACACACAGCTACACTAACACACACAGCTACACTAACACACACACAGCTACACTAACACACACACAGCTACACTAACACACACACACAGCTACACTAACACACACACAGCTACACTAACACACACACAGCTACACTAACACACACAGCTACACTAACACACACACAGATACACTAACACACACACACAGCTACACTAACACACACACAGCTACACTAACACACACACAGCTACACTAACACACACACAGCTACACTAACACACACACAGCTACACTAACACACACACAGCTACACTAACACACACACACAGCTACACTAACACACACACAGCTACACTAACACACACACACAGCTACACTAACACACACACAGCTACACTAACACACACACACACACAGCTACACTAACACACACACACAGCTACACTAACACACACACACAGCTACACTAACACACACACACAGCTACACTAACACACACACAGCTACACTAACACACACACAGCTACACTAACACACACACACAGCTACACTAACACACACACAGCTACACTAACACACACAGCTACACTAACACACACACAGCTACACTAACACACACACATACAGCTACACTAACACACACACAGCTACACTAACACACACACACACAGCTACACTAACATACACACACAGCTACACTAACACACACAGCTACACTAACACACACACAGCTACACTAACACACACACAGCTACACTAACACACACAGCTACACTAACACACACAGCTACACTAACACACACACACAGCTACACTAACACACACACAGCTACACTAACACACACACACAGCTACACTAACACACACACACAGCTACACTAACACACACACAGCTACACTAACACACGCAGCTACACTAACACACACACACACACAGCTACACTAACACACACACAGCTACACTAACACACACACAGCTACACTAACACACACACAGCTACACTAACACACACACACAGCTACACTAACACACACACACAGCTACACTAACACACACACACAGCTACACTAACACACACACACAGCTACACTAACACACACACACCTACACTAACACACACAGCTACACTAACACACACACAGGGGTGATGAGGGGGAGCGAGGGGGGAGGGGCGAGGGAAATGGCCACTGTTGACCCAGCTACATCTGTTTATGTAGTCTGGCAAGTTGAGTTCAGAGTTCACAATTCACAAGGGGGGGCGAGGGGTGGGTGGTGGGGGGGGGCGAGGGTGGGTGGTGGTGGGGGGGGGTGAGGGTGGGTAGTGGGGGGCGAGAGTGGGTGGTGGTGGGTGGCGAGGGTGGGTGGTGGTGGGGGGGATGAGAGGGGGGGGGGAGTTAGAGGCTAGGGAAGAGACCACGCTCTGTGTGTGGACTTGGAGTGGTCGCAGGAACGAGGAACGGACCTCAGACCTAGCTCTCTCGCAGCCACTTCCACGGGGCAGCCGCTCTGTGTGAGGACTTGGAGTGGTCGCAGGAACGATGAACGGACCTCAGACCTAGCTCTATGACAGCCACTTCCACGGGGCAGCCGCTCTGTGTGAGGACTTAGAGTGGTCGCAGGAACAAGGAACGGACCTCAGACCTAGCTCTATGACAGCCACTTCCGCGGGGCCGCCGCTCTGTGTGTGGACTTAGAGGGGTCGCCACAACGAGAAACGGACCTCAGACCTAGCTCTCTCGCAGCCACTTCCACGGGGCAGCCGCTCTGTGTGAGGACTTGGAGTGGTCGCAGGAACGATGAACGGACCTCAGACCTAGCTCTATGACAGCCACTTCCACGGGGCAGCCGCTCTGTGTGAGGACTTGGAGTGGTCGCAGGAACGAGGAACGGACCTCAGACCTAGCTCTATGACAGCCACTTCCGCGGGGCAGCCGCTCTGTGTGAGGACTTAGAGTGGTCGCAGGAACGAGGAACGGACCTCAGATCTAGCTCTATGACAGCCACTTCCGCGGGGCAGCCACTCATTGTGAGGACTTAGAGGGGTCGCCGGAACGATGAACGGACCCCAGACCTAGCTCTATGACAGCCACTTCCACGGGGCAGCCGCTCTGTGTGAGGACTTGGAGTGGTCGCAGGAACGATGAATGGACCTCAGCCACTTTAATTAATCAGCAGCTAATTAATTAATGCAAACCTCAACTCACAGCGAGCTTCGCGGATTTCTAAGACCCCCCCCCCCCACCTACCCACCCTCACCCCCACTCACCCTTCACCCCCCACACACACAAAGACAAAGCTCCCCCGTGTAGCCTTCACAGGCTGTCGAGGGCAAGTGCCGTCAGTAGCGAGTAGCAGCAGCAGCGCCACCTGTGAAGGCTACCGGCAACTGTGGTACACGAGGGGGTGGGTGGCCAGCAACCACGCCCGGCCGCCTTTGTCTCCCCCAGTGCTGGCGATGTTCACTACACTACACACCGCTACACCAGGTTGACTCATTTGAGGCTGAGTCGACCTAGGGGGGGAGGCACAGGACCGGTTCACTGGTTCTGGTGGTGGTGGCCGCGAGGGGGAATCGAACTCGGGTCGCCGGGTTCGTAGCGCTAACTGATGCGCCACCGCTCCCCAACACCACCATCGCCACCACCATCACCACCACCATCATCACTACCACCATCATTACCATCACTATCATTACCACCATCATTACCACCATCATTACCACCACCATCACTACCCCTATCAAGATCATTACCACCACCACTATCATTACAAACATCACCACCATCATTACCACCACCACTATCATTACCACCACCATCACTAACACCATCACCACCACCATCATTACCACCACCATCACTACCCCTATCAACATCATTACCACCACCACTATCATTACAAACATCACCACCATCATTACCACCACCATCACTAACACCATCACCACCACCATCATTACCAGCACCATCACTACCCCTACCAAGATCATTACCACCACCACTATCATTACAAACATCACCACCATCACCACCACCATCACTAACACCATCACCACCACCATCATTACCACAACCATCACTACCACCATCACCATCACTAGCATTACCACCACCATCACTACCCCTACCAAGATCATTACCACCACCACCACTATCATTACAAACATCACCACCATCATTACCACCACCATCACTAACACCATCACCACCACCATCATTACCATCACTACCCCTACCAAGATCATTACCACCACCACTATCATTACCACCACCACCACTATCATCACCACCATCACGACCACCACCATCACCACCACCATCACTAACACCATCACCACCATCACTACCCCTACTAACGTCATTGCCACCTTTCTAGATTTGAAGCTTTCGTGACTGCAAGGATCCATACTCTTTGGTTTCTATTCGGTAAAGTCACGTAGGTAAATAATAAAATAACAAAAATCACGACGTTTCAGCCACAACACAAGCGGCCACTTTATCATTACCACCACTATCATTAGCAACATCACCACCATCACCACCACCATCACCACCATCACCACCACCATCACCACCACCACCACCACTACCACCATCACCACCACCATCACCACCACCATCATTACCAACATCACCACCATCACCACCACCATCACCACCACCACTACCACCATCACCACCACCATCACCACCACCATCATCACCACCACCATCACCACCACTATCATTACCAACATCACCACCATCACCACCACCATCATCACCACCACCATCACCACCACCACCACTACCACCATCACCACCACCATCACCACCATCACCACCACCATCACCACCACCACCAACATCATAACCCCACCACCATCATTACCACCACCAGTGAGAGGGTAGAGAGAGCGAGTAGTAAGAGAAGGGTAGAGAGAGAGAGGGGGTAGAGAGAGAGGGGGTAGAGAGAGAGAGAGGGTAGAGAGAGAGGGGGTAGAGAGAGAGGGGGTGGAGAGAGAGGGGGTAGAGAGAGAGAGGGGGTAGAGAGAGAGGGGGTAGAGAGAGAGGGGGTAGAGAGAGAGAGGGGGTAGAGAGAGAGAGGGTAGAGAGAGAGGGGGTAGAGAGAGATGGAGTAGAGAGAGAGGGGGTAGAGAGAGAGAGAGGGGGTAGAGAGAGAGAGAGGGTAGAGAGAGAGAGAGGGTAGAGAGAGAGGGGTAGAGAGAGAGGGGGTAGAGAGAGAGAGGGGGTAGAGAGAGAGGGGGTAGAGAGAGAGGGGGTAGAGAGAGAGAGGGGGTAGAGAGAGAGGGGTAGAGAGAGAGGGGGTAGAGAGAGATGGGGTAGAGAGAGAGAGGGGGTAGAGAGAGAGAGGGGGTAGAGAGAGAGAGGCGGTAGAGAGAGAGGGGGGTAGAGAGAGAGGGGGTAGAGAGAGAGAGGGGGTAGAGAGAGGGGGTAGAGAGAGAGGGGGTAGAGAGAGAGAGAGGGGGTAGAGAGAGAGAGGGGAGAGAGCGAGAGAGGGGGTAGAGAGAGAGGGGGTAGAGAGAGAGAGAGGGGGTAGAGAGAGAGGGGGTAGAGAGAGAGAGGGGTAGGAGAGAGAGGGGGTAGAGAGAGAGAGGGGGTAGAGAGAGAGGGGGTAGAGAGAGAGAGGGTAGAGAGAGAGGTAGAGAGAGAGAGGGGGTAGAGAGAGAGGGGGTAGAGAGAGAGAGGGGGTAGAGAGAGAGGGAGTAGAGAGAGGGGGTAGAGAGAGAGGGGGTAGAGAGAGGGGGTAGAGAGAGAGGGGGTAGAGAGAGGGGGTAGAGAGAGAGTGT
>NC_133740.1:6175150-6240150 GCF_048934315.1 Petromyzon marinus | reverse complement strand
CGAGTGAGTGAGTGAGCGAGTGACTGGCTGAGTGAGCGAGCGAGTGAGTGAGTGAGCGAGTGAGTGAGCGAGTGACTGGTTGAGTGAGCGAGTGAGTGAGTGAGCGAGTGACTGGTTGAGTCCGTGAGTGAGTGAGCGAGTGACTGGCTGAGTGAGCGAGTGAGTGAGTGAGTGAGCGAGTGACTGGTTGAGTGAGTGAGTTAGCGAGTGACTGGCTGAGTGAGTGAGCGAGTGACTGCTTGAGTGAGCGAGTGACTGGTTGAGTCCATGAGTGAGTGAGCGAGTTAGTGAGTGAGCGAGTGACTGGCTGAGTGAGTGAGTGACTGGTTGAGTTCATGAGTGAGTGAGCGAGTGACTGGCTGAGTGAGCGAGTGAGTGAGTGAGTGAGCGAGTGACTGGCTGAGTGAGCGAGTGAGTGAGTGAGCGAGTGACTGGTTGAGTCCGTGAGTGAGTGAGCGAGTGACTGGCTGAGTGAGCGAGTGAGTGAGTGAGCGAGTGAGTGACTGGCTGAGTGAGCGAGCGAGTGAGCGAGCGAGTGAGCGAGTGACTGGTTGAGTCTGTGAATGAGTGAGCGAGTGACTGGCTGAGTGAGCGAGTGAGTGAGTGAGCGAGTGACTGGCTGAGTGAGCGAGTGAGTGAGGGAGCGAGCGAGTGACTGGCTAAGTGAGCGAGTGAGTGAGTGAGCGAGTGACTGGCTGAGCGAGTGAGTGAGTGAGCGAGTGACTGGCTGAGTGAGCGAGCGAGTGAGTGAGTGAGCGAGTGACTGGCTGAGTGAGCGAGTGAGTGAGTGAGCGAGTGACTGGTTGAGTCCGTGAGTGAGTGAGCGAGTGACTGGCTGAGTGAGCGAGTGAGTGAGTGAGCGAGTGAGTGACTGGCTGAGTGAGCGAGCGAGTGAGCGAGCGAGTGAGCGAGTGACTGGTTGAGTCTGTGAATGAGTGAGCGAGTGACTGGCTGAGTGAGCGAGCGAGTGAGTGAGCGAGTGACTGGTTGAGTGAGCGAGTGAGTGAGTGAGCGAGTGACTGGCTGAGTGAGCGAGCGAGTGAGTGAGTGAGCGAGTGACTGGCTGAGTGAGCGAGCGAGTGAGTGAGTGAGCGAGTGACTGGCTGAGTGAGCGAGCGAGTGGGCGAGCGTGTCAGTACCGGTATAGGCGGTCGGGCAGTTACAGTTGTAGGTGTTCACCCCATCGACGCAAGCTCCACCATTCTTGCAGCGGTGACCCGGGCAGTCATCCACGTTCACCTCGCAGTGTCCACCCTCGAAGCCTACAAAGACAAAGGTCCCTCAGGTGGTCCATTTCACAGACTGCTGGTGGGCAAAGTGCAGCAGCAGCAGCAGCCTACGAAGGTGGGCATGTTGTAGCGGTAGTGTAGCGGGTAGCGCTACGCTGCGCTATGAACCTGGCGACCCGGGTTCGCTTCCCGCTCACGGCCAACACCACCGGTGACGATGATCTGAACCGGTCCCGGGCCTCCCCTGGGTCGACTCAGCCTGAAATGAGTACATGGTGCGGTGTGTAGTAAATATCGCCACTGGGGAGACAAAGGCGGTCGGGCGTGGTGCTGGCCACCCACCCCCTCGTGTACCGTGCCGGCCTTCATAGGTGCTGCTCGCTAACAGCACTTGCCCCTACAGTCTGTTAAGGCTATACGGGGGGTCTTTGTATGTGTATGAATGTATGTCTGTGTGTGTGTGTATATGTGTGTGTCTGTGTGTGTGTGTATGTCTTTTTGTATGTGTGTCTATGTGTGTGTATATGTGTGGAGGAGGCTCGTGAAGGACGCTGTTACTGGGCAGTTGGAGGCAGTCGCCCTCCAACAACAACGGAGGGCGGAGGAGCGACGCTCACAACAACGAGCGGAGCGCCGGGTGGCTAAAGCACAGCAGGTTGGCACAGTAGGGGGCACAGGTGGTGCATCAGCCAGTCATCTCAGTCAGTCGACCCGTGGCACCTGGGTCTGCCCCGTGACCTCCTGCCAGCGGGCGTTCGACACTTCACGTGGCCTCAAGGTGCACATGGCCTGGCACAAGCGTCGTGGTGACGTCACCGCCACTTAGTGGTGAATGGCGGTTGTTGTTGTTGTATATGTGTGTCTATGCGTGTCTATGTGTGTGTATGTCTTTGTGTATGTGTGTCTATGTGTGTGTGTGTATGTGACGGGTATGTGTGTCTATGTGTGTGTATGTCTTTGTGTATGTGTGTATGTGTGTCTATGTGTGTGTTTGTGTGTGTATATATGTGTGTGTATGTGTATATGTGAGTGTATATGTGTGTCTATGTGTGTCTATGTGTGTGTATGTCTTTGTGTATGTGTGTCTATGTGTGTGTATGTGAAGGGTATGTGTGTCTACGTGTGTGTATGTCTTTGTGTATGTGTGTCTATGTGTGCCACGATGTTTTCCTGGCTAACATCTATTTTGACCACGTAGTTCGTGAAGCCTTCAATAGCTGTACCGGGGGAATCTCCATATGGTACAGATATAATGGGAGGCTGATCGATGCCCGGGTGTGGTCAAGGGATGGCTCCCTATTGCTCAACCACGTTATGTATGCCGATGATTTGGTAATAGCTGCTCATTCAGAGGAGGAGTTGGAGACGCTGCTGCTGAGACTGGAGCGTGCCACTAAGAGATGGGGCCTTACCATCAGCCCCGCCAAAACTAAGCACCTTCCTGGGTATTTTGTACCATCGGACATTCCACCCCCACAACTCCCAATCGGTGATGGGGCAGTTGTGGAGAGAGTGGAGAGTTTCCCATACCTGGACAGTGTGCTTATGACCGGCTCCAGTTTAACAGCAGAGCTCTCACTCCGAATCAGTCGAGCGGCAATATATTTTCATCGGTTGTGTAATGCTGTGTGGAAGCTACCTGGTCTGTCGCTCCGCACTAAGCTTCAGGTCTTCTCGGCCACGGTCATTCCCTCCCTTCTCTACGCTTGCGAAACGTGGACCCCCCTAATGGAACATCTTCGCCGGTTAGAAACATTTATGCTGGCCTGCCTACGATCCATCCTGGGTTTAACCAGGCTGGATTGTGTGAGGAGCTCACAAATCCTTGAAAGATCTGGGCAAGGTCCCATCGGTGAGCTCCTCCGGCAGGCAAGGCTGCGATGGCGGGGTCATGTAGCCCGCATGCCCAGCCACCGCATGCCGAAACAGCTTTTGTTTGTTTAACATGTAGGCTTTCGCAACCAATATTATTCATAATAAAGGTTTTTGGGTTAGATCGCGTTTATTTATAAATGTGTCGTAACCCTCCACCACCCGACACAGCCAATCAGCAAAAAAAAGTGTCACGTTGACAAAAGACAAATAGTTCACTACTTTAGCCCACCGGTGTGTTGAAGAGTGAATCCACAACATTTACAGTTTGAGTACGACGTTTTGCTGGTAAATACATCCAGCATCATCGGGCAATTCGCCAGAATGGTGAAGCCCTCGCTTGCTCCCGGTTTTATATAGAGCAGCAGGGTGACGTCATCACTTAACTCATATCAGGTGCAGTGATTAGAGGCGGAGGGGGGGTATTGTAATTATATAATCGATTAGTAATCAGTCATTGGTTATGATTAGTAATGAGTTGTAGATTGGTAATTCTTTAAATCAAAATGTAATGTGTATTATTTAATAATACGCTTCCAGGCCGCACTAAGCCTGTAGCTGTCAGAGCGATTAAAGTTATTCTTGTTCCTCTCAATTTCAATGGATTCTCTAGTAATAATTCGTTTTACACACCACTGCAACATTGTCAAAATCAATTGAGTGTCCTTGTTGACAAGCATGTTCTGCCACTGCCGACAGTTGTGTTTGAGATAATTTAATATTTCTCTGATGTTATTTTAGTCTTACGCTGATGTTACGTACCGTCTGTCCAATGTAGCAGCTGCCACATAAACAATTAATCCGATATACACCTTCTGTTGATAATTTAGGTAATGCGTCTTTAGTGCAAGATACTACTTATTATGAGCTTTTGTTTGGCCGGATCGAGGGGGCTAAACGGGCGCGGCACGGGTTAGAGAAGAGATGGAGTGATGTGGTACAGGAGGACGTGGAGCTGAGTGGACTTGCCGATGACTGGTACCAGCGGTGTCAAGATCGGCCTCTGTGGAGGAGGCTCGTGAAGGATGCTACTGGGCAGTTGGAGGCAGTCGCCCTCCAACAACAACGGAGGGCGGAGGAGCGACGCTCAGAACAACGAGCGGAGCGCCGGGTGGCTAAAGCACAGCAGGTTGGCACAGTAGGGGGCACAGGTGGTGCATCAGCCAGTCATCTCGGTCATTTCAGGCAGTCGACCCGTGGCACCTGGGTCTGCCCCGTGACCTCCTGCCAGCAGGCATTCGACACTTCACGTGGCCTCAAGGTGCACATGGCCTGGCACAAGCGTCGTGGTGACGTCACCGCCACTTAGTGGCGAATGGCGGTTGTTGTTGTTGTGTATGTGTGTGTATGTGTGTATGTGTGTGTATGTGTGAGTGTATGTGTGTGTATGTGAGTGTATGTGAGTGTATGTGTGTATGTCTGTGTGTATGTGTGAGTGTGTGTGTGAGTGTATGTGTGTATGTGTGTGTATGTGTGTGTATGTGAGTGTATGTGAGTGTATGTGTGTGTATGTGTGTGTATGTGAAGGGTGTGTGTGTGTGTGTATGTATGTGTGTGTGTATGTGTGTGTGTGTATGTGTGTGTGTGTGTATGTGTGTGTGTATGTGTGTGTATGTGTGTGTGTGTGTATGTGTGTGTGTATGTGTGTGTATGTGTGTGTATGTGTGTATGTGTGTGTGTATGTGAGTGTATGTGTGTGTGTATGTGTGTATGTGTGTGTGTATGTGTGTGTATGTGTGTGTATGTGTGTGTATGTATGTGTATGTGAGTGTGTGAGTGTATGTGTGTTTATGTGAGTGTATGTGTGAGTGTATGTGTGAGTGTATGTGTGTGTGTATGTGTGAGTGTATGTGTGTGTATGTGTGTGTGTATGTGTGAGTGTATGTGTGTGTATGTGTGTGTGTATGTGAGTGTATGTGTGTGTGTATGTGTGTATGTGTGTGTGTATGTGTGTGTATGTGTGTGTGTATGTGTGTGTATGTGTGTATGTGTGTGTGTATGTGAGTGTATGTGTGTGTGTATGTGTGTATGTGTGTGTGTATGTGTGTGTATGTGTGTGTATGTGTGTGTATGTATGTGTATGTGAGTGTGTGAGTGTATGTGTGTTTATGTGAGTGTATGTGTGAGTGTATGTGTGAGTGTATGTGTGTGTGTATGTGTGAGTGTATGTGTGTGTATGTGTGTGTGTATGTGTGAGTGTATGTGTGTGTATGTGTGTGTGTATGTGTGAGTGTATGTGTGAGTGTATGTGTGTGTATGTGTGTGTATACGTGTGTATGTGTATGTATGTGTGTATGTGAAGGGTGTGTATGTGTGTGTATGTGTGTGTGTATGTTTGTGTGTATGTGTGTGTGTATGTGTGAGTGTATGTGTGTGTATGTGTGTGTATGTGTGTGTATGTGTGTGTATGTGTGTGTATGTGTGAATGTATGTGTGTGTGTATGTGTGAGTGTATGTGTGTGTGTATGTGTGTGTATGTGTGTGTATGTGAGTGTATGTGAGTGTATGTGTGTGTATGTGTGTGTATGTGTGTGTGTATGTGTGAGTGTATGTGTGTGTATGTGAAGGGTGTGTGAAGGGTGCTCGCTGACAGCACTTTGCCCCAGTTGCCTGTCAAGGCTACACGGGGGCGAGTGACTGAGTGAGTGACTGAGCGAGTGAGGGAGTGACTGAGCGAGTGACTGAGCGAGTGACTGAGTGAGCGACGGAGTGATTGAGCGAGCGACTGAGTGACTGAGCGAGTGACTGAGCGAGTGACTGAGTGACTGAGCGAGTGACTGAGCGAGTGATTGAGCGAGCGACTGAGTGACTGAGCGAGTGACTGAGCGAGTGACTGAGCGAGTGACTGAGCGAGTGACTGAGCGAGCGATGGAGTGATTGAGCGAGCGAGTGACTGAGCGAGTGACTGAGTGACTGAGCGAGCGAGTGACTGAGCGAGTGACTGAGCGAGTGATTGAGCGAGCGACTGAGTGACTGAGCGAGTGACTGAGCGAGTGACTGAGTGACTGAGCGATTGACTGAGCGAGTGATTGAGCGAGCGACTGAGTGACTGAGCGAGTGACTGAGCGAGTGACTGAGCGAGCGATGGAGTGATTGAGCGAGTGACTGAGCGAGTAACTGAGCAAGTAACTGAGCGAGCGACCGAGTGACTGAGCGAGTGAGTGACTGAGCGAGTGACTGAGCGAGCGACGGAGTGATTGAGCGAGTGACTGAGCGAGCGACCGACTGAGTGACTGAGTAACTGAGCGAACGAGCGACTGAGCGAGTGACTGAGCGAGCGACTGAGCGAGCGAGTGACTGAGCGAGTGACTGAGCGAGCGAGCGACTGAGTGACTGAGTAACTGAGCGAGCGAGCGACTGAGTGATTGAGCGACTGAGCGACCGACCGAGCGAGCGAGTGACTGAGCGAGTGACTGAGCGAGCGAGCGACTGAGTGACTGAGCGACTGAGTGACTGAGCGAGCGACTGAGTGACTGAGTAACTGAGCGAGTGACTGAGTGAGCGAGCGACTGAGCGAGGGAGCGACTGAGTGATTGAGCGACTGAGCGACTGAATGAGCGAGTGAGCGACTGAGCGACTGAGTGACTGAGCGACTGAGTGACTGAGTAACTGAGCGAGCGAGCGACTGAGCGAGCGAGCGAGCGATGGAGCTCTCTCTCACCAGGCAGGCACGCGCACTCGTACGTGGAGTCCCCGGTCTGCCGGCACGTGCCACCGTTCTGGCAGGGCGACGGGTAGCAGGGAGCTTGGGGGGTCTCGCAGAGGGGGCCCCCGTAGCCGGCACGGCACCGGCACCCCCACGCCGCCGGGGCCCCCGGGGACCCCGAGGTGCGGGCGTGGCACGAACCCCCGTGGAGGCACGGGCTGGGAGAGGGGCACGGGTTGACGAGGTCGCAGTGCGGGCCTGTCGAGGTGGCGGGGCAGCAGAGGAAGGAGGGGAGGGGGGAGGGGACGTGAACCCCGTCAGGTCAGGTGGCCATCGCAAGTACCATCACCAGCACCATCACCACCATCACCATCACCACCATCACCACCATCACCAGTACCAGTACCATCACCAGCACCACCATCACCACCATCACCACCATCACCACCATCACCATCACCAGTACCATCACCATCACCAGTACCATCACCACCATCACCAGTACCATCACCAGTACCATCAACACCATCACCATCACCAGTACCATCACCAGTACCATCACCACTATCACCATCACCAGTACCATCACCAGTACCATCACCACCACCATCACCACCCGCATCACCCGAATCACCCGCATCACCCCTCGCCCACTCGCCACCCTCTCCCCACCCTCTCCCCACCCACCACACTCCCCACCCACCACGCTCACCCACCCACCCACCCACACCGCGCTCACCCACCCGCCCACCCACCACGACTCACCCGTCCACCCTTGTGTGCAGCTGCACCTCACTCCGCCCTCGCACACGCCCCCGTTGAGGCACGGAGCGGCCGCGGGCAACCCGGCCGGACATCCTCCTCCTCCTCTTCCTCCTCCACCTCCATCACCTCCTCCTCCTCCTCCTCCTCCTCTGCCACCTCCTCCTCCTCCTCCTCCACCTCCTCCTCCACCACCACCACCACCACCACCGCCACCACCGCCACCACCTCCATCACCGAGCGGCGGCGGCAGTGCAAGGGCGATGCCGCACGTCCTGCCCGTGAAGCCGGCAGGGCAGAGGCAGTCGCCCTCCGCCTCCGGGAGTTCTCCACCGCGCCTTGCTGGTGGTGGTCCTGGTGCTGCTGGTAGTGGTGGTGCTGGTGGTGCTGGTAGTGGTGGTGGTGGCTGGGCGGGAGGCTCCCGGCAGCTGCCGCCGTTGAGGCAGCGGCCGGGAGCTGCACAGGGAGGGTCTGGGCGCTCACAGCGGAGACCCCCGTAGCCCGCACGGCACCTGGGTGGGGTGGGTGGGTGGGTGGGTGAGAAGGTGGGTGGGTGAGAAGGTGGGTGGGTGGGGAGAGGGTGGGGGGGGAGGGTGTGGGTGGAGTGAGTGGGGAGAGGGTGGGTGGGTGAGTTGGTGGGTAAGTGGGTGTGTTGGTGGGTGAGTGAGTTGATGGGTGTGTGGGTGAGTTGGTGGGTGGGTGGGTGAGTTGGTGGGTGGGTGGGTGTGTGAGTGAGTGGGTGAGTTGGTGGGTGAGTGGGTGGGTGAGTTGGTGGGTGAGTTTGTGGGTGAGTAGGTGTGTGGGTGAGTTGATGGGTGTGTGGGTGAGTTGGTGAGTGGGTGGGTGAGTTGGTGGGTGAGTGGGTGAGTTGGTGGGTGAGTGTGTGTGTGGGTGAGTTGGTGGGTGAGTGGGTGAGTTGGTGGGTGAGTGGGTGAGTTGGTGGGTGAGTGGGTGAGTGGGTGAGTTGGTGGGTGAGTGGGTGAGTTGGTGGGTGAGTGGGTGTGTGGGTGAGTTGGTGGGTGAGTGGGTGAGTTGGTGGGTGAGTAGGTGGGTGTGTGAGTGATTGGGTCAGTGGGTGGGTGGCGTTTGTGCACAGACTGTCCTACATGACATCATAACAACTATGGGGGCATCTCACTCCTCAGTGTGCCGGGAAAGGTCCTGGCAAGGATTATTCAACATCGCCTTGCCAGGCACGCTGAGGCGAGGCTTGTGTAGCCCCAATGCGGTTTCAGGAAAGGGCGGTCGTGCACAGATGCCATATTTTCTGTCTGTCTGCTACAGCAGAAGTGTAGCGATTTCCAGCAAGACCTACATCTCTGCTTTATTGACCTGGTCAAGGCCTATGATACCAACAGTAGGCCTGGGCTCTGGGTTGCTCTTCGTGCTTTCAGAGTCCCTGACCCTCTGCTCACGATCATTAAGGACCTTTATGATGGTGAGCGGGCCCAGGTAAAACTACGTGGCCGGGAGTCAGAGCCATTCCCTGTACACCTTGGGGTGCGACAGGGATGTCCTCTGGCTCCCACATTATTTAACATCTATTTTGACCACGTAGTTCGTGAAGCCTTCACACACACACACATTCACACACTCACCCACTCACAGACTCAAACATTCACACACTCACCCACTCACACACTCACACACCCATCCACTCACAGACTCAAACATGCACACACTCACCCACTCACACACCCACACACCCATCCACTCACACACTCACCCACACATTCACACACTCACACACTCACACACCCACCCACTCACACACTCACCCACCCACTCACACACTCACACACCCATCCATTCACACACTCACCCACACATTCACACACTCACCCACACATTCACACACACACTCACCCACACACACATTCACACACTCACCCACACACACATTCACACACTCACCCACACACACATTCACACACTCACCCACACACACATTCACACACTCACCCACACATTCACACACTCACCCACTCACACATTCCACTGTTACTGCTATTAAACGACAATTGTTTATTTTTATGTCACCAGCTGTAAGTCCCCACTGAGTTACTGTGTATCTCTCTGTTCAGCAGGCCTGACCATGGCCATGACAAA
The DNA here is from genome assembly GCF_048934315.1 of Petromyzon marinus. Classification (NCBI taxonomy): domain Eukaryota; kingdom Metazoa; phylum Chordata; class Hyperoartia; order Petromyzontiformes; family Petromyzontidae; genus Petromyzon; species Petromyzon marinus. The sequence continues at coordinate 6,230,532 of NC_133740.1, read as the reverse complement.
TTACAGCAGCTCTACCACGTGACTTGTCAGCGTCATCATCATCATCACGTGGAGATTCATAGCAGCAGTCAAATAGAGATACATAGCGACACCATAGAGACACATGGACACCTAAAGAGATACATAGACACCTATAGAGATACATAGTGACTCATAGACATACATCGGGACCCGTAGAGAGACATAGAGGCATATAGAGATACATAGAGACACATAGAGACACATAGAGACCCATAGATACACATAGAGACCCATAGACACAGAGACACATAGAGACACACAGAGATACATAGGGACCCATAGATACACACAGAGATCCATAGAGATACATAGAGACACATAGAGACACATAGGGACCCATAGAGAGACAGAGATACAGAGACCCATAGAGACACATAGAGACACATAGAGATACATAGAGACACATAGAGACCCAGAGACCCATAGACTCAACTATAAACTATTATTATTATTGTTGTACCAGCTGAAAGTCTCACACCACTGAGTTGCTGTGTGGCTCTTTGTTCAGCAGGCCTGACCCTGGCCATGACAAATTACAGCAGCTCTACCACGTGACTTGTCAGCGTCATCATCATCACGTGGAGATTCATAGCAGCAGTCAAATAGAGATACATAGAGACACCATAGAGACACATAGACACCATAGAGACACATAGACACCTATAGAGATACATAGTGACACATAGAGATACATAGAGATACATAGAGACACATAGAGATACATAAACACCTATAGAGATACATATAGACACATAGAGATACATAGTGACCCATAGAGACACATAGAGACCCATAGAGACACATAGAGACCCATAGACACATAGAGACACATAGAGACACACAGAGATACATAGGGACCCATAGATACACATAGAGATCCATAGAGATACATAGAGACACATAGAGACACATAGGAACCCATAGAGAAACAGAGATACAGAGACCCATAGAGACACATAGAGATCCATAGAGACACATAGAGACCCAGAGACCCATAGACTCAACTATAAACTAATATTATTATTATTGTTGTACCAGCTGAAAGTCTCACACCACTGAGATGCTGTGTGGCTCTTTGTTCAGCAGGCCTGACCCTGGCCATGACAAATTACCGCAGTTCTACCACGTGACTTGTCAGCGTCATCATCATCACGTGGAGATTCATAGCAGCAGTCAAATAGAGATACATAGCGACACCATAGAGACACATGGACACCCATAGATATACATCGGGACACATAGAGACCCATAGAGACACATAGAGACACATAGAGACACATAGAGACCCATAGACACATAGAGACACATAGAGACACACAGAGATACATAGGGACCCATAGATACACACAGAGATCCATAGAGATCCATAGAGATACATAGAGACACATAGGGACCCATAGAGAGACAGAGATACAGAGACCCATAGAGACACATAGAGATCCATAGAGACACATAGAGACCCAGAGACCCATAGACTCAACTATAAACTATTATTATTATTATTGTTGTATCAGCTGAAAGTCCCCACCGCTGTGTCGCTCTTTGTTCAGAAGGCCTGACCCTGACCATGACAAATGAGAGCAGCTCTACCACGTGACTTGTCAGCGTCATCATAATCACGTGGAGATTCATAGCAGCAGTCAAATAGAGATACATAGCAACACCATAGAGACACATAGACACCTATAGAGATACATATACACCTATAGAGATACATAGTGACTCATAGAGACCCACAGAGACCCACACTCATAGAGACCCACAGAGACCCACACTCATAGAGACCCACAGAGACCCACACTCATAGAGACCCACAGAGACCCACAGAGACCCACACTCATAGAGACCTACAGAGACCCACACTCATAGAGACCCACAGAGACCCACACTCATAGAGACCCACAGAGACCCACACTCATAGAGACCCAGAGAGACCCACAGAGACCCACACTCATAGAGACCCAGAGAGACCCACAGAGACACACACTCATAGAGACCCACAGAGACACACACTCATAGAGACCCACAGAGACCCACACTCATAGAGACCCACAGAGACCCACACTCATAGAGACCCAGAGAGACCCACAGAGACCCACACTCATAGAGACCCACAGAGACCCACAGAGACACACACTCATAGAGACCCACAGAGACACACACTCATAGAGACCCACAGAGACACACACTCATAGAGACCCACAGAGACCCACACTCATAGAGACCCACAGAGACACACACCCTCATAGAGACACACAGAGACCCATACTAAAACTAAACTTCATGTAAACCAGCTGAAGGTCCCACACCACTGTGTGGCTCTTTGTTCAGTAAGCCTGAACCTGACCATGACAAATGAGAGCAGCTCTACCACGTGACTTGTCAGCGTCATCACCATCATCACCACGTGTAGATTCACAGCAGCAGTGAAACACTGTGACACGTGGTGATGTTGATTCTAGACGTGGAGGGGATAAACCCGGGAGGGCCCGAGACGAGTCCACGCGACCACGGGGAGAGAGACGCAGACTCCAAATCTACAGCAGCAGCAGCAGCAGGCGTCGTCAGGGTCGGGATGGAACCCACGACCTCCTGTAGACCAGGCGAGGTAGTTAACATCTCATAGCCACTGTGATGATGATGAGAGAGAGAGAGACGCAGACTCCAAATCTACAGCAGCAGCAGCAGGCGTCGTCAGGGTCGGGATGGAACCCACGACCTCCTGTAGACCAGGCGAGGTAGTTAACATCTCATAGCCACTGTGATGATGATGATGAGAGAGAGACACAGACCTCCTGTAGACCAAGCGAGGTAGTCAACATCTCATAGCCACCGTGATGATGATGATTATGATGATGAGAGAGACACAGACCTCCTGTAGACCATGCGAGGTAGTCAACATCTCATAGCCACCGTGATGATGATGATGAGAGAGACACAGACCTCCTGTAGACCAGGCGAGGTAGTCAACATCTCATAGCCACTGTGATGATGATGATGAGAGAGAGACACAGACCTCCTGTAGACCAAGCGAGGTAGTCAACATCTCATAGCCACCGTGATGATGATGATTATGATGATGAGAGAGACACAGACCTCCTGTAGACCATGCGAGGTAGTCAACATCTCATAGCCACCGTGATGATGATGATGAGAGAGACACAGACCTCCTGTAGACCAGGCGAGGTAGTCAACATCTCCTAGCCACTGTGATGATGATGATGAGAGAGACACAGACCTCCTGTAGACCAGGCGAGGTAGTCAACATCTCATAGCCACCGTGATGATGAGAGAGAGACACAGACCTCCTGTATACCAGGCGAGGTAGTTAACATCTCATAGCCACTGTGATGATGAGAGAGAGACACAGACCTCCTGTGTACCAGGCGAGGTAGTCAACATCTCATAGCCACTGTGATGATGATGAGAGAGAGAGAGACACAGACCTCCTGTAGACCAGGCGAGGTAGTCAACATCTCATAGCCACTGTGATGATGATGAGAGAGAGAGAGACACAGACCTCCTGTGTACCAGGCGAGGTAGTCAACTTCTCATAGCCACCGTGATGATGATGAGAGAGAGAGACACAGACCTCCTGTGTACCAGGCGAGGTAGTCAACATCTCATAGCCACTGTGATGATGATGAGAGAGAGACGCAGACCTCCTGTAGACTAGGCGAGGTAGTCAACATCTCATAGCCACCGTGATGATCATGATGAGAGAGAGACAGACCTCCTGTAGACCAGGCGAGGTAGTCAACATCTCATAGCCACCGTGATGATGAGAGAGAGACACAGACCTCCTGTATACCAGGCGAGGTAGTTAACATCTCATAGCCACTGTGATGATGAGAGAGAGACACAGACCTCCTGTGTACCAGGCGAGGTAGTCAACATCTCATAGCCACTGTGATGATGATGAGAGAGAGAGAGACACAGACCTCCTGTAGACCAGGCGAGGTAGTCAACATCTCATAGCCACTGTGATGATGATGAGAGAGAGAGAGACACAGACCTCCTGTGTACCAGGCGAGGTAGTCAACTTCTCATAGCCACCGTGATGATGATGAGAGAGAGAGACACAGACCTCCTGTGTACCAGGCGAGGTAGTCAACATCTCATAGCCACTGTGATGATGATGAGAGAGAGACGCAGACCTCCTGTAGACTAGGCGAGGTAGTCAACATCTCATAGCCACCGTGATGATCATGATGAGAGAGAGACACAGACCTCCTGTAGACCAGGCGAGGTAGTCAACTTCTCATAGCCACCGTGATGATGATGAGAGAGAGAGACACAGACCTCCTGTGTACCAGGCGAGGTAGTCAACATCTCATAGCCACTGTGATGATGATGAGAGAGAGACACAGACCTCCTGTGTACCAGGCGAGGTAGTCAACATCTCATAGCCACTGTGATGATGATGTGAGAGAGACACAGACCTCCTGTGTACCAGGCGAGGTAGTCAACATCTCATAGCCACCGTGATGATCATGATGAGAGAGAGAGACGCAGACTCCAAATCTACAGCATCAGCAGGCGTCGTCAAGGTCGGGATCGAACCCGCGACCTCCTGTAGACCAGTCGAGGTAGTCAACATCTCGCCCACCCACTCAAATTCAACTCCCTGCGACAGGCCGTTGACCCCGAAACGTCGGAACATCAACGTTGTCGCGCACGCCGCCGGCGTTGATGTGACACACAGCTTTTTTTTTTTAAATTAAACTAAAATATAAACATGCACGCACAATCAGAATTCAAACCAAATCCGGTGAACGTTGAATTGGCGTGAGACGCCAAAAAAATAAAATCAAGAATAGATCTTTGTACCCTTCCTGGCAAACGCAGGGGGAGGTCCTCAGATGTTCACACAACCGAGGAAGGGTGTCATGTGACCACGCTCACCGCAAAGACAAAGGGTCCACCAATGTAGCCTTCACAGGCTGTAGGGGCAAGTGCCGTGAGCGAGCAGCGCCTATGAAGGCCGGAACGGCACACGAGGGGGGTGGGTGGCCAGCAACCCACGCCCGGCCGCCTTTGTCTCTCCACCAGTGCTGGCGATGTTCACTACGCTACACCAGGTTCACTCATCTGAGGCTGAGTCGACCCTTGGGGGAGGAGGCACAGGAACGGTTCGGAGAATCGTCACTGACCACCACCACCACCACCACCAGCAACCACCACTCACCCCCTCATCTCTCTCAGTCTCCATGGCAACCACGCCTCACTTTAAAAAATGGCGGGAAAAAAGTAGTTTCGTCACAACCCCCCCACCACACAGCGCCTCATTTCTCAGTCTCCATGGCAACCAGGCCGCACTTCAAAAATTGGCGGGAAAAAATGTGTTTCGTCACAACCACCCACCACACAGCGCCTCAACTCTCCGTCTCCATGGCAACCACGCCTCACATAAAAAATTGGCGGGAAAAAAATAGTTTCGTCACAACCCCCCACCACACAGCGACACATCTCTCTCAGTCTCCATGGCAACCACGCCGCACTTAATAAATTGGCGGGAAAAAAATTGTTTCGTCACAACCCCCCACCACACAGCGCCTCAACTCTCAGTTTCCATGGCAACCACGCCGCACTTAAAAAATTGGCGGGAGAAAAAATTAGTTTCGTCACAACCCCCCACCACACAGCGCCTCAACTCTCAGTCTCCATGGCAACCACGCATCAATTAATAAATTGGCGGGAAAAAAAATCGTTTCGTCACAACCCCCCACCACACAGCGCCACAACTCTCAGTCTCCATGGCAACCACGCATCACTTCAAAAATTGGCGGGAAAAAATCGTTTCGTCACAACCCCCCACCACACAGCGCCACATCTCTCAGTGTCCATGGCAACCACGCCGCACTTAATAAATTGGCGGGAAAAAAAATAGTTTTGTCACAACCCCCCACCACACAGCGCCTCAACTCTCAGTCTCCATGGCAACCACGCATCACTTCAAAAATTGGCGGGAAAAAAATTGTTCCGTCACAACCCCCCACCACATAGCGCCACAACTCTCAGTCTCCATGGCAACCACGCCTCACTTTAAAAAATGGCGGGAAAAAAGTAGTTTCGTCACAACCCCCCACCACATAGCGCCACAACTCTCAGTCTCCATGGCAACCACGCATCACTTCAAAAATTGGCGGGAGAAAAAAATAGTTTCGTCACAACCCCCCACCACACAGCGCCTCAACTCTCAGTCTCCATGGCAACCACGCCGCACTTAAAAAAATTGGCGGGAAAATGTCGTGTTGTCACCCTCCCCCCCCCCAACCCCCGCGTCTCAATCCGCCAACAAAATTGATCGCTTCTCTCTAAAGACTTTGGTTTTTAATTTAGGAAAGTTCCTCAAATTCCTGCGAGGTTTTGTTGTTGTTAAGGGGGGGGTTTTTTTGTGTGTGTGTGTGTGTGTTTTAAATCGCTTAACGGCAAACTAATTTAATGAGTCTCTCACGCTCCCCAACGCGCTGCCTACTCTCTCTTTAATCTCTCTTTAATCTCTCTCTCTCTTACTCTCTCTTTAATCTCTCTCTAATCTCTCTTTACTCTCTCTTTAATCTCTCTTTAATCTCTCTTTGCCTCTCTCTCTCTCTCTGCCTTAGGCAAGGATCGGTTCCCACGTTCAGTGTCTCGTCAGCATCGTCAGAGTCGCCACTTTTGCTGCACCGATGCTGTGGAAGTTTTTTTTCCTTCCCAGACGCATTGTAGGCAAAGTCGTAGTTTGTGTGGTTTATTTGGTGAGGTTGTGGTGTGAGGAGGTGGTGGTGGTGAGGAGGTGGTGAGGAGGTGGTGGTGTGAGGAGGTGGTGAGGTAGTGTGAGGTGGTGAGGAGGTGGTGAGGTAGTGGTGAGGAGGTGGTGAGGAGGTGGTGAGGAGGTGGTGTGAGGTGGTGATGTGAGGAGGAGGTGGTGAGGAGGTGGTGTGAGGAGGTGGTGGTGAGGAGGTGAGGAGGTGGTGAGGAGGTGTGAGGAGGTGGTGGTGAGGTGGTGTGAGGAGGAGGTGGTGAGGTGGTGAGGTGGTGTGAGGAGGTGAGGAGGTGGTGAGGAGGTGGTGTGAGGTGGTGATGTGAGGAGGAGGTGGTGAGGAGGTGGTGTGAGGAGGTGGTGGTGAGGAGGTGAGGAGGTGGTGAGGAGGTGTGAGGAGGTGGTGGTGAGGTGGTGTGAGGAGGAGGTGGTGAGGTGGTGAGGTGGTGTGAGGAGGTGGTGGTGAGGTGGTGATGAGGTGGTGAGGTGGTGTGAGGAGGTGGTGAGGTGGTGTGAGGAGGTGGTAGTGAGGTGGTGATGAGGTGGTGAGGTGGTGTGAGGAGGTGGTGAGGTGGTGTGAGGAGGTGGTGAGGAGGTGGTGGTGAGATGGTGGTGAGGTGGTGTGAGGAGGTGGTGAGGAGGTGAGGAGGTGGTGGTGAGGTGGTGTGAGGAGGTGGTGAGGAGGTGGTGAGGAGGTGGTGAGGAGGTGGTGTGAGGTGGTGGTGAGTAGGTGGTGAGGAGGTGGTGTGAGGAGGTGATGGTGAAGAGGTGGTGAAGAGGTGGTGGTGAGGTGAGGAGGTGGTGGTGAGGTGGTGGTGAGGAGGTGGTGAGGAGATGGTGGTGAGGTGGTGGTGAGGAGGTGGTGAGGAGGTGATGGTAAGGAGGTGGTGAAGAGGTGGTGGTGAGGTGAGGAGGTGGTGGTGAGGTGGTGGTGAGGAGGTGGTGAGGAGGTGAGAAGGTGGTGAGGAGGTGGTGGTGAGGAGGTGGTGAGGAGGTGATGGTAAGGAGGTGGTGAAGAGGTGGTGGTGAGGTGAGGAGGTGGTGGTGAGGTGGTGGTGAGGAGGTGTGAGGAGGTGATGGTGAGGAGGTGGTGGTGAGGAGGTGGTGGTGAGGAGGTGGTGGTGAGGAGGTGGTGAGGAGGTGGTGAGGTGGTGAGGAGGTGGTGAGGAGGTGGTGAGGAGGAGGTGGTGAGGAGGAGGTGGTGAGGAGGTGGTGTGAGGAGGTGGTAAGGTGGTGAGGAGGTGGTGAGGAGGTGATGGTGAGGAGGTGGTGTGAGGAGGAGGTGGTGAGGAGGTGGTGTGAGGAGGTGGTGAGGAGGTGGTGAAGAGGTGATGGTGAGGAGGTGGTGTGAGGAGGAGGTGGTGAGGAGGTGGTGAAGAGGTGGTGGTGAGGTGGTGGTGAGGTGGTGTGAGGAGGTGATGGTGAGGAGGTGGTGGTGAGGTGGTGAGGAGGTGGTGAGGAGGTGGTGAGGTGGTGAGGAGGTGGTGAGGAGGAGGTGGTGAGGAGGTGGTGTGAGGAGGTGGTGAGGTGGTGTGAGGAGGTGGTGGTGAGGAGGTGGTAAGGTGGTGAGGAGGTGGTGAGGAGGTGGTGAGCAGGAGGTGGTGAGGAGGTGGTGTGAGGAGGTGGTGAGGAAGTGGTGAGGAGGAGGTGGTGAGGTGGTGGTGAGGAGGTGGTGTGAGGAGGTGGTAAGGTGGTGAGGAGGTGGTGAGGTGGTGTGAGGAGGAGGTGGTGAGGAGGTGGTGAGGTGGTGAGGAGGTGGTGTGAGGAGGTGGTAAGGTGGTGAGGAGGTGGTGAGGTGGTGAGGAGGTGGTGTGAGGAGGTGGTAAGGTGGTGAGGAGGTGGTGAGGAGGTGGTGAGGAGGTGGTGTGAGGTGGTGGTGAGTAGGTGGTGAGGAGGTGGTGTGAGGAGGTGATGGTGAAGAGGTGGTGAAGAGGTGGTGGTGAGGTGAGGAGGTGGTGGTGAGGTGGTGGTGAGGAGGTGGTGAGGAGATGGTGGTGAGGTGGTGGTGAGGAGGTGGTGAGGAGGTGAGGAGGTGGTGGTGAGGTGGTGGTGAGGAGGTGGTGAGGAGGTGAGAAGGTGGTGAGGAGGTGGTGGTGAGGAGGTGGTGAGGAGGTGATGGTAAGGAGGTGGTGAAGAGGTGGTGGTGAGGTGAGGAGGTGGTGGTGAGGAGGTGTGAGGAGGTGAGGAGGTGGTGAGGAGGTGGTGAGGAGGAGGTGGTGAGGAGGAGGTGGTGAGGTGGTGGTGAGGTGGTGAGGAGGTGGTGTGAGGAGGTGGTAAGGTGGTGAGGAGGTGGTGAGGAGGTGATGGTGAGGAGGTGGTGAGGAAGTGGTGAGGAGGAGGTGGTGAGGTGGTGGTGAGGTGGTGAGGAGGTGGTGTGAGGAGGTGGTGAGGAGGTGGTGAGGAGGTGGTGAGGAGGTGGTGAGGAGGTGGTTAGGAGGTGGTGTGAGGTGGTGGTGAGATGGTGGTGAGGAGGTGGTGGTGAGGTGGTGTGAGGAGGTGGTGAGGAGGTGATGGTAAGGAGGTGGTGAAGAGGTGGTGGTGAGGTGAGGAGGTGGTGGTGAGGTGGTGGTGAGGAGGTGTGAGGAGGTGATGGTGAGGAGGTGGTGGTGAGGAGGTGGTGGTGAGGAGGTGGTGGTGAGGAGGTGGTGAGGAGGTGGTGAGGTGGTGAGGAGGTGGTGAGGAGGTGGTGAGGAGGAGGTGGTGAGGAGGTGGTGTGAGGAGGTGGTAAGGTGGTGAGGAGGTGGTGAGGAGGTGATGGTGAGGAGGTGGTGTGAGGAGGAGGTGGTGAGGAGGTGGTGTGAGGAGGTGGTGAGGAGGTGGTGAAGAGGTGATGGTGAGGAGGTGGTGTGAGGAGGAGGTGGTGAGGAGGTGGTGTGAGGAGGTGGTGAGGTGGTGTGAGGAGGTGGTGGTGAGGAGGTGGTGAGGTGGTGAGGAGGTGGTGTGAGGAGGTGGTGAGGTGGTGAGGAGGTGGTGAGGAGGTGGTGAGGAGGAGGTGGTGAGGAGGTGGTGAGGAGGTGGTGGTGAGGAGGTGGTGTGAGGAGGAGGTGGTGAGGAGGTGGTGTGAGGAGGTGGTGAGGTGGTGTGAGGAGGTGGTGGTGAGGAGGTGGTGAGGTGGTGAGGAGGTGGTGTGAGGAGGTGGTAAGGTGGTGAGGAGGTGGTGAGGAGGTGGTGAGGAGGAGGTGGTGAGGAGGTGGTGAGGAGGTGGTGAGGTGGTGGTGAGGTGTTGGTGAGGAGGTGGTGAAGTGGTGAGGAGGTGGTGAGGAGGTGGTGTGAGGAGGTGGTGAGGAGGTGGTGAGGAGGTGGTGTGAGGAGGTGGTGAAGTGGTGAGGAGGTGGTGAGGAGGTGGTGTGAGGAGGAGGTGGTGAGGAGGTGGTGAGGTGATGTGAGGTGATGTGAGGTGATGTGAGGAGGTGGTGTAAGGTGGTGAGGTGGTGAGGAGGTGGTGAGGAGGTGGTGTGAGGAGGTGGTGGTGAGGTGATGTGAGGAGGTGGTGGTGAGGAGGTGGTGAGGTGATGAGGAGGTGGTATGAGGAGGTGGTGTAAGGTGGTGAGGTGGTGAGGAGGTGGTGAGGAGGTGGTGTGAGGAGGTGGTGGTGAGGTGATGTGAGGAGGTGGTGGTGAGGAGGTGATGTGAGGAGGTGGTGAGGAGGTGGTGAGGTGGTGGTGAGGAGGTGGTGGTGAGGAGGTGGTGGTGAGGTGGTGTGAGGAGGTGGTGTGAAGAGGTGGTGAGGAGGTGGTGGTGAGGAAGTGGTGGTGAGGTGGTGTGAGGAGGTGGTGTGAGGAGGTGGTGAGGTGATGAGGAGGTGGTATGAGGAGGTGGTGAGGTGGTGTGATGAGGAGGTGGTGTGAGGAGGAGGTGGTGAGGTGGTGTGAGGAGGTGGTGTGAGGAGGAGGTGGTGGTGAGGTGGTGAGGAGGTGGTGGGGAGCTGTCAGGAGGAGGTGGTTTAGGTGGTGTGAGGAGGAGGTGGTGGTGAGGTGGAGGAGAGAAGAGGATGTGGAGGGGATGAGTAAGAGGTGAGGGGATGATGAGGAGGTGAGAGAGGAGGTGGTGAGGTGTGAGGAGGATGAGGGCAGAGGAGGTGGGGGGGGGGTGGATGAGGTGAGTGGCCTTGGTGAGGTGAGGGTGAGGAGGGCGAGGAGGAGATTTGGAGATGAGGTGAGGAAGTGAGGAGGTAGTGGTGGTGTGAGGTTCAGAGGAGGAGCTAAATACACACAGTGCGCTAACCACTGCACCACCACTCCCCACACACACACAGTGCGCTAACCACTGCACCACCGCTCCCCACACACACAGTGCGCTAACCACTGCACCACCACTCCACACACACACACACAGTGCGCTAACCACTGCACCACCACTCCCCACACACACAGTGCGCTAACCACTGCACCACCACTCCCCACACACACACAGTGCGCTAACCACTGCACCACCGATAACCACACACACAGTGCGCTAACCACTGCACCACCGCTCCCCACACACACACACAGTGCGCTAACCACTGCACCACCACTCCCCACACACACAGTGCGCTAACCACTGCACCACCGCTCTCCACACACACACAGTGCGCTAACCACTGCACCACCGCTACCCACACACACACAGTGCGCTAACCACTGCACCACCACTCCCCACACACACACAGTGAGCTAACCACTGCACCACCGCTCCCCACACACACACAGTGCGCTAACCACTGCATCACCACTACCCCCACACACACAGTGCGCTAACCACTGCACCACCGCTCTCCACACACACACACAGGCCCATAGACTTATCACACAGAGACCCATGACTCATCACACAAACTCATAGACTCATCACATAGAAACCCATAGACTCATCACACAGAGACCAATAGACTCATCACACAGAGAGACCCACAGACTCACAACACAGAGACCCATAGACTCATCACATAGAGACCCACAGACTCATCACACAAACTCATAGACTCATCACACAGAGACCCATAGACTCATCACATAGAGACCCACAGACTCATCACACAGAGACCCATAGACTCACCACACAGAGACACATAGACTCATCACACAGATACCCATAGACTCATCACACAGAAACCCATAGACTCATCACACAGAGACCCACAGACTCACCACACAGAGACGCATAGACTCATCACACAGAGACCCACAGACTCACCACACAGAGACGCATAGACTCATCACACAGAGACCCACAGACTCATCACACAGAGAGCCATAGACTCATCACACAGAGACCCTTAGACTCATCATGATGATGATGATGAGAGAGACACAGACTCCAAATCTACAGCAGCAGCAGCAGGCGTCGTCAGGGTCGGGATCGAACCCACGACCTCCTGTATACCAGGCGAGGTAGTTAACATCTCCTGGCCACGAGAGAGAGACTGGGTGGGTGGGTGAGTGCACGGGTGGGTGAGTGCGTGGGTGGGTGGGTGAGGTGGGTGGGTTGGTGGGTGGGTGAGGTGGTTGGGTTGGTGGGTGGGTGAGGTGGTTGGGTTGGTGGGTGGGTGAGGTGAGTGGGTTGGTGGGTGGGTGAGTTGGTGGGTGGGTGAGGTGAGTGAGGTGAATTGGTGGGTGAGTGAGTGGGTGGGTTGGTGGGTGAGTGGATGGGTAGGTGAGGTGTGTGGGTTCTTTTGGGTAGGTTGGTGGGTGAGTGGGTGGGTGGGTTGGTGGGTGGGTGGGTTGGTGGGTGGGTGGGTGGGTAGGTTGGTGGGTGAGTGGGTGGGTGGGTAGGTTGGTGGGTGAGTGGGTGAGTGGGTGGGTGGGTGAGTGGGTGGGTGGGTGAGTGGATGGGTGGGTGGGTAGGTTGGTGGGTGGGTGGGTAGGTTGGTGGGTGAGTGGGTGGGTGGGTAGGTTTGTGGGTGAGTGGGTGGGTGGGTGAGTGGGTGAGTGGGTGGGTGGGTAGGTTGGTGGGTGAGTGGGTGGGTGGGTGAGTGGGTGAGTGGGTGGGTGGGTGAGTGGGTGAGTGGGTGGGTGGGTAGGTTGGTGGGTGAGTGGGTGGGTGGGTAGGTTTGTGGGTGAGTGGGTGGGTGGGTGAGTGGGTGAGTGGGTGGGTGGGTAGGTTGGTGGGTGAGTGGGTGGGTGGGTGAGTGGGTGAGTGGGTGGGTGGGTAGGTTGGTGGGTGAGTGGGTGGGTGGGTAGGTTGGTGGGTGAGTGGGTGGGTGGGTGGGTAGGTTGGTGGGTGAGTGGGTGGGTGGGTAGGTTGGTGGGTGGGTGAGTGGGTGGGTGGGTGAGTGGGTGGGTGAGTGAGTGAGTGGGTGGGTGGGTAGATTTGTGGGCGAGTGAGTGGTTGGGTAGGTTGGTGGGTGAGTGGGTGGGTGGGTAGGTTGGTGGGTGAGTGGGTGGGTGGGTGAGTGGGTGGGTGGGTAGGTTGGTGGGTGAGTGGGTGGGTAGGTTGGTGGGTGGGTGAGGTGGGTGGGTTGGTGACTGGCTTTGTGAGTGAGTGAGTGAAGGAGTGAGCGAGTGGGCGACCGAGTAAGATATGAAGTGAGTGAGCGAGCAAGCGGGCGAGTGAGTAAGTGAATGAGCGAGTGAGCGAGCAAGTGAACGAGTAAGCAAGCGGGCGGGCGAGCGAGTGAGTGAGTGAGCGATCAAGTGAGCGAATGAACGAGTAAGTGAACGAGCGAGCGAGTGAGCGAACGATCGAGCGCGTAAGTGAGTGAATGAGTGAGTGAATGAATGAGTGAGTGATTGAATGAGTGAATGAGTGAGTGAATGAGTGAGTGAAGAGTGAATGAGTGAGTGAGTGAGTGAATGAGTGAGTGAATGAGTGAATGAGTGAATGAGTGTGTGAGTGAGTGAATGAGTGAGTGAGTGAATGAGTGAGTGAGTGAATGAATGAGTGAGTGAATGAATGAATGAGTGAACGAGTGAGTGAGTGAGTGAACGAGTGAGTGAATGAGTGAGTGATTGAGTGAGTGAACGAGTGAGTGAATGAATGAGTGAATGAATGAATGAGTGAATGAGTGAATGAGTGAGTGAATGAGTGAATGAGTTAGTGAATGAGTGAGTGAGTGAATGAGTGAGTGAGTGTGTGAGTGAGTGAATGAGTGAGTGAGTGAGTGAATGAGTGAGTGAGTGAATGAGTGAATGAGTGAGTGAGTGAATGAGTGAGTGAGTGAGTGAATTAATGAGTGAGTGAATGAATGAGTGAATGAGTGAATGAGCGAGTGAATGAGTGAATGAATGAGTGAGTGAATGAATGAGTGAATGAGTGAATGAATGAGTGAATGAATTAATGAGTGAACGAGTGAGTGAGTGAGTGAACGAATGAGTGAATGAGTGAGTGATTGAGTGAATTAATGAGTGAGTGAATGAGTGAGTGAATGAATGAATGAGTGAATGAGTGAGTGAATGAGTGAATGAGTTAGTGAATGAGTGAGTGAGTGAATGAGTGAGTGAGTGAGTGTGAGTGAGTGAATAAGTGAGTGAGTGAATGAGTGAGTGAGTGAATGAGTGAATGAGTGAGTGAGTGAATCAGTGAATGAGTGAGTGAGTGAGTGAATGAGTGAATTAATGAGTGAGTGAATGAATGAGTGAATGAGTGAATGAGTGAGTGAATGAGTGAATTAATGAGTGAGTGAATGAATGAGAGAATGAGTGAATGAGTTAGTGAATGAGTGAGTGAGTGAATGAGTGAGTGAGTGAATGAATGAATGAATGAGCGAGTGAGTGAATGAATGAGTGAATGAGTGAATGAGTTAGTGAATGAGTGAGTGAATGAATGAATGAATGAGTGAATGGATGAGTGAACGAGTGAATGAGTTAGTGAATGAGTGAGTGAGTGAATGAGTGAGTGAGTGAATGAGTGAATGAGTGAGTGAATGAGTGAATGAATGAGTGAATGAGTGAGTGAATGAGTGAATGAGTGAGTGAATGAGTGAGTGAATGAGTGAGTGAATGAGTTAGTGAATGAGTGAGTGAATGAGTGAGTGAATGAGTGAGTGAATGAATGAGTGAGTGAATGAGTGAATGAGTGAATGAGTGAGTGAATGAGTGAGTGAATGAATGAGTGAGTGAGTGAATGAGTGAATGAATGAGTGAATGAATGAGTGAATGAATGAGTGAGTGAATGAGTGAACGAGTGAGTGAGTGCTGTGTCAGCGGTCTCCGCCGCCACCATTGTCATCGTCTTGGACGAGGGAGGTGGTAAGACGGGGAGGATGAAGGGGGAGGGGGGGGGTGAGGATTAGGGGGGGAGGGGGGGTGAGGGGGGGTGAGTGAGGATGAAGGGGAGGGGGGTGAGGAGGAGGGGGGGAGGGGGGTGAGGAGGAGGGGGGGAGGGGGGTGAGGAGGAGGGGGGGTGAGTGAGGATGAAGGGGGAGGGGGGGTGAGGAGGGGGGGGAGGTGAGGATGAAGGGGGAGGGGGGGTGAGGAGGAGGAGGGGTGAGGATGAGGGGGTGGGGGTCACTGTGAATTCAAGGCCCCGTGGGGGCAGGGGGGTTCAAGGGGGTTGTGGGGGGCCGGAAGTTGCCCGGGGCGGGCCGAGTTCACTCACTTCCTGTTTCCCAGCGGGTAGCCGGGGGGGGAGGGGGGTGGAGGAGGGGGGCGCTGTGACGTCAGGCGGAGGGGGGCGCTGTGACGTCAGCGAGAGGGGAGGCGTTGGAGGGTGGGGGGGCGTGGGACGGGGTACGTGGGGGGGGACGTTGGGGGGGGCGTGGGGGGTAAATGGGGGGCACAGTGACGTGGGGGGGGCGTGGGAACGGGGGGGGCTAGGTGCACACCGACGCGGAGTGAGTGGGTAGGTGAGTGGGTGGGTGGGTGGGTGAGTGGGTGGGTGAGTGGGTGGGTGAGTGGGTGGGTGAGATGGTGGGTGGGTGAGTGGGTGGGTGAGTGGGTGGGTGAGATGGTGGGTGAGCGAGCGAGTGAGTGGGGTGGATGACTCATAAGTGTGTGGGTGATCGAGTTGGGGGGGAGGGTTGTACACACACACACACGTGTGTGTGTACACACACACACACGTGTACACACACACACACATGGGTACACACACACACACGTGTAACATACGTGTACACACACACACACACGTGTACACACACACACGTGCACACACACACACACACATGGGTACACACACACACACGTGTAACATACGTGCACACACACACGTGTACACACACACACACGTGTACACACACACACATGGGTACACACACACACACGTGTAACATACGTGCACACACACACACACGTGTACACACACACACGTGCACACACACACACACACATGGGTACACACACACACACGTGTAACACACGTGTACACACACACACACGTGTACACACACACACGTGCACACACACACACACACATGGGTACACACACACACGTGTAACATACGTGTACACACACACACATACGTGTACACACACACACACACGTGTACACACACACACGTGTACACACACACACGGACCCGTGCGAGCTACTCACAGGCAAGTGGACGACTCGTTGTCCACCTGCCTGCATTGTCCACCATTCAGACATTCCCAGGCAGGATCTTGGCAGCGGAATCCTGCACACGACAAAGACAAAGACAAAGGTCCCCCGCGTAGCCTTAACAGACTGTCGGGGCAAGTGCTGTTAGCAAGTAGCAGTGCCTACAAAGGCTACCGGCGCTGTGGGTGGGTGGGTGGCCAGCACCACGCCCGGCCGCCTTTGTCTCTCCACCAGTGCTAGCGATGTTCACTACGCTACACCAGGTTTACTCATTTGAGGCTGAGTCGACCTAGGGGAGGCGGCCCAGGAACCGGTTCGGAGAGTCGTCACCGGCAGTGTTGGCCGTGAGCGGGAATCGAACTCGGGTCGCCGGGTAGCGCTACCCCCTACACTACCCACTACACTACCCGCTACACTACCCACTACACTACATGCTACACTACCATCTACACTACCCACTACACAACCCACTACACTACCCGCTACACTACCCTCTACACTACCCGCTACACTACCTGCTACACTACCCTCAACACTACCCACTACACTACCCGCTACACTACCCCCTACACTACCCACTACACTACCCGCTACACTACCCACTACACTACATGCTACACTACCATCTACACTACCATCTACACTACCCACTACACTACCCACTACACTACCCACTACACTACCCGCTACACTACCCTCTACACTACCCGCTACACTACCCGCTACACTACCCTCAACACTACCCACTACACTACCCGCTACACTACCCGCTACACTACCCACTACACTACCCACTACACTACCCGCTACACTACCCACTACACTACCCACTACACTACCCGCTACACTACCCGCTACACTACCCTCAACACTACCCGCTACACTACCCGCTCCACTACCCACTACACTACCCGCTACACTACCCGCTACACTACCCTCAACACTACCCGCTACACCACCCTCTACACTACCCTCTACACTACCCGCTACACTACCCTCAACACTACCCGCTACACTACCCTCTACACTACCCGCTACACTACCCGCTACACTACCGCTACACTACCCGCTACACTACCTGCTACACTACCCACTACACTACCCGCTACACTACCCGCTACACTACCCGCTACACTACCCTCTACACTACCCGCTACACTACCCTCTACACTACCCGCTACACTACCCACTACACTACATGCTACACTACCCGCTACACTACATGCTACACTACCCGCTACACTACCCGCTACACTACATGCTACATTACCCGCTACACTACCCTCTACACTACATGCTACACTACCCTCTACACTACATGCTACACTACCCTCTACACTACATGCTACACTACCGCTACACTACCCTCTACACTACCCTCTACACTACCCGCTACACTACATGCTGCACTACCCGCTACACTACCTGCTACACTACCCGCTACACTACCCTCTCAACCACCACCACAACAACCACAACCACCACAACCACCACCACCAAACTGTCATCTCAACCACCACCACCACCATCACCACAACTACCACCACCACCATCACCACACTGTGTCATCTCAACCACCACCACCACAACCACCACCACTACAACCACCACCACCACCACAACCACCACAACCACCACCACCACCACCATCACCACCACCATCACCACCACTACCATCACCACCACCATCACCACCATCACCACCACCATCACCACCACTACCATCACCACCACCATCACCACCACCACCATCACCACCACCAACAACAACAACACCACCACCACCACCATCACCACCACCACCACAACCACCACCACCACTACCATCACCACCACCACCACCACAACCACCACCACCATCACCACCATAACCACCACCACAACCACCACCACCACCACAACCACCACCACCACCACCACCACAACCACCACCACCACCACCACCACACTGTGTCATCTCAACTACCACCACCACAACCACCACCATAACCACCACGACCACAACCACCACCACAACCACCACAACCACCACAACCACCACCACAACCACCACAACCACCACAACCACCACCACAACCACCACACTGTGCCCAACAGCCAGCGGCATCAGCAGCGGCGGGAGTGCCGGGCACTTGCAGGGGCTGCGCCTGCACACGTGGGCAGGAAGGCGGCAGGACAATGGGGAGAGAGAGAGGGGGGAGAGTTCACCAGGGAGAGAGAGAGAGGGGGGAGAGTTCACCAGGGAGAGAGAGAGAGGAGAGTTCACCAGGGAGAGAGACAGGGGGAGAGTTCACCAGGGAGAGAGAGAGGGGGGAGAGTTCACCAGGGAGAGAGAGAGAGGAGAGTTCACCAGGGAGAGAGACAGGGGGAGAGTTCACCAGGGAGAGAGAGAGGGGAGAGAGTTCACCAGGGAGAGAGAGAGAGGGGTGAGAGTTCACCAGGGAGAGAGAGAGGGGGGAGAGTTCACCAGGGAGAGAGAGAGAGGGGTGAGAGTTCACCAGGGAGAGTGAGAGTTCACCAGGGAGAGAGAGGGGGGAGAGTTCACCAGGGAGAGAGACAGGGGGAGAGTTCACCAGGGAGAGAGAGAGGGGGGAGAGTTCACCAGGGAGAGAGAGAGAGGGGGGAGAGTTCACCAGGGAGAGAGAGAGAGGGGGGAGAGTTCACCATGGAGAGAGAGAGAGAGGGGGAGAGTTCACCAGGGAGAGAGAGAGAGGGGGGAGAGTTCACCAGGGAGTGAGAGAGAGGGGGGAGAGTTCACCAGGGAGAGAGAGAGAGGGGGGAGAGTTCACCAGGGAGAGAGAGAGAGGGGGGAGAGTTCACCAGGGAGAGAGAGAGAGGGGGAGAGTTCACCAGGGAGAGAGAGAGAGGGGGGAGAGTTCACCAGGGAGAGAGAGAGAGGGGGGAGAGTTCACCAGGGAGAGAGAGAGAGGGGGGAGAGTTCACCAGGGAGAGAGAGAGAGGGGGGAGAGTTCACCAGGGAGAGAGAGAGAGGGGGGAGAGTTCACCAGGGAGAGAGAGAGAGGGGGGAGAGTTCACCAGGGAGAGAGTTCACCAGGGAGAGAGAGAGAGGGGGGAGAGTTCCCCAGGGAGAGAGACAGGGGGAGAGTTCACCAGGGAGAGAGAGAGAGGGGGGAGAGTTCACCAGGGAGAGAGAGAGGGGGGAGAGTTCACCAGGGAGAGAGAGAGAGGGGGGAGAGTTCACCAGGGAGAGAGAGAGGGGGGAGAGTTCACCAGGGAGAGAGAGAGAGGGGGGAGAGTTCACCAGGGAGAGAGACAGGGGGAGAGTTCACCAGGGAGAGAGAGAGAGGGGGGAGAGTTCACCAGGGAGAGAGACAGGGGGAGAGTTCACCAGGGAGAGAGAGAGAGGGGGGAGAGTTCACCAGGGAGAGAGAGAGGGGGGAGAGTTCACCAGGGAGAGAGAGAGAGGGGGGAGAGTTCACCAGGGAGAGAGACAGGGGGAGAGTTCACCAGGGAGAGAGAGAGAGGGGGGAGAGTTCACCAGGGAGAGAGAGAGGGGGGAGAGTTCACCAGGGAGAGAGAGAGAGGGGGGAGAGTTCACCAGGGAGAGAGAGAGGGGGGAGAGTTCACCAGGGAGAGAGAGAGAGGGGTGAGAGTTCACCAGGGAGAGTGAGAGTTCACCAGAGAGAGAGAGAGAGGGGGGAGAGTTCACCAGGGAGAGAGAGAGGGGGAGAGTTCACCAGGGAGAGAGAGAGAGGGGGGAGAGTTCACCAGGTAGAGAGAGAGAGGGGGAGAGTTCACCAGGGAGAGAGAGAGAGGGGGGAAAGTTCACCAGGGAGAGAGAGAGAGGGGGGAGAGTTCACCAGGGAGAGAGAGAGAGGGGGGAGAGTTCACCAGGGAGAGAGAGAGAGGGGGGAGAGTTCACCAGGGAGAGAGAGAGAGGGGGGAGAGTTCACCAGGGAGAGAGAGAGAGGGGGGAGAGTTCACCAGGGAGAGAGAGAGAGGGGGGAGAGTTCACCAGGGAGAGAGAGAGGGGGGAGAGTTCACCAGGGAGAGAGAGAGGGGAGAGTTCACCAGGGAGAGAGACAGGGGGAGAGTTCACCAGGGAGAGAGACAGGGGGAGAGTTCACCAGGGAGAGAGAGAGGGGGGAGAGTTTACCAGGGAGAGAGAGAGAGGGGGGAGAGTTCACCAGGGAGAGAGAGAGAGGGGGGAGAGTTCACCAGGGAGAGAGAGAGAGAGGGGAGAGTTCACCAGGGAGAGAGAGAGAGGGGGGAGAGTTCACCAGGGAGAGAGAGAGAGAGAGGGGGGAGAGTTCACCAGGGAGAGAGAGAGAGGGGGGAGAGTTCACCAGGGAGAAAGAGAGAGAGGGGGGAGAGTTCACCAGGGAGAGAGAGAGAGGGGGGAGAGTTCACCAGGGAGAGAGAGAGAGGGGGGAGAGTTCACCAGGGAGAGAGAGAGTTCACCAGGGAGAGAGAGAGTTCACCAGGGAGAGAGAGAGGGGGAGAGTTTACCAGGGAGAGAGAGAGAGGGGGGAGAGTTCACCAGGGAGAGAGAGAGAGGGGGGAGAGTTCACCAGGGAGAGAGAGAGAGGGGGGAGAGTTCACCAGGGAGAGAGAGAGAGAGAGAGGGGGGAGAGTTCACCAGGGAGAGAGAGAGGGGGGAGAGTTCACCAGGGAGAGAGAGAGAGGGGTGAGAGTTCACCAGGGAGAGTGAGAGTTCACCAGGGAGAGAGAGAGAGGGGGGAGAGTTCACCAGGGAGAGAGAGAGGGGGAGAGTTCACCAGGGAGAGAGAGAGAGGGGGGAGAGTTCACCAGGTAGAGAGAGAGAGGGGGAGAGTTCACCAGGGAGAGAGAGAGAGGGGGGAGAGTTCACCAGGGAGAGAGAGAGAGGGGGGAGAGTTCACCAGGGAGAGAGAGAGAGGGGGGAGAGTTCACCAGGGAGAGAGAGAGAGGGGGGAGAGTTCACCAGGGAGAGAGAGAGAGGGGGGAGAGTTCACCAGGGAGAGAGCGAGAGGGGGGAGAGTTCACCAGGGAGAGAGAGAGAGGGGGGAGAGTTCACCAGGGAGAGAGAGAGGGGGGAGAGTTCACCAGGGAGAGAGAGAGGGGAGAGTTCACCAGGGAGAGAGACAGGGGGAGAGTTCACCAGGGAGAGAGACAGGGGGAGAGTTCACCAGGGAGAGAGAGAGGGGGGAGAGTTCACCAGGGAGAGAGAGAGAGGGGGGAGAGTTCACCAGGGAGAGAGAGAGAGGGGGGAGAGTTCACCAGGGAGAGAGAGAGAGAGGGGAGAGTTCACCAGGGAGAGAGAGAGAGGGGGGAGAGTTCACCAGGGAGAGAGAGAGAGGGGGGAGAGTTCACCAGGGAGAGAGAGAGAGGGGGGAGAGTTCACCAGGGAGAGAGAGAGGGGGGAGAGTTCACCAGGGAGAGAGAGAGAGGGGGGAGAGTTCACCAGGGAGAGAGAGAGAGGGGGAGAGTTCACCAGGGAGAGAGAGAGAGGGGAGAGTTCACCAGGGAGAGAGAGAGGGGGGGGAGAGTTCACCAGGGAGAGAGAGAGAGGGGGGGAGAGTTCACCAGGGAGAGAGAGAGAGAGAGGGGGGAGAGTTCACCAGGGAGAGAGAGAGGGGGGAGAGTTCACCAGGGAGAGAGAGACAGGGGGAGAGTTCACCAGGGAGAGAGAGAGGGGGGAGAGTTCACCAGGGAGAGAGAGAGGGGGGAGAGTTCACCAGGGAGAGAGAGAGAGGGGAGAGTTCACCAGGGAGAGAGAGAGGGGGGAGAGTTCACCAGGGAGAGAGAGAGAGAGGGGAGAGAGTTCACCAGGGAGAGAGAGAGCGGGGAGAGAGTTCACCAGGGAGAGAGAGAGGGGAGATAGTTCACCAGGGAGAGAGAGAGGGGGGAGAGTTCACCAGGGAGAGAGAGAGAGAGAGAGGAGTTCACCAGGGAGAGAGAGAGAGGAGAGTTCACCAGGGAGAGAGAGAGGGGAGAGTTCACCAGGGAGAGAGAGAGGGGGGAGAGTTCACCAGGGAGAGAGAGAGGGGGGAGAGTTCACCAGGGAGAGAGAGAGAGGGGGGAGAGTTCACCAGGGAGAGAGAGAGGGGGGGAGAGTTCACCAGGGAGAAAGAGAGGGGGGAGAGTTCACCAGGGAGAGATAGAGGGGGGAGAGTTCACCAGGGAGAGAGAGTTCACCAGGGAGAGAGAGAGAGGGGAGAGTTCACCAGGGAGAGAGAGAGAGAGGGGAGAGTTCACCAGGGAGAGAGAGAGAGGGGGGAGAATTCACCAGGGAGAGAGAGAGGGGGGAGAGTTCACCAGGGAGAGAGAGTTCACCAGGGAGAGAGAGAGTTCACCAGGGAGAGAGAGAGAGGG
The DNA here is from genome assembly GCF_048934315.1 of Petromyzon marinus. NCBI lineage: Eukaryota > Metazoa > Chordata > Hyperoartia > Petromyzontiformes > Petromyzontidae > Petromyzon > Petromyzon marinus. The sequence goes on along the minus strand of NC_133740.1, from coordinate 6,207,989 downwards.
GGGAGAGTTCACCAGGGAGAGAGAGAGAGAGAGAGGGGGGAGAGTTCACCAGGGAGAGAGAGGAGAGTTCACCAGGGAGAGAGAGAGTGGGGGGAGAGTTTACCAAGGAGAGAGAGAGGGGGGAGAGTTCACCAGGGAGAGAGAGATGGGGGAGAGTTCACCAGGGAGAGAGAGAGAGGGGGGAGAGTTCACCAGGGAGAGAGTTCACCAGGGAGAGAGAGGGGGGAGAGTTCACCAGGGAGAGAGAGAGGGGGGAGAGTTGACCAGGGAGAGAGAGAGTGGGGGGAGAGTTCACCAGGGAGAGAGAGAGGGGGGAGAGTTCACCAGGGAGAGAGAGAGGGGGGAGAGTTCACCAGGGAGAGAGAGAGAGAGGGGGGAGAGTTCACCAGGGAGAGAGAGAGGGGGGAGAGTTCACCAGGGAGAGAGAGAGAGGGGGGGAGAGTTCACCAGGGAGAGAGAGAGAGGGGAGAGTTCACCAGGGAGAGAGAGAGAGGGGGGAGAGTTCACCAGGGAGAGAGAGAGAGAGGGGGGCGAGTTCACCAGGGAGAGAGAGAGAGGGGGGAGAGTTCACCAGGGAGAGAGAGAGAGAGGGGGGAGAGTTCACCAGGGAGAGAGAGGAGAGTTCACCAGGGAGAGAGAGTTCACCAGGGAGAGAGAGGAGAGTTCACCAGGGAGAGAGAGTTCACCAGGGAGAGAGACAGGGGGAGAGTTCACCAGGGAGAGAGAGAGGGGGGAGAGTTCACCAGGGAGAGAGAGGAGAGTTCACCAGGGAGAGAGAGTTCACCAGGGAGAGAGACAGGGGGAGAGTTCACCAGGGAGAGAGAGAGGGGGGAGAGTTCACCAGGGAGAGAGAGGAGAGTTCACCAGGGAGAGAGAGAGAGAGGGGGGAGAGTTCACCAGGGAGAGAGAGGAGAGTTCACCAGGGAGAGAGAGTTCACCAGGGAGAGAGAGTTAACCAGGGAGAGAGAGAGTTCACCAGGGAGAGAGAGTTCACCAGGGAGAGAGAGAGTTCACTATGGAGAGAGTGAGAGTTCACCAGGGAGAGAGAGAGAGGGGGGAGAGTTCACCAGGGAGAGAGAGAGAGGGGGGAGAATTCACCAGGGAGAGAGAGAGAGGGGGGAGAGTTCACCAGGGAGAGAGAGAGAGGGGGGAGAGTTCACCAGGGAGAGAGAGAGAGGGGGGAGAGTTCACCAGGGAGAGAGAGAGGGGGGAGAGTTCACCAGGGAGAGAGAGAGAGGGGGAGAGTTCACCAGGGAGAGAGAGAGAGGGGGAGAGTTCACCAGGGAGAGAGAGAGGGGGGAGAGTTCACCAGGGAGAGAGAGAGAGATGGGGGAGAGTTCACCAGGGAGAGAGAGAGAGAGGGGGGAGAGTTCACCAGGGAGAGAGAGAGAGAGGGGGGAGAGTTCACCAGGGAGAGAGACAGGGGGAGAGTTCACCAGGGAGAGAGAGAGGGGGGAGAGTTCACCAGGGAGAGAGAGGAGAGTTCACCAGGGAGAGAGAGAGAGGGGGGAGAGTTCACCAGGGAGAGAGAGAGAGAGGGGAGAGTTCACCAGGGAGAGAGAGAGAGAGAGGGGGGAGAGTTCACCAGGGAGAGAGAGTTCACCAGGGAGAGAGAGTTAACCAGGGAGAGAGAGAGAGTTCACCAGGGAGAGAGAGTTCACCAGGGAGAGAGAGAGTTCACTATGGAGAGAGTGAGAGTTCACCAGGGAGAGAGAGAGAGGGGGGAGAGTTCACCAGGGAGAGAGAGAGAGGGGGGAGAATTCACCAGGGAGAGAGAGAGGGGGGAGAGTTCACCAGGGAGAGAGAGAGAGGGGAGAGAGTTCACCAGGGAGAGAGAGAGAGGGGGGAGAGTTCACCAGGGAGAGAGAGAGGGGGGAGAGTTCACCAGGGAGAGAGAGAGAGAGGGGGAGAGTTCACCAGGGAGAGAGAGAGAGGGGGAGAGTTCACCAGGGAGAGAGAGAGGGGGGAGAGTTCACCAGGGAGAGAGAGAGAGGGGGGAGAGTTCACCAGGGAGAGAGAGAGAGAGGGGGGAGAGTTCACCAGGGAGAGAGAGAGAGGGGGGAGAGTTCACCAGGGAGAGAGAGAGAGGGGGAGAGTTCACCCGGGAGAGAGAGAGAAGGGGGAGAGTTCACCAGGAAGAGAGAGAGTTCACCAGGGAGAGAGAGGGGAGAGTTCACCAGCGAGAGAGAGAGAGAGAGGGGAGAGTTCACCAGGGAGAGAGAGAGAGGGGGAGAGTTCACCAGGGAGCGAGAGAGGGGGGAGAGTTCACCAGGGAGAGAGAGAGTTCACCAGGGAGAGAGAGGGGAGAGTTCACCAGAGAGAGAGAGAGTTCACCAGGGAGAGAGTTAACCAGAGAGAGAGAGAGTTCACCAGGGAGAGAGAGAGAGTTCACCAAGGAGAGAGAGGGGAGAGTTCACCAGAGAGAGAGTTCACCAGGGAGAGAGTTCACCAGGGAGAGAGAGAGTTCACCAGGGAGAGAGAGGGGAGAGTTCACCAGGGAGAGAGAGGGGGGAGAGTTCACTAAGGAAAGAGAGTTCACCAGAGAGAAATAGCGAGTTCACCATAAAGAGAGAGTTCACCAGGGAGAGAGTTCACCAGGGATTTAGAGAGTTCACTAGGGAGAGAGAGAGTTCACCATAAAGAGAGAGTTCACTGCTAGAGAGTTCACCAGGGATTTAGAGAGTTCACCAGGGAGAGAGTTCACCATAAAGAGAGAGTTCACTGCTAGAGAGTTCACCAGGGATTTAGAGAGTTCACCAGGGAGAGAGAGATTTCACAATGCCGGTAGCCTTCATAGGTGCTGCTGCTGCTCCTTGCCACTACCAGCACTTGCCCCTACAGCCTGCAAGAGGCTACACGGGTGACCTTTCTAGAAACGATCGATTAATTGATGTTAATAATTTACTTTAAGATAGCTGTGGGTAATGACGGGCTTTCCATAGCTGGCCGCGACTTACCCCACCACCACCACCGCCACCACCAACCAAACAACAACAACCGACCACTAAGTGGCGGTGACGTCACCACGACGCTTGTGCCAGGCTATGTGCACCTTGAGGCCACGTGAAGTGTCGAACGCCCGCTGGCAGGAGGTCACGGGGCAGACCCAGGTGCCACGGGTCGACTGAGATGACCGAGATGACTGGCCGATGCACCACCTGTGCCCCCTACTGTGCCAACCTGCTGTGCTTTAGCCACCCGGCGCTCTGCTCTTTGTTGTGAGCGTCGCTCCTCTGCCCTCCGTTGTTGTTGGAGGGCGACTGCCTCCAACTGCCCAGTAGCATCCTTCACGAGCCTCCTCCACCGCTGGTACCAGTCATCAGCAAGTCCACTCAGCTCCACGTCCTCCTGTACCACATCACTCCATCTCTTCTCTAGCCCGTGCCGTGCCAGTTTAGCCCCCTTGATCCGGCCGAACAAAAGCTGTTTAGGCATGCTGTGGCTGGGCATGCGGGCTACATGGCCCAGCCAACGCAGCCTTGCCTGCCGGAGGAGCTCACCGATGGGACTTTGCCCAGATCTTTCCAAGGATTTGTGAGCTCCTCACACAATCCAGCCTGGTTAAACTCAGGATGGATCGTAGCCAGGCCAGCCTAAATGTTTCTAGCCGGCGAAGATGTTCCATTAGGGGGGACCACGTGTCGCAAGCATAGAGAAGGGAGGGAATTACCGTGGCCGAGAAGACCTGAAGCTTAGTGCAGAGCAACAGACCAGGTAGCTTCCACACAGCGTTACGCAACCGATGAAAAGATATTGCCACTCGACTGATTCGGAGTGAGACCTCTGCTGTTAAACTGGAGCCAGTCATAAGCACACTGCCCAGGTATGGGAAACTCTCCACTCTCTCCACAACTGCCCCATCACCGATTGGGAGTTGTGGGGGTGGAGTGTCCGATGATACAAAATACCCAGGCAGGTACTTAGTTTTGGTGGGGCTGATGGTAAGTTCCCACCTCTTAGTGGCAAGCTCCAGGTTCAGCAGCAGCGCATCCAACTCCTCCTCTGAGTGAGCAGCAATTACCAGATCATCGGCATACATAACGTGGTTGAGCAATAGGGAGCCATCCCTTGACCGCACCCGGGCATTGATCATTGTATCTGTACCAGATGGAAATTCCTCCAGTACAGCTATTGAAGGCTTCACGAACTACGTGGTCGAAATAGATGTTAAATAATGTGGGAGCCAGAGGACATCCCTGTCGCACCCCAAGGTGTACAGGGAATGGCTCCGACTCCCGGCCACGTAGTTTTACCCGGGCCCGCTCCCCATCATGAAGGTCCTTAATGATCGTGAGCAGAGGGCCAGGGACTCCGAAAGCACGAAGAACAACCCAGAGCCCAGGCCTACTGATGGTATCATAGGCCTTGACCAGGTCAACAAAGCAGAGATGTATGTCTTGTTGGAATTCCCTACACCTCTGCTCTAGCAGGAGGACAGAAAATATGGCATCTGTGCAGGATCGCCCTTTCCTGAAACCGCATTGGGGCTCCGCAAGCCTCTCCTCAGCGTGCCTGGCAAGGCGATGTTGAATAATCCTTTCCAGGACCTTTCCCGGCACACTGAGGAGTGAGATTCCCCTGTAGTTGTTACAGTCTGTGCGGTCCCCCTTCTTAAAGAGGGGAACCACCAGGGCATCCTTCCAATCCTGCAGAACCTGTCCAGTGGTCCAGACTGTTGTTATGATGTCATGTAGGGCAGTCTGTGCACAAACGCCATCCTCCCTCAGCATTTCGCTTGGGAGATCATCTCTGCCCGGTGCTTTTCCTGGTCTCAGACTCTGGATCGCCTTCAGTACTTCCTCAACAGATAGCACCTCAGCCAGCAACTCACAGGGGGTGACTTCCTCTTCCAATATTTGAGGCACCGCAGCCTCAGCAGGGTAATCCCCACTTTGTCCCATGTTGTTATCAAAGCTGAGGGATGTCCCCTCCCCCAGGACCTCAGAAATGCTCAGCAAATCTGCAAACCTGTTCCTGGGGAGATTGAATCACCGTTATTTCCCTTAATGATGGTGATATGTGTGGCGCTGCAGGTTACTTTTTTGATGGAATTAAAGAGCGATTTGTGATCGCTGGCCATTGAGGTAGACTCCATCTCCTTAGCAACCCGGGACCACAACCCATCCTAGCAGCACCTCACAGCCTTCCGAACCTCCGAGCGAAGGCTGCGGTAAGCCTCCTCATTCTCCGACGTGGGATGCTGTAACTGAGGAGAGTGGGCCTGTCGCTTTTTCTCAGCCAGCCTGAACACCTCCTCTGTCAGCTAGGGTCTATGGCGAGGTCTTCACCGTGTACCCAAAGCAGCCATTGCAGCTGCATGAGCCACAGTCCTAAACCTCGCCCATTTCCCCTCGGCATCAGGAGGAGTGGGGGACGATGCCAACCCCAGCCGCACGCGATGATTAAATTCTTGCTTGCAGTTTTATCAGCTAGCTGAGACCATGCCACTGAGGGTTTGAATGGGGTCCTGGGTGTACAGCCAATACCGGAGTGGAAGAATGGAAGCCGCATCTTACAGATAACAAGTCGATGGTCAGTGGGAAGATCAGCTCCACGAGAGGTCCTGGTGTCAAGGACATGGGCCCGCATCCGCTGTTCCATCACTATGTAGTCCAGCAGATGTTCTTGTTTGGACCCGGCATGCATCCATGATGTTGTGTGGATGTGCCAATGGCGGAACAGCGTGTTGGTAATTACAAGCCCATGGGCTGCACAAAAATCTAGCAGCCTCCTACCGTTGTTATTGAGCTGATCCGGCCCATGACTTCCAATCACTCCAGACCAGGTGCCAGCATCATGACCCACTCAGGCCATCACCACCACCATCACTAACATCACCACCAACACCACTAACACCACCACAATCACTAACACCACCACCATCACTAACACCACCACCATCACTAACACCACCACAATCACTAACACCACCAGCATTACGAACACCACCACCATCACTAACACCACCACCACAATCACTAACACCACCAGCATTACGAACACCACCACCATCATTAACATCACCACCATCACTAACATCACCACCACCATCACTAACACCACCACCATCACTAACACCACCACCACAATCACTAACACCACCAGCATTACGAACACCACCACCATCATTAACATCACCACCATCACTAACATCACCACCACCATCACTAACACCACCACCATCACTAACACCACCACAATCACTAACATCACCACCACCACTAACACCACCACCATCACTAACATCACCACCACCACTAACACCACCACCATCACCACCACCATCAATAACACCACCACCACCACCACTAACACCACCACCATCACTAACACCACCACCATCATTAACACCACCACCATTACTAACATCACCACCACCATCACTAACACCACCAACACCACTAACACCACCACAATCACTAACACCACCACCATTGCTAACATCACCACCACCACCATTAGTAACATCACCACCACCATCACTAACACAACTAACACCACCAACACCACTAACACCACCACAATCACTAACACCACCACCATTGCTAACATCACCACCACCACCATTACTAACATCACCACCACCATCACTAACACAACTAACACCACCACCATCACTAACACCACCACCATCATTAACATCACCACCACCACCACCACTAACACCACCACAATCACTAACACCACCACCATCACTAACACCACCACCATTACTAACATCACCACCATCACTAACACCACCAACACCACAAACACCACCACTAACACCACCACAATCACTAACACCACCACCATCACTAACACCACCACCATCACTAACATCACCACCACCAACAATAACACCACCAACACTACTAACACCACCACCATTACTAACATCACCACCATCACTAACACCACCAACACCACAAACACCACCACTAACACCACCACAATCACTAACACCACCACCATCACTAACATCACCACCACCACCATCAATAACACCACCAACACCACTAACACCACCACTATCACTAACACCACCACTATCACTAACACCACCACTAACACCACCACCACCACTAACACCGATAACACCACCACCACCACCAATGACAAAGATCCCCCGTGTAGCCTTAACAGACTGTTGGGGCAAGTGCCCCAACAGCACACGAGGGGGTGGGCGACCAGCACCACGCCCGGCCGCCTTTGTCTCCCCAGTGACGATGTTTACTCCGCTACACCGCACCAGGTACCCATCTGAGGCTGAGTCGAGCTAGGGGTGGCCCAAGACCGGTTCAGAGATTCGTCACCGGTGGTGTTGGCCGTGAGCTGGAATCGAACTCGGGTCGCCGGGTTCGTAGTGAACAGTAGCGCTATCCGCTACACCACCGCTCATACAGACACTCATACAGACACTCACTCATACATACAGACACTCACACATACATACAGATGCTCACTCATACATACAGACACATACACACAGACACTCACACCTACATACAGACACTCACACATACATACATACAGACACTCACTCATCCATACAGACACTCACACATACATACAGACACTCACTCATCCATACAGACACTCACACATACATACAGACACTCACACATACATACAGACACTCACACATACACACAGACACTCATACATACATACAGACACTCACTTATACACCGCTATACTACGATTTCCCACATTCAGATGACACACACACACTAACACTCTTAGCCAAATACTCGAAAAGCACGTTTCTATAGACTCACAGACCCACAGAGACCCACATCGATACATACTCATAGAGAGCCAGATATACCCATACGAATAGAGACCCACACTCACTCATAGAGACCCATACTCCTAAGAGATTCCCAGAGACCCATACTCCTAGAGACCCACAGAGACCCATACTCCTAGAGACCCACAGAGACCCATACTCCTAGAGACCCACAGAGACCCATACTCCTAGAGACCCACAGAGACCCATACTCCTAGAGACCCACAGAGACCCATACTCATAGAGACCCACAGAGACCCATACTCATAGAGACCCACAGAGCCCCATACTAATAGAGACCCACAGAGACCCATACTCATAGAGACCCACACAGGCACCCACACACACACACACCCACACGCACCCACACACACACCCACACGCACCTAAAGCACACACCCACACACACCCACAACAACAATAACCGCCATTCGCCAATAAGTGGCGGTGACGTCACCACGACGCTTGTGCCAAGCTATGTGCACCTTGAGGCCACGTGAAGTGTCGAACGCCCGTTGGCAGGAGGTCACGAGGCAGACCCAGGTGCCACGGGTCGACTGCCTGAGATGACCGAGATGACTGGCTAATGCACCACCTGTGCCCCCTACTGTGCCAACCTGCTGTGCTTTAGCCACCCGGCGCTCCGCTCGTTGTTGTGAGAGACGCTCCTCCGCCCTCCGTTGTTGGAGGGCGACTACCTCCAACTGCCCAGTAGCGCCTTCACGAGCCTCCTCCACAGAGGCCGATCTTGACACCGCTGGTACCGGCCATCGGCAAGTCCACTCAGCTCCACGTCCTCCTGTACCACATCACTCCATCTCTTCTCTAGCCCGTGCCGCGCCCGCTTAGCCCCCTCGATCCGGCCGAACAAAAGCTGTTTCGGCATGCGGTGGCTGGGCATGCGGGCTACATGACCCAGCCATCGCAGCCTTGCCCGCCGGAGGAGCTCACCGATGGGACCTTGCCCAGATCTTTCAAAGATTTGTGAGCTCCTCACACAATCCAGTCTGGTTAAACCCAGGATGGATCGTAGGCATTCCAGCCTAAATGTTTCTAACCGGCGAAGATGTTCCATTAGGGGGGTCCACGTTTCGCAAGCGTAGAGAAGGGAGGGAATGACCGTGGCCGAGAAGACCTGAAGCTTAGTGCGGAGCGACAGACCAGGTAGCTTCCACACAGCGTTACGCAACCGATGAAAAGATATTGCCGCTCGACTGATTCGGAGTGAGACCTCTGCTGTTAAATTGGAGCCAGTCATAAGCACACTGCCCAGGTATGGGAAACTCTCCACTCTCTCTACAACTGCCCCATCACCGATTTGGAGTTGTGGGGGTGGAGTGTCCGATGGTACAAAATACTCAGGCAGGTGCTTAGTTTTGGTGGGGCTGATGGTAAGGCCCCATCTCACACACACACCCACACACACACCCCCACACACACACACACACCCACACACACACACCCACACACATACCCACACCCACCCACACACACACACCCCACACACACACACACCCACACACACACACACTCAAACACACACACACACACCAGCCACACGTCTCACCGTGCAGCAGTGGAAGCAGGCTGCTGATGATCGCGGTGAACGTGAAGATGCCGGTCAGTGGCGGCAGCAGCAACAGCATCGTCATAGTCCTTGGTGGTGGTGGTGGCTGTTGTGGTGGTTGTTGTGGTGGTGGTGGTTGTGGTGGCTGTTGTGGTGGCTGTTGTGGTTCTTGGAGTTCAACCACGGACGGTGCCACTTGATGGCACGAGGCAATGTGCCGTGGTCATCCTCTCGGTGGTCATCCTCTCGGTGGTCATCCTCTCGGTGGTCATCCTCTCGGTGGTCATCCTCTCGGTGGTCATCCTCTCGGTGGTCATCCTCTCGGTGGTCATCCTCTCGGTGGTCATCCTCTCGGTGGTCATCGGTGGAGCGGTCGCATCACGGCGGCAATCCCACTGGGTGTGATCCACCTCCTCCTACACCTCCTCCACCTCCTCCACCACCTCCTCCACCTCCTCCTACACCTTCTCCACCTCCTCCTCCTCCACCACCTCCTCCACCACCTTCTCCACCTCCTCCACCACCTTCTCCACCTCCTCCACCCCCACCACCTGCTCCACCTACTCCACCTCGACCACCTCCTCCTCCACCTCCACCACCTGCTCCACCTTCTCCACCTCCTCCACCTCCACCACCTTCTCCACCTCCTCCACCACCTCCTCCTACACCTCCTCCACTTGCTCCACCTCCACCACCTGCTCCACCTACGCCTCCACCACCTTCTCCACCACCTCCACCACCTGCAATCGAACACACAACAAACTATGATGGCTATGCGAGCGAATTGTACTGTGTGTACTGCCTAGGTAATAGTGTAGTGTACTGTGTGTGTACTGTCTAGGTAATAGTGTAGTGTACTGTGTGTGTATTGCCTAGGTAATAGTGTACTGTATTGTGTGTGTACTGCCTAGGTAATAGTGTAGTGTACTGTGTGTGTACTGCCTAGGTAATAGTGTATTGTACTGTGTGTGTATTGCCTAGGTAATAGTGTAGTGTACTGTGTGTGTACTGCCTAGGTAATAGTGTAGTGTACTGTGTGTGTACTGCCTAGGTAATAGTGTATTGTACTGTGTGTGTATTGCCTAGGTAATAGTGTATTGTACTGTGTGTACTGCCTAGGTAATAGTGTATTGTACTGTATGTGTACTGCCTAGGTAATAGTGTATTGTACTGTGTGTATTGCCTAGGTAAGAGTGTATTGTACTGTGTGTACTGCCTAGGTAATAGTGTAGTGTACTGTGTGTGTACTGCCTAGGTAATAGTGTAGTGTACTGTGTACTGCCTAGGTAATAGTGTATTGTACTGTGTGTGTACTGCCTAGGTAGTAGTGTAGTGTACTGTGTGTACTGCCTAGGTAATAGTGTATTGTACTGTGTGTACTGTCTAGGTAATAGTGTGGTGTACTGTGTGTGTACTGCCTAGGTAATAGTGTATTGTACTGTGTGTGCACTGTCTAGGTAATAGTGTAGTGTACTGTGTGTGTACTGCCTAGGTAATAGTGTAGTGTACTGTGTGTATTGCCTAGGTAATAGTGTATTGTACTGTGTGTACTGTCTAGGTAATAGTGTATTGTACTGTGTGTGTATTGCCTAGGTAGTAGTGTAGTGTACTGTGTGTGTACTGCCTAGGTAATAGTGTATTGTACTGTGTGTGTATTGCCTAGGTAGTAGTGAGTGTACTGTGTGTGTACTGCCTAGGTAATAGTGTAGTGTACTGTGTTTGTATTGCCTAGGTAATAGTGTGGTGTACTGTGTGTGTACTGCCTAGGTAATAGTGTATTATACTGTGTGTGTACTGTCTAGGCAATAGTGTAGTGTACTGTGTGTGTATTGCCTAGGTAATAGTGTATTGTACTGTGTGTGTACTGTCTAGGTAATAGTGTATTGTACTGTGTGTGTACTGCCTAGGTAATAGTGTAGTGTACTGTGTGTACTGCCTGGGTAATAGTGTACTGTGTGTGTACTGCCTAGGTAATAGTGTAGTGTACTGTGTGTGTATTGCCTAGGTAGTAGTGTAGTGTACTGTGTGTGTACTGCCTAGGTAATAGTGTAGTGTACTGTGTGTGTATTGCCTAGGTAATAGTGTAGTGTACTGTGTGTGTACTGCCTAGGTAATAGTGTAGTGTACTGTGTGTACTGTCTAGATAATAGTGTAGTGTACTGTGTGTGTATTGCCTAGATAATAGTGTAGTGTACTGTGTGTGTACTGCCTAGGTAATAGTGTAGTGTACTGTGTGTACTGTCTAGGTAATAGTGTAGTGTACTGTGTGTGTACTGCCTAGGTAATAGTGTATTGTACTGTGTGTGTACTGCCTAGGTAATAGTGTAGTGTACTGTGTGTACTGCCTAGGTAATAGTGTAGTGTACTGTGTGTGTATTGCCTAGGTAGTAGTGTATTGTACTGTGTGTGTACTGCCTAGGTAATAGTGTATTGTACTGTGTGTATTGCCTAGGTAATAGTGTATTGTACTGTGTGTACTGCCTAGGTAATAGTGTAGTGTACTGTGTGTGTACTGCCTAGGTAATAGTGTATTGTACTGTGTGTGTACTGTCTAGGTAATAGTGTAGTGTACTGTGTGTGTACTGCCTAGGTAATAGTGTAGTGTACTGTGTGTGTATTGCCTAGGTAATAGTGTATTGTACTGTGTGTGTACTGTCTAGGTAATAGTGTATTGTACTGTGTATGTATTGCCTAGGTAGTAGTGTAGTGTACTGTGTGTGTACTGCCTAGGTAATAGTGTATTGTACTGTGTGTGAATTGCCTAGGTAGTAGTGTATTGTACTGTGTGTGTACTGCCTAGGTAATAGTGTAGTGTACTGTGTGTACTGCCTAGGTAATAGTGTGGTGTACTGTGTGTGTACTGCCTAGGTAATAGTGTATTGTACTGTGTGTGCACTGTCTAGGTAATAGTGTAGTGTACTGTGTGTGTACTGCCTAGGTAATAGTGTAGTGTACTGTGTGTATTGCCTAGGTAATAGTGTATTGTACTGTGTGTACTGTCTAGGTAATAGTGTATTGTACTGTGTGTGTATTGCCTAGGTAGTAGTGTAGTGTACTGTGTGTGTACTGCCTAGGTAATAGTGTATTGTACTGTGTGTGTATTGCCTAGGTAGTAGTGAGTGTACTGTGTGTGTACTGCCTAGGTAATAGTGTAGTGTACTGTGTTTGTATTGCCTAGGTAATAGTGTGGTGTACTGTGTGTGTACTGCCTAGGTAATAGTGTATTATACTGTGTGTGTACTGTCTAGGCAATAGTGTAGTGTACTGTGTGTGTATTGCCTAGGTAATAGTGTATTGTACTGTGTGTGTACTGTCTAGGTAATAGTGTATTGTACTGTGTGTGTACTGCCTAGGTAATAGTGTAGTGTACTGTGTGTACTGCCTGGGTAATAGTGTACTGTGTGTGTACTGCCTAGGTAATAGTGTAGTGTACTGTGTGTGTATTGCCTAGGTAGTAGTGTAGTGTACTGTGTGTGTACTGCCTAGGTAATAGTGTAGTGTACTGTGTGTGTATTGCCTAGGTAATAGTGTAGTGTACTGTGTGTGTACTGCCTAGGTAATAGTGTAGTGTACTGTGTGTACTGTCTAGGTAATAGTGTAGTGTACTGTGTGTGTATTGCCTAGATAATAGTGTAGTGTACTGTGTGTGTACTGCCTAGGTAATAGTGTAGTGTACTGTGTGTACTGTCTAGGTAATAGTGTAGTGTACTGTGTGTGTACTGCCTAGGTAATAGTGTATTGTACTGTGTGTGTACTGCCTAGGTAATAGTGTAGTGTACTGTGTGTACTGCCTAGGTAATAGTGTAGTGTACTGTGTGTGTATTGCCTAGGTAGTAGTGTATTGTACTGTGTGTGTACTGCCTAGGTAATAGTGTATTGTACTGTGTGTATTGCCTAGGTAATAGTGTATTGTACTGTGTGTACTGCCTAGGTAATAGTGTAGTGTACTGTGTGTGTACTGCCTAGGTAATAGTGTATTGTACTGTGTGTGTACTGTCTAGGTAATAGTGTAGTGTACTGTGTGTGTACTGCCTAGGTAATAGTGTAGTGTACTGTGTGTGTATTGCCTAGGTAATAGTGTATTGTACTGTGTGTACTGTCTAGGTAATAGTGTATTGTACTGTGTGTGTATTGCCTAGGTAGTAGTGTAGTGTACTGTGTGTGTACTGCCTAGGTAATAGTGTATTGTACTGTGTGTGTATTGCCTAGGTAGTAGTGAGTGTACTGTGTGTGTACTGCCTAGGTAATAGTGTAGTGTACTGTGTTTGTATTGCCTAGGTAATAGTGTGGTGTACTGTGTGTGTACTGCCTAGGTAATAGTGTATTATACTGTGTGTGTACTGTCTAGGCAATAGTGTAGTGTACTGTGTGTGTATTGCCTAGGTAATAGTGTATTGTACTGTGTGTGTACTGTCTAGGTAATAGTGTATTGTACTGTGTGTGTACTGCCTAGGTAATAGTGTAGTGTACTGTGTGTACTGCCTGGGTAATAGTGTACTGTGTGTGTACTGCCTAGGTAATAGTGTAGTGTACTGTGTGTGTATTGCCTAGGTAGTAGTGTAGTGTACTGTGTGTGTACTGCCTAGGTAATAGTGTAGTGTACTGTGTGTGTATTGCCTAGGTAATAGTGTAGTGTACTGTGTGTGTACTGCCTAGGTAATAGTGTAGTGTACTGTGTGTACTGTCTAGATAATAGTGTAGTGTACTGTGTGTGTATTGCCTAGATAATAGTGTAGTGTACTGTGTGTGTACTGCCTAGGTAATAGTGTAGTGTACTGTGTGTACTGTCTAGGTAATAGTGTAGTGTACTGTGTGTGTACTGCCTAGGTAATAGTGTATTGTACTGTGTGTGTACTGCCTAGGTAATAGTGTAGTGTACTGTGTGTACTGCCTAGGTAATAGTGTAGTGTACTGTGTGTGTATTGCCTAGGTAGTAGTGTATTGTACTGTGTGTGTACTGCCTAGGTAATAGTGTATTGTACTGTGTGTATTGCCTAGGTAATAGTGTATTGTACTGTGTGTACTGCCTAGGTAATAGTGTAGTGTACTGTGTGTGTACTGCCTAGGTAATAGTGTATTGTACTGTGTGTGTACTGTCTAGGTAATAGTGTAGTGTACTGTGTGTGTACTGCCTAGGTAATAGTGTAGTGTACTGTGTGTGTATTGCCTAGGTAATAGTGTATTGTACTGTGTGTGTACTGTCTAGGTAATAGTGTATTGTACTGTGTATGTATTGCCTAGGTAGTAGTGTAGTGTACTGTGTGTGTACTGCCTAGGTAATAGTGTATTGTACTGTGTGTGAATTGCCTAGGTAGTAGTGTATTGTACTGTGTGTGTACTGCCTAGGTAATAGTGTAGTGTACTGTGTGTACTGCCTAGGTAATAGTGTGGTGTACTGTGTGTGTACTGCCTAGGTAATAGTGTATTGTACTGTGTGTGCACTGTCTAGGTAATAGTGTAGTGTACTGTGTGTGTACTGCCTAGGTAATAGTGTAGTGTACTGTGTGTATTGCCTAGGTAATAGTGTATTGTACTGTGTGTACTGTCTAGGTAATAGTGTATTGTACTGTGTGTGTATTGCCTAGGTAGTAGTGTAGTGTACTGTGTGTGTACTGCCTAGGTAATAGTGTATTGTACTGTGTGTGTATTGCCTAGGTAGTAGTGAGTGTACTGTGTGTGTACTGCCTAGGTAATAGTGTAGTGTACTGTGTTTGTATTGCCTAGGTAATAGTGTGGTGTACTGTGTGTGTACTGCCTAGGTAATAGTGTATTATACTGTGTGTGTACTGTCTAGGCAATAGTGTAGTGTACTGTGTGTGTATTGCCTAGGTAATAGTGTATTGTACTGTGTGTGTACTGTCTAGGTAATAGTGTATTGTACTGTGTGTGTACTGCCTAGGTAATAGTGTAGTGTACTGTGTGTACTGCCTGGGTAATAGTGTACTGTGTGTGT
This sequence comes from Petromyzon marinus, assembly GCF_048934315.1. NCBI lineage: Eukaryota > Metazoa > Chordata > Hyperoartia > Petromyzontiformes > Petromyzontidae > Petromyzon > Petromyzon marinus. The sequence continues at coordinate 6,192,698 of NC_133740.1, read as the reverse complement.
ACTGCCTAGGTAATAGTGTAGTGTACTGTGTGTGTATTGCCTAGGTAGTAGTGTAGTGTACTGTGTGTGTACTGCCTAGGTAATAGTGTAGTGTACTGTGTGTGTATTGCCTAGGTAATAGTGTAGTGTACTGTGTGTGTACTGCCTAGGTAATAGTGTAGTGTACTGTGTGTACTGTCTAGGTAATAGTGTAGTGTACTGTGTGTGTATTGCCTAGATAATAGTGTAGTGTACTGTGTGTGTACTGCCTAGGTAATAGTGTAGTGTACTGTGTGTACTGTCTAGGTAATAGTGTAGTGTACTGTGTGTGTACTGCCTAGGTAATAGTGTATTGTACTGTGTGTGTACTGCCTAGGTAATAGTGTAGTGTACTGTGTGTACTGCCTAGGTAATAGTGTAGTGTACTGTGTGTGTATTGCCTAGGTAGTAGTGTATTGTACTGTGTGTGTACTGCCTAGGTAATAGTGTATTGTACTGTGTGTATTGCCTAGGTAATAGTGTATTGTACTGTGTGTACTGCCTAGGTAATAGTGTAGTGTACTGTGTGTGTACTGCCTAGGTAATAGTGTATTGTACTGTGTGTGTACTGTCTAGGTAATAGTGTAGTGTACTGTGTGTGTACTGCCTAGGTAATAGTGTAGTGTACTGTGTGTGTATTGCCTAGGTAATAGTGTATTGTACTGTGTGTGTACTGTCTAGGTAATAGTGTATTGTACTGTGTATGTATTGCCTAGGTAGTAGTGTAGTGTACTGTGTGTGTACTGCCTAGGTAATAGTGTATTGTACTGTGTGTGAATTGCCTAGGTAGTAGTGTATTGTACTGTGTGTGTACTGCCTAGGTAATAGTGTAGTGTACTGTGTGTACTGCCTAGGTAATAGTGTATTGTACTGTGTGTGTACTGCCTAGGTAATAGTGTAGTGTACTGTGTGTGTATTGCCTAGGTAGTAGTGTAGTGTACTGTGTATGTGTACTGCCTAGGTAATAGTGTAGTGTACTGTGTGTACTGCCTATGTAATAGTGTAGTGTATTGTGTGTACTGCCTAGGTAATAGTGTAGTGTACTGTGTGTGTACTGCCTAGGTAATAGTGTATTGTACTGTGTGTGTATTGCCTAGGTAATAGTGTATTGTACTGTGTGTACTGTCTAGGTAATAGTGTAGTGTACTGTGTGTGTACTGCCTAGGTAATAGTGTATTGTACTGTGTGTGTACTGCCTAGGTAATAGTTTAGTGTACTGTGTGTACTGCCTAGGTAATAGTGTAGTGTACTGTGTGTGTATTGCCTAGGTAATAGTGTAGTGTACTGTGTGTGTATTGCCTAGGTAATAGTGTATTGTACTGTGTGTGTATTGCCTAGGTAATAGTGTATTGTACTGTGTGTGTACTGCCTAGGTAATAGTGTAGTGTACTGTGTGAGTACTGCCTGGGTAATAGTGTATTGTACTGTGTGTGTACTGCCTAGGTAATAGTGTATTGTACTGTGTGTGTATTGCCTAGGTAATAGTGTATTGTACTGTGTGTACTGCCTAGGTAATAGTGTAGTGTACTGTGTGTGTACTGCCTAGGTAATAGTGTATTGTACTGTGTGTGTACTGTCTAGGTAATAGTGTAGTGTACTGTGTGTGTACTGCCTAGGTAATAGTGTAGTGTACTGTGTGTGTATTGCCTAGGTAATAGTGTATTGTACTGTGTGTGTACTGTCTAGGTAATAGTGTATTGTACTGTGTATGTATTGCCTAGGTAGTAGTGTAGTGTACTGTGTGTGTACTGCCTAGGTAATAGTGTATTGTACTGTGTGTGAATTGCCTAGGTAGTAGTGTATTGTACTGTGTGTGTACTGCCTAGGTAATAGTGTAGTGTACTGTGTGTACTGCCTAGGTAATAGTGTATTGTACTGTGTGTGTACTGCCTAGGTAATAGTGTAGTGTACTGTGTGTGTATTGCCTAGGTAGTAGTGTAGTGTACTGTGTATGTGTACTGCCTAGGTAATAGTGTAGTGTACTGTGTGTACTGCCTATGTAATAGTGTAGTGTATTGTGTGTACTGCCTAGGTAATAGTGTAGTGTACTGTGTGTGTACTGCCTAGGTAATAGTGTATTGTACTGTGTGTGTATTGCCTAGGTAATAGTGTATTGTACTGTGTGTACTGTCTAGGTAATAGTGTAGTGTACTGTGTGTGTACTGCCTAGGTAATAGTGTATTGTACTGTGTGTGTACTGCCTAGGTAATAGTTTAGTGTACTGTGTGTACTGCCTAGGTAATAGTGTAGTGTACTGTGTGTGTATTGCCTAGGTAATAGTGTAGTGTACTGTGTGTGTATTGCCTAGGTAATAGTGTATTGTACTGTGTGTGTATTGCCTAGGTAATAGTGTATTGTACTGTGTGTGTACTGCCTAGGTAATAGTGTAGTGTACTGTGTGAGTACTGCCTGGGTAATAGTGTATTGTACTGTGTGTGTACTGCCTAGGTAATAGTGTATTGTACTGTGTGTGTATTGCCTAGGTAATAGTGTATTGTACTGTGTGTGTACTGCCTAGGTAATAATGTATTGTACTGTGTGTGTATTGCGTAGGTAGTAGTGTAGTGTACTGTGTGTACTGCCTAGGTAATAGTGTAGTGTACTGTGTGTGTATTGCCTAGGTAATAGTGTATTGTACTGTGTGTGTACTGCCTAGGTAATAGTGTATTGTACTGTGTGTGTATTGCCTAGGTAGTAGTGTAGTATACTGTGTGTACTGCCTAGGTAATAGTGTATTGTACTGTGTGTACTGCCTAGGTAATAGTGTATTGTACTGTGTGTATTGCCTAGGTAATAGTGTATTGTACTGTGTGTACTGCCTAGGTAGTAGTGTAGTGTACTGTGTGTACTGCCTAGGCAATAGTGCATTGTACTGTGTGTATTGCCTAGGTAGTAGTGTAGTATACTGTGTGTATTGCCTAGGTAGTAGTGTAGTGTACTGTGTATTGTACTGTGTGTGTATTGCCTAGGTAATAGTGTAGTATACTGTGTGTATTGCCTAGGTAATAGTGTAGTGTACTGTGTGTACTGCCTAGGTAATAGTGTAGTGTACTGTGTGTGTATTGCCTAGCTAATAGTGTATTGTACTGTGTGTGTACTGCCTAGGTAATAGTGTATTGTACTGTGTGTACTGCCTAGGTAATAGTGTATTGTACTGTGTGTACTGCCTAGGCAATAGTGTATTGTACTGTGTGTGTATTGCCTAGTTAGTAGTGTAGTATACTGTGTGTACTGCCTAGGTAATAGTGTATTGTACTGTGTATTGTACTGTGTGTGTATTGCCTAGGTTGTACTGTACTACAGGGTGTCTATGTTGCTGTGTCACGTACGGGATAACTTACAGCCGTACGCAGCGCCCCTGTTCGCTCTCGTAGCGCTACTGGAGAGAGGAGGGTGGTGGTGGTGGTGGTGGGAGGGAGATGCCGACACATCCAGCGCAGTGTCCCTCTGTCTCTGCGGAGAGCTCAGTGAGAGGGAGGGAGAAGGAGGAGAGAGCGAGAGAGAGGGGGTGGAGAGAGAGGGAGGAGAGAGAGGGGAGAGGGGGTGGAGAGAGGGAGGGGAGAGAGAGGGGAGAGAGAGAGGGGAGAGGGGGTGGAGAGGGAGCGAGAAGGGAGGGAGAGGGAGGCGAGAGAGAGGGGGTGGAGAGGGAGGGAGAGAGACGGGAGAGGGGTGGAGAGAGGGAGAGAGAGGGGAGAGGGGAGGGAGAGAGACGGGAGAGGGGGTGGAGAGAGGGAGAGAGAGGGAGAGGGGGTGGAGAGAAGGATAGGGAGGAGAAAGAGAGGGAGGAGAGCGAGAGGGAGGAGAGAGTGAGAGGGGGGCAGAAGGGAGGAGAGAGTGAGGGGGGTAGAGAGTGAGAGGGGGAGAGAGGATAGAGAGGAGAGACAGAGAGCGGGGTAGAGAGTGAGAGGGGGGAGAGGGAGGAGAGGGAGGGGGTGGAGAGGGAGGGGGGGGGGAGATGGGGAGGGGAGGAGAGGGGTGAGAGAGGGATACGTAGTAAAAATAAATAAAAAATATGTACATAGAAAACAGGGGGAACATAGACATAGAGTATGAGAGAGGGGGGGGGGGGGTAGAGAGAGAGAGGGGGGGTATGAAGGAGGGGAGCAGAGCGTGAAATCTTTCATTTAAAAGGGGGGCGGGGGGGTTTACATAAAGCAAAGCATTGAGAAAAACCGAAATGATGAACGGAGCAAAGTGCCGACTACACCGAGCACCGTCTCGTTCCCTCTGGTCGTAAAAAAACAAAGAGAGAGGCAGGGAGAGAGGCAGGGAGAGTGGGGAAGAGAGAGGGGAGAGTGATGGAGAGAGTGTGGGAGAGGGGGAGAGTGGGGAGAGAGTGGGGAGAGTGAGGGAGAGAGTGGGGGAGAGAGGGGAGAGAGTGGTGGGATTGGGAGTGAGAGAGTGGGGAGAGAGGGGGAGAGAGTGGGGGAGATTGTGGGAGAGAGGGAGAGTGGGAGAGTGAGGGTGAGAGAGGGGGGATTGGTTAGAGAGTGGGGAGAGACGGGGAGAGTGGGGAGAGAGTGGGAGAGACGGGGAGAGAGGGGGAGAGTGGGGGGGAGAGTGTGGGAGAGAGTGGGAGAGTGGGGAGAGTGGGGAGAGTGGGGGGAGAGTGGGGAGAGTGGGGAGAGTGGGGGAGAGAGGGGAGAGGTGTGGGAGAGTGGGGAGAGAGGGGAGAGTGGGGGAGAGTGTGGGAGAGAGTGGGAGAGTGGGAGAGTGGGGAGAGTGGGGGAGAGTGGGAGAGAGGGGGAGAGAGGGGGAGAGTGGGGAGAGTGTGGGGAGAGAGTGGGGAGAGTGGGGGAGAGAGATGGTGAGAGATGGTGGAGGGAGGGGAGAGTGTGGTGAGGGAGGGTGAGAGAGTGGGGATGAGAGTGGGGGAGAGTGAGGGAGTGAGTGGGGAGAGAGGGAGGGGGAGAGAGTGGGGGAGAGTGATGGAGAGAGTGGGGAGAGAGTGGGAGAGAGTGGGGAGAGAGTGGGGAGAGTGAGGGAGAGAATGGGGAGAGAGTGGGCAGAGAGTGTGGGAGAGAGGGAGAGAGTGGGGAGAGAGGGGGGTGAGAGTGGGGTGAGAGTGGGGAGAGAGTGGGGGAGAGAGTGGGAGAGAGTGATGGAGAGAGTGTGGGAGAGAGGGAGAGAGTGGGGAGAGAGGGGGAGAGTGGGGAGAGAGGGGGTGAGAGTTGGGTGAGAGTGGGAGAGAGTGGGAGAGAGTGGGGAGAGAGGGGGAGAGTGGGGAGAGAGGAGAGAGTGGGGAGAGAGTTGGAGAGAGTGGGGGAGAGTGGGGAGAGAGTGTGGGAGAGAGGGAGAGTGGGGTGAGTGGGGGAGAGTGGGGAGAGAGGGGGTGAGAGTGGGGAGAGTGAGGGAGAGAGTGGGAGAGATGGGGGAGTGGGGAGAGTGTGGGGAGAGTGGGGGAGAGTGGGGGGAGGAGTGGGGGAGTGGGGAGAGTGTGTGAGAGAGTGGGAGGAGTGAGGGAAGAGGTGGGGAGAGAGGGGAGAGTGGGGAGTGTGGGGAGAGTGGGGGAGAGTGGGGAGAGGTGGGGAGAGTGGGGAGAGTGGGGGTGAGTGGGGAGAGAGTGGGGAGAGTGGGGACAGTGGGGAGAGTGTGGGAGAGAGGGAGAGTGGGGGGTGAGAGTGGGGGAGAGAGTCGGGAGAGAGTGGGGGTGAGAGTGGGAGAGAGGAAGAGTGGGGTGAGAGTGGGGGATTGGGAGTGAGAGAGTGGGGGTGAGAGAGGGAGAGAGTGGGGGGAGAGTGGGGGTGAGAGTGGGGGATTGGGAAAGAGTGGGGAGAGACGGGGAGAGTGGGGAGAGAGTGGGGAGAGTGAGGAGAGAGTGGGGAGGAGAGTGGGGAGAGTGGGAGAGAGTGGGGAGAGTGGGGAGAGAGGGGAGAGTGGGGAGAGTGTGGAGGGGTGGGGAGAGGGTGGGGATAGTGGGGAGAGAGTGGGGGAGAGTGTGGGAGAGTGGGAGAGAGAGAGGGGGTAGTGGGGAGAGAGTGGGGAGAGAGTGGGGAGAGGTGTGAGAGAGTGGGGGGAGTGGGGAGAGTGGGGTGGAGTGGGGAGAGTGGGAGAGAGTGGGAGAGTGGGGGTGAGAGAGGGAGAGAGTGGGGAGAGTGGGGAGAGTGGGGGGTGAGAGAAGGAGAGTGGGGGGTGAGGGTGGGAGAGTGGGAGAGAGTCGGGAGGAGTGGGGGAGAGAGGGAGAGAGTGGGGAGAGAGTGGGGAGAATGGGGGTGAGAGAGGGAGAGAGTGGGGAGAGTGGGGGGAGAGAGGGAGAGAGTGGAGGGTGGGGGAGAGGCGGGGAGAGTGGAGGAGAGTGGTGGGATGGGGGTGAGAGAGAGGGGGGTGAGAGTGGAGAGAGGGGGAGAGTGAGGGAGAGGGGGTGAGAGAGGGGAGAGTGGGCGTGAGGTGGAGAGAGTGGGGAGAGAGGGAGAGAGTGGGGGAGAGGGGGAGAGTGGGGAGAGAGTGGGGAGAGTGAAGGAGAGAGTGGGGGAGAGAGTGGGGAGAGAGTGGGGAGAGTGAGGGAGAGAGTGGGGAGAAGGTGGGAGAGAGTGGGGAGAGTGGGGGAGAGAGGGGGAGAGAGGGGAGAGTGGGGAGAGAGTGGGGAGAGTGAGGGAGAGTGAGGGAGAGAGTGGGGGAGAGTGGGGAGAGAGTGGGGAGAGAGTGGGGAGAGTGGAGGGGGGGGAGTGGGGGTGAGAGTGGTGGGATTGGGGGTGAGAGAGTGGGGGGGAGAGTGGGGGTGAGAGTGGTGGCATTGGGGGTGAGAGAGTGGGGGTGAGAGGGGAGAGAGGGGGTGAGAGGGGGAGAGTGGGGAGAGAGTGGGGAGAGTAAGGGAGAGAGTGTGGGAGAGAGGGAGAGTGGGGATGTGGGCGTGAGAGTGGGGGAGAGTGTGGGTGAGAGGGGAGAGTGGGGTGAGAGTGGGGAGAGTGAGGGAGAGGGTGGGGAGAGAGGGAGAGGGGGAGAGTGGGGGTGAGAGTGGGGGAGAGTGTGGGTGAGAGGGGTGAGAGTGGGGAGAAAGTGAGGGAGAGTGGAGGTGGGAGAGGGTGAGAGTGGGAGGGGGGAGAGTGGGGGTGAGGGGAGAGTGGGGAGTGGGGGAGAGTGGGGAGAGGTGGAGAGAGTGGTGGGATTGGGGGTGAGAGAGTGGGGGTGAGAGTGGAGAGGGGGAGAGTGAGGGAGAGGGGGTGATAGAGGGGAGACTGGGCGTGATAATGTGGGAGAGAGTGGGGGAGAGAGGGGGAGAGTGGGGAGAGAGTGGGGAGAGTGGGGAGAGAGTGGGGAGAGTGAGGGAGAGGGTGGGGAGAGAGTGGGGAGAGTGCGGGAGAGAGTGGGGAGAGAGGGGGGAGAGAGTGGGGAGAATGGGGGAGAGAGGGGAGAGAGGGGAGAGTGGGGAGAGAGTGGGAGAGTGAGGGTGAGAGTGGGGAGAGTGGGAGAGAGTGGGGAGAGCGTAGGGAGAGAGTGGGGGGAGAGTGGGGGTGAGAGTGGTGGAATTGGGGGTGAGAGAGTGGGGGGGAGAGTGGGGGTGAGAGTGGTGGGATTGGGGGTGGGAGAGTGGGGGGGAGAGTGGGGGTGAGAGTGGTGGGATTGGGGTGAGAGGTGGGGGGGAGAGGGGGGAGAGGGGGAGAGAGGGGGAGAGAGAGGGGAGAGTGGGGAGAGAGTGGGGAGAGTAAGGGAGAGAGTGTGGGAGAGAGGGAGAGAGTGGGGATATTGGGCGTGAGAGTGGGGGAGAGTGTGGGTGGAGGGAGAGTGGGGTGGAGGGGGAGGTGAGGGAGAGGGTGGGGAGAGAGGGGCGGAGGTGGGAGAGTGGGCGTGAGAGTGGGGGAGAGTGTGGGTGAGAGGGGGAGAGTGGGGGAGAAAGTGAGGGAGAGTGGAGGTGAGAGAGGGTGAGAGAGTGAGGGTGAGTGAGGGGAGAGTGGGGGAGAGAGTGAGGGAGATTGGGGGTGAGAGTGGGGAGAGATGGCGAGAGAGATGGTGAGAGAGTGGGGGTGAGAGTGGGGGAGAGAGTGAGGGAGAGTGGGGGTGAGAGAGGGAGAGTGGGGGTGAGAGAGGAGAGTGGGGGTGAGAGAGTGGGAGGGTGAGAGATGGTGAGAAATGGTGAGAGGGTGGAGGAGAGAGTGAGGGAGAGTGGGGGTGAGAGTTGGGAGAGTTGGTGAGAGAGTGGGGTGAGAGATGGTGAGAGAGATGGTGAGAGTGTGGGTGAGAGATGGTGAGAGAGTGGAGGTGAGAGATGATGAGAGAGTGTGGGGTGAGAGATGGTGAGAGATGGTGAGAGATGGTGATGGAGGGGGAGTGTGGGTGAGGGAGGGTGAGAGAGTGGGGATGAGAGTTGGGAGAGTGTGGGTGAGAGATGGTGAGAGATGGTGAGAGAGTGGAGGAGAGAGTGAGGGAGAGTGGGGGTGCGAGTTGAGAGAGATGGTGAGAGAGTGGGGTGAGAGATGGTGAGAGAGTGTGAGGGAGGGGAGAGTGTGGGTGAGAGATGGTGTGAGATGGTGAGAGATGGTGAGAGTGTGGGTGAGAGATGGTGAGAGAGTGTGGGTGAGAGATGGTGAGAGATTGTGAGGGAGGGGAGAGTGTGGGTGAGAGATGGTGTGAGATGGTGAGAGATGGTGAGAGTGTGGGTGAGAGATGTGAGAGAGTGTGGGTGAGAGAGATGGTGAGAGATGTGAGGGAGGGGAGAGTGGGGTGAGAGATGGTGAGAGATGGTGAGAGATGGTGAGAGTGTGGGTGAGAGATGGTGAGAGATGGTGAGAGATGGTGAGAGTGTGGGTGAGAGATGGTGAGAGATGGTGAGAGATGGTGAGGTGTGGGTGAGAGATGGTGAGAGATGGTGAGAGATGGTGAGAGTGTGGGTTGAGAGATGGTGAGAGATTGTGAGGGAGGGGGAGAATGTGGGTGAGAGATGGTGAGAGATGGTGAGAGGGATGGTGAGAGTGTGGGTGAGAGATGGTGAGAGAGATGGTGAGAGAGATGGTGAGAGGTGTGGTTGAGAGATGGTGAGAGCTATGGTGAGAGAGATGGTGAGAGTGTGGGTGAGAGATGGTGAGAGAGATGGTGAGAGAGATGGTGAGAGTGTGGTTGAGAGATGGTGAGAGCTATGGTGAGAGAGATGGTGAGAGTGTGGGTGAGAGATGGTGAGAGAGATGGTGAGAGAGATGGTGAGAGAGATGGTGAGAGTGTGGGTGAGAGAGATGGTGAGAGAGATGGTGAGAGATGGTGAGAGTGTGGGTGAGAGAGATGGTGAGAGATGGTGAGAGAGATGGTGAGAGATGGTGAGAGTGTGGGGTGAGAGATGGTGAGAGAGTGGGTGAGAGATGGTGAGAGAGATGGTGAAGAGAGATGGTGAGAGAGATGGTGAGAGATGGTGAGAGAGTGTGGTGAGAGATTGGTGAGAGAGATGGTGAGAGATGATGAGAGAGGAGATGGTGAGAGATGGTGAGAGTGTGGGTGAGAGATGGTGACGAGGGTGGGGGTGAGGGAGTGGAGCTGAGAGAGACACGCGATGGTGATCTCGGCATTTGCCCGTCGTACAGATCTGCTATCACACATCACGCACGCACACAAGTACCGGAGTATAAGACGCAGCCAATGCAATCTGCTCACGCGAGAGCACAACCCATGTTAAAACGCCGCAGTGCCACCTGCTGATGCATTACAAACTTAAAAAAAAACCCGCCAACAAATTAGATAACAACAACATTTCCGCGGATAATTGCGGATTCAGTGGATGAATTGTCGCGAGACGTTATTTTGTATTTGATTGTGTTTTTTTTTCGTTGATAAAGTTTTCCACGTTCCTTATTGGTCCACACCTTGCCACAATATCGGTGCTTGGGGCTGTTTCGCTTGGTGCTGAGCACAGTGGCACCTCGTTATACGACGTCAATTCGTTCCAGAAGGGAGGACTTATAACCCCAAAAAAATGACGAATATACCAAACGAATTTTTTTTTCCCCCATAATAAATATAGGGATAAGAAATAACCCGTTCCAGAGTATATAAATAACGTTTTTTTAATATGGCATATTATCCCATTAATTGGGGTTGCATCAAATAATTTAGACACTACTCACTACTGAAAATGCATGCTTACGCTTAAATAAACGTGCGAATAAAATTGAAATGAAATTTAAAGAAAGAAAAAAAAAATTGAATTCAACGTAATTTTACCCTGCTGAAAATTCACGTTGATAACGACGACGGGGAGTTCCGGCAAAGGGGGTTGTGCACCGAACGAGAGCCACAGGCAGACTGAGGAGCGACGCTTTGTCTCGGTCGTGAACGGGGCAGCCACTGGAACGCGGTCACTAAATCCCGACCCAGACAGGTTCTAGCAAGCTCCTCATATCCCAGGCAAGGTGTGATCCCCGCAATGCGGGGTAAAGTGATGGGTTTTGAAAGGCTCCTCAAGAGGGTCCTTCTTCGTGGTATCGGGAGTGACAGCTTTGCGGGTTCATCTTCTTTGGTTCTTTCGGTAAAGTCACCACCACGTAGAATGAGAATAAAATAATAAATTGATAAAATAAAATAAATTTCGATTTAAAGCTTTCGTGACTGCAATGATTCATCTTCTTTGGTTCTTTCGGTAAAGTCACGTAGACTGATAATAAAATAATAAATTGATTTATTGTGTTATTTTATTTTATCAATTTATTATTTTATTATCATTCTACGTGACTTTACCGAAAGAACCAAAGAAGAGGAAAATAAAATAACACAATAATATTCTCACGACGTTTCGGCCACAACACAAGCGGCCTTCATCAGGTGAAGGGACGAGACTGTCTGGTAGGACAGCGCTGGAGTGGTTGATCTTAAGGATGTGTGGAATCCCTCCCCGTAGAGGCGGTTAAATTTCGATTTGAAGCTTTCGTGACTGCAATGATTCATCTTCTTTGGTTCACACTCCAGCGCTGTCCTACCAGACAGTCTCGTCCCTTCACCTGATGAAGGCCGCTTGTGTTGTGGCCGAAACGTCGTGAGAATATTATTGTGTTATTTTATTTTATCAATTTATTATTTTATTCTCATTCTACGTGACTTTACCGAAAGAACCAAAGAAGATGAATCATTGCAGTCACGAAAGCTTTAAATCGAAAAGCTTTGCGGATTGTGTAGTCGGAGTAACCATTAGCCTTAAGAGCTTGGTGTACGGTGCTTGAGTTCACTGGCTATGTGTTCCTGGTCGGATATGCATTGGGCTCTACGGTGCAGAGTCTTGATGAGGGAATTCTTCTGTGGTGGATGGTGGTGGGAATCCGGTTTCAGGTAAGCATCCGTATGGGTAGCTTTCCTGTAGACAGAGTGGCTCATTGAACCATCAGGTCTCTTTTCACAAAAAAAATATCACCGAAATCTTGAATAAACGCAAGATCCAGGTCCGATTCAACACATTACATAAAATTCGTGATCTGGTTCCGTCTGTAAAAGATGTGATTCCGGACATACAGTACCCTGGCGTCTACAAACTAAGTTGCCTCTGTGGTAGTAGTTACATTGGAGAAACCAAACGCCATGTCTCGGACCGCATTCGTGAACACAAAGCAGACCTTAAACACGGTAGGACCAACACCTCGGCCGTGGCAGATCATTGTTATAATTCAGTAGGCTCACATGACATTGACTTCTCCAAGACAGAGGTTCTTTGTAAGCCATCTGGCTACCATGAGAGATTCGTTCATGAGGCTATCCACATATACAAACAAAGAGACAATTTCAACCGAGAAGATGGATTCTGGCTTAGCAATCATTGGAAGGATTTGATAAACCTTTTCGGGTCTTAATTGATTGTTCACGCTTATGGTGGCTTTCAGACCGCATGCATTATTTTCGTCTCCCCCCTCCTCTTTTCCGAACATAGATGGATGAGTCTATCCATGTTCTCTCTCATCATCACTGTGGCTGTGAGATGTTGACTACCTCGCCCGGTATGCAGGAGATCTGTGTCTCTCTCTCATCATCACGGTGGCTAGGAGATGTAAACTACCTCGCCTGGTCTACAGGAGGTCTGTGTCTCTCTCATCATCATCATCATCATCATGGTGGCTAGGAGATGTTGACTACCTCGCCTGGTCTACAGGAGGTCTGTGTCTCTCTCTCATCATCATCATCATCATGGTGGCTAGGAGATGTTGACTACCTCGCCTGGTCTACAGGAGGTCTGTGTGTCTCTCTCTCATCATCACGGTGGCTGTAAGATGTTGACGACCTCGCCTGGTACACAGGAAGTCTGTCTCTCTCTCTCTCTCTCATCATCACGGTGGCTGTGAGATGTTGACTACCTCTCCCGGTATACAGGAGGTCTGTGTATCTCTCTCATCAACATCATCATGGTGGCTATGAGATGTTAACTACCTCGCCTGGTCTACAGGAGGCCGTGGGTTCGATCACGGTGGCTATGAGATGTTGACTACCTCGCCTGGTATACACGAGGTCGTGGGTTCGATCCCGACCCTGACAACGCCTGCTGCTGCTGCTGCTGTAGATTTGGAGTCTGCGTGTCTCTCTCATCATCATCATCATCATCACGGTGGCTACGAGATGTTAACTACCTCGCTTGGTATACAGGAGGTCTGTGTCTCTCTCTCATCATCATCATCACGGTGGCTATGAGATGTTAACTACCTCGCCTGGTCTACAGGAGGTCTGTGTCTCTCTCTCATCATCATCACGGTGGCTATGAGATGTTAACTACCTCGCCTGGTCTACAGGAGGTCGTGGGTTCGATCCCGACCCTGACGTCGCCTGCTGCTGCTGCTGTAGATTTGGAGTCTGCGTCTCTCTCCCCATGGTCGCGTGGATTCGTCTCGGGCCCGCCCGGGTTTATCCCCTCCACGTCTAGAATCAACATCACCACGTGTCACAGTGTTTCACTGCTGCTGTGAATCTACACGTGGTGATGATGGTGATGACGCTGACAAGTCACGTGGTAGAGCTGCTCTCATTTGTCATGGTCAGGGTCAGGCTTACTGAACAAAGAGCCACACAGTGGTGTGGGACCTTCAGCTGGTTTACATGAAGTTTAGTTTTAGTATGGGTCTCTGTGTGTCTCTATGAGTGTGTGTCTCTGTGGGTCTCTATGAGTGTGGGTCTCTGTGGGTCTCTATGAGTGTGGGTCTCTGTGGGTCTCTGTGGGTCTCTATGAGTGTGGGTCTCTGTGGGTCTCTATGAGTGTGGGTCTATGTGGGTCTCTATGAGTGTGGGTCTCTGTGGGTCTCTATGAGTGTGGGTCTCTGTGGGTCTCTATGAGTGTGGGTCTCTGTGGGTCTCTATGAGTATGGGTCTCTGTGGGTCTCTATGAGTGTGGGTCTCTGTGGGTCTCTATGAGTGTGGGTCTCTGGGTCTCTATGAGTATGGGTCTCTATGAGTATGGGTCTCTGTGGGTCTCTATGAGTGTGGGTCTCTGTGGGTGCTCTATGAGTGTGGGTCTCTGTGGGTCTCTATGAGTATGGGTCTCTGTGGGTCTCTGAGTATGGGTCTCTGTGGGTCTCTATGAGTGTGGGTCTCTGTGGGTCTCTATGAGTGTGGGTCTCTGTGGGTGCTCTATGAGTGTGGGCCTCTGTGGGTCTCTATGAGTATGGGTTTCTGTGGGTCTCTATGAGTGTGGGTCTCTATGAGTCTATGAGTGTGGGCTTCTGTGTGTCTCTATGAGTATGGGTCTCTGTGGGTCTCTGTGGGTCTCTATGAGTGTAGGTCTCTGTGGGTCTCTGTGGGTCTCTATGAGTGTGGGTCTCTGTGGGTCTCTATGAGTGTGGGTCTCTGTGGGTCTCTATGAGTGTGGGTCTCTGTGGGTCTCTATGAGTGTGGGTCTCTGTGGGTCTCTATGAGTATGGGTCTCTGTGGGTCTCTATGAGTGTGGGTCTCTATGAGTGTGGGTCTCTATGAGTATGAGTCTCTATGAGTCTCTATGACTGTGGGTTTCTGTGTGTCTCTATGAGTATGGGTCTCTGTGTGTCTCTATGAGTGTGTGTCTCTGTGGGTCTCTGTGGGTCTCTGTGTGTCTCTATGAGTGTGTGTCTCTGTGGGTCTCTATGAGTTTGGGTCTCTGCGGGTCTCTGTGGGTCTCTATGAGTGTGTGTCTCTGTGGGTCTCTATGAGTTTGGGTCTCTGTGGGTGTCTGTGTGTCTCTATGAGTGTGTGTCTCTGTGGGTCTCTATGAGTTTGGGTCTCTGCGGGTCTCTGTGGGTCTCTATGAGTGTGGGTCTCTGTGGGTCTCTATGAGTTTGGGTCTCTGCGGGTCTCTGTGGGTCTCTATGAGTGTGTGTCTCTGTGGGTCTCTATGAGTTTGGGTCTCTGTGGGTCTCTGTGTGTCTCTATGAGTGTGTGTCTCTGTGGGTCTCTATGAGTTTGGGTCTCTGCGGGTCTCTGTGGGTCTCTATGAGTGTGTGTCTCTGTGGGTCTCTATGAGTTTGGGTCTCTGCGGGTCTCTGTGGGTCTCTATGAGTGTGTGTCTCTGTGGGTCTCTATGAGTTTGGGTCTCTGTGGGTGTCTGTGTGTCTCTATGAGTGTGTGTCTCTGTGGGTCTCTATGAGTTTGGGTCTCTGCGGGTCTCTGTGGGTCTCTATGAGTGTGGGTCTCTGTGGGTCTCTATGAGTTTGGGTCTCTGCGGGTCTCTGTGGGTCTCTATGAGTGTGTGTCTCTGTGGGTCTCTATGAGTTTGGGTCTCTGTGGGTCTCTGTGTGTCTCTATGAGTGTGTGTCTCTGTGGGTCTCTATGAGTTTGGGTCTCTGCGGGTCTCTGTGGGTCTCTATGAGTGTGGGTCTCTGTGGTTCTCTGTGCGTCTCTATGACCCTGTATTAACAAGCTTTCGTAGCTACTTCAGTCTCTCAAACATTTTCACTTGAACTAACGTTCAAACTGCTTCGATGTACGACGTTTCGATATGCGAACAACGCCCCAAGGGAACTCACCCCCCCCATCCCCTTCGTATCGATCGAGGTATTGATTTGAAGCTGTCGTGACCGCATAAATCCATATTCTTTTGTTCTTTCGGGAAAAATCACGTAGGTAGACAAAAACATATATTCATGTCATAGATCACGTCGCTTTGATCGCAACGCAAGCGACCATCATCAGGCGGAAGAAGGAGTTTGTGACCTTGCCGACATAACTAAAGGGTATCGAGGTTTTTTACTGTAAGGTTGAACTGTGGTGGTAGTAGCAGCAGTAGTAACAGCAGCAGCGGTAATGGAGCAGTTCAGAAGTTCAACATTTTGAACTTCCTCGAACTTCCAAGTTGCTATTTTAAATGTGAAAGTTCCAAAGATTTTAAGTTCGCCAGTCACGCAACAGCAATTGCGATAATAAATAATAATAATAAATAATAATACTGGTGCTTTTCCCCTCTTTTCTAGTAACAAAACTGAAACCTTTTTACGATGGTTCACGTCTGTATTAACCACAATACCTGCAGTCAAAATGCAAACAAAAAACATAATTTATCAGACCTCCTTTGCCAGTAACAAGATGTAGGAATAGGTTTTTACCCTTTCAACTGGCACACAAAACTGACACCTTTATTCAAGGCATCGTGTTTGCAATAACCACAACACAAGCAGTCAAAATGCAAAGAAAAAAAGACAACTCTGATAGTGATATTGGCACTGTCCTTGAATTTGATTGGTCCACACCCGAGACGGCTTTTCTTGTGGTTATTGCAAACATGATGCCTTGAATAAAGGTGTCAGTTTTTGTGCCAGTTAAAAGGGTAAAACCTATTTCTATATCTTGTTTCTGGCAAAGGAGGTCTCATAATGTAAATGCTCACCCCGAGCCCTCAATACTCTGATAGTGTGCTGTTTTTGAGCTGTACGCCTTTTGGCGTCTTCTGGTCCAACAACAGTGGAGACTAAAGGGCTCTTAAGAAAAGCCGTCTCGGGTGTGGACCAATCAAATTCAAGGACAGTGCCAATATTATTATCAGAGTTGTCTCTTTTGTGTTTGCATTTTGACTGCTTGTGTTGTGGTTATTGCAAACACGATGCCTTGAATAAAGGTGTCAGTTTTTGTGCTAGTTAAAAGGGTAAAACCTATTCCTATATATATAAAAAAAAACATACTATGATAATATATGTGGCATTGTCCTTGAAGCTGATTGGTCCACACCAACGGACGGCTTTCTATTGGTGTGGACCAATCAGCTGCAAGGACAATGCCACATATATTATCATAGTGTGTGTTTTGTTTGCATTTTGACTGCAGGTATTGTGGTTAATGCAGTAACACGAATCCCCTAAAATTTTGATTTAAAGCTTTCGTGACTGCAGTGATTCATATTCTCGGTTCTTCTCCCTGTAACACGGAAGCTTTCACGGCCAATATCATCTGTAAGATAGGTGGTGGTTTTTATTTTTGGGGAGTTGGGGGGTATCAGGATGGAATGGCGAATTGTACATTTAAATTGTTCATCACACAGAGACCCACAGACCCATCGCACAGAGACCCACAGACTCATCATACTGAGACCCACAGACCCATCGCACAGAGACCCACAGACTCATCACACAGAGACCCTTAGAATCATCACACAGAGACCCATAGACTCATCGCACAGAGACCAACAGACTCACCACAAAGAGATCCATAGACTCATCACACAGAGACCCACAGACTCATCACACAGAGACCCATAGACTCATCACACAGAGACCCACAGACTCATCATACAGAGACCCATAGACTCATCACATAGAGACCAACAGACTCATCGCACAGAGACCCACAGACTCGTCGCACAGAGACCCATAGACTCATCACACAGAGACCCATAGACTCATCACACAGAGACCCACAGACTCATCACACAGAGACCCATAGACTCATCACACAGAGACCCATAGACTCATCGCACAGAGACCAACAGACTCACCACAAAGAGATCCATAGACTCATCACACAGAGACCCATAGACTCATCACACAGAGACCCATAGACTAATCACACAGAGACCCACAGACTCATCACACAGAGACCCATAGACTTATCACACAGAGACCCACAGACTCATCACACAGAGACCCATAGACTTATCACACAGAGACCAACAGACTCATCGCACAGAGACCCACAGACTCATCGCACAGAGACCCACAGACTCATCACATAGAGACCCATAGACTCATCACACAGAGACCCATAGACTCATCACACAGAGACCCATAGACTCATCACACAGAGACCCATAGACTCATCACATGAAGATCCACAAACTCATCACATAGAGACCCATCGACTCATCACACAGTGACCCACAGATTCATTATCACACAGAGACAAATAGATTCATCACACACTGAGACCCATAAATTCATCACACACACAGAGACCTATAGATTAATCACACACAGAGACCCATATATTGATCACACACAGAGACCCACAGATTCATCACACACAGAGACCCATAGATTCATCATCACACAGAGACCCATATACACATCACACAGAGACCCATAGATTCCTCATCACACAGAGACCCATAAATTCCTCATCACACAGAGACCCATAGATTTATTACACACAGAGACGCATAGATTCCTCATCACACAGAGACGCATAG
>NC_133740.1:6165150-6167650 GCF_048934315.1 Petromyzon marinus | reverse complement strand
CACCACCACCACCACCACCACCATCACCACCACCACCATCACCATCACCACCATCACCACCACCACCATCACCACCACCACCACCACCATCACCACCACCATCACCATCACCACCATCACCACCACCATCACCACCATCACCACCATCACCACCACCATCACCACCATCACCATCACCACCACCACCACCACCCCACCACCACCACCACCATCACCACCACCATCACCATCACCACCATCACCACCACCATCACCACCACCATCACCACCATCACCACCATCACCATCACCACCACCACCATCACCACCATCACCATCACCACCATCACCACCACCACCATCACCATCACCACCATCACCACCACCACCATCACCATCACCACCATCACCACCACCACCATCACCACCACCACCACCACCATCACCACCATCACCACCATCACCACCACCATCATCACCATCACCATCACCACCACCATCACCACCACCATCACCACCACCATCACCACCACCACCACCATCACCACCACCACCATCACCATCACCACCATCACCACCACCACCATCACCACCACCACCATCACCACCACCATCACCATCACCACCATCACCACCACCATCACCACCATCACCATCACCACCATCACCACCACCATCACCACCATCACCATCACCACCACCACCACCCCCACCACCACCACCACCATCACCACCACCACCATCACCATCACCACCATCACCACCACCATCACCACCACCACCATCACCACCACCATCACCACCATCACCACCACCACCACCATCACCACCACCACCATCACCACCACCACCATCACCATCACCACCATCACCACCACCATCACCATCACCACCATCACCACCACCACCATCACCATCACCACCATCACCACCACCACCATCACCACCACCACCACCACCATCACCACCATCAACCACCATCACCACCACCATCATCACCATCACCACCACCATCACCACCACCACCACCATCACCATCACCACCATCACCACCATCACCACCACCATCATCCACCATCACCACCATCACCACCACCACCATCACCACCACCACCACCACCATCACCACCACCACCACCATCACCATCACCACCATCACCACCACCATCACCACCATCACCATCACCACCATCACCACCACCATCACCACCATCACCACCATCACCACCACCACCATCACCACCATCACCATCACCACCACCACCACCCCCACCACCACCACCACCATCACCACCACCATCACCATCACCACCATCACCACCACCATCACCACCATCACCACCACCACCATCACCATCACCACCACCATCACCACCATCACCACCATCACCACCACCACCACCATCACCACCACCACCATCACCATCACCACCACCACCACCCCCATCACCACCATCACCATCACCACCATCACCACCATCACCATCACCACCATCACCACCACCACCATCACCACCATCACCACCACCACCATCACCACCACCACCACCATCACCACCATCACCACCATCACCACCACCACCATCACCACCATCACCACCACCACCACCATCACCATCACCACCATCACCACCACCATCATCACCATCACCACCACCACCACCACCACCATCACCACCACCACCACCATCACCACCACCACCACCATCACCATCACCACCATCACCACCACCATCACCACCATCACCATCACCACCATCACCACCACCATCACCACCATCACCATCACCACCACCACCACCCCCACCACCACCACCACCATCACCACCACCACCACCATCACCATCACCACCATCACCACCACCATCACCACCACCACCATCACCACCACCATCACCACCATCACCACCACCATCACCACCATCACCATCACCACCACCACCACCATCACCACCACCACCATCACCATCACCACCATCACCATCACCACCATCACCACCATCACCACCATCACCATCACCACCATCACCACCACCACCATCACCACCACCACCACCACCATCACCACCATCACCACCATCACCATCACCACCATCACCATCACCATCACCACCACCATCACCACCACCACCATCACCATCACCACCATCACCACCATCACCACCACCATCATCACCATCACCACCATCACCACCACCACCATCACCACCACCACCACCACCACCATCACCACCACCACCATCTCACCACCACCACCATCACCATCACCACCATCACCACCACCATCACCACCATCACCATCACCACCATCACCACCACCATCACCACCATCACCATCACCACCACCACCACCACCACCACCACCACCACCATCACCACCACCATCACCATCACCACCATCACCACCACCATCACCACCACCACCATCACCACCATCACCACCATCACCACCACCATCATCACCATCACCATCACCACCACCATCACCACCATCACCATCACCACCATCACCACCATCACC
>NC_133740.1:6069509-6165050 GCF_048934315.1 Petromyzon marinus | reverse complement strand
AGACAGCTGTCTGTCTCTACACAGACAGCTGTCTGTCTCTACACAGACAGCTGTCTGTCTCTATACTGACAGCTGTCTGTCTCTACACAGACAGCTGTCTGTCTCTACACAGCTGTCTGTCTCTACACTGACAGCTGTCTGTCTGTCTCTACCCAGACAGCTGTCTGTCTCTACACAGACAGCTGTCTGTCTGTCTCTACCCAGACAGCTGTCTGTCTCTACACAGACAGCTGTCTGTCTCTACACAGACAGCTGTCTGTCTCTACACAGACAGCTGTCTGTCTCTACACAGACAGCTGTCTGTCTCTACACAGACAGCTGTCTGTCTCTATACTGACAGCTGTCTGTCTCTACACTGACAGCTGTCTGTCTCTACAATGACAGCTGTCTGTCTCTACACAGACAGATGTCTGTCTCTACACAGACAGCTGTCTGTCTCTACACTGACAGCTGTCTGTCTCTACACAGACAGCTGTCTGTCTCTATACTGACAGCTGTCTGTCTCTACACTGACAGCTGTCTGTCTCTACACTGACAGCTGTCTGTCTCTACACTGACAGCTGTCTGTCTGTCTCTACACAGACAGCTGTCTGTCTCTACACAGACAGCTGTCTGTCTGTCTCTACACTGAACAGCTGTCCGTCTCTACAATGACAGCTGTCTGTCTCTACACAGACAGCTGTCTGTCTCTACACAGACAGCTGTCTGTCTCTACACTGACAGCTGTCTGTCTCTACACAGACAGCTGTCTGTCTCTACACAGACAGCTGTCTGTCTGTCTCTACACTGACAGCTGTCTGTCTGTCTCTACACTGACAGCTGTCTGTCTCTACACAGACAGCTGTCTGTCTCTACACAGACAGCTGTCTGTCTCTACACTGACAGCTGTCTGTCTCTACACAGACAGCTGTCTGTCTCTACACAGACAGCTGTCTGTCTCTACACAGACAGCTGTCTGTCTCTACACTGACAGCTGTCTGTCTCTACACAGACAGCTGTCTGTTTCTACTCTCATTCATTCTCTCACTCATTCCCTCTCTCTCATTCCCTCTAACTCATTCCCTCTCACTCATTCTCTCACTCATTCCCTCTCAGCTATTTCTTTCACTGTCTTTGTGTGGATCTCTGTTGATGAGTCTATGGGTCTCTGTGTTGTGAGTTTATGGGTCTCTATGTGATGAGTCTGTGGGTCTCTGTGTGATGAGTCTGTGGGTCTCTGTGTGGTGAGTCTATGGGTCTCTGTGTGACGAGTCTATGGGTCTCTGTGTGGTGAGTCTATGGGTCTCTGTGTGATGAGTCTATGGGTCTCTGTGTGGTGAGTCTGTGGGTCTCTGTGTGGTGAGTCTTTGGGTCTATGTGTGGTGAGTCTATGGGTCTCTGTGTGATGAGTCTGTGGGTCTCTATGTGGTGAGTCTGTGGGTCTCTGTGTGGTGAGTGTGTGGGTCTCTGTGTGATGAGGCTATGGGTCTCTGTGTGATGAGTCTATGGGTCTCTGTGTGATGAGTCTGTGGGTCTCTATGTGATGAGTCCATGGGTCTCTGTGTGATGAGTCTATGGGTCTCTGTGTGATGGGTCTGTGGGTCTCTTTGTGGTGAGTCTGTGGGTCTCTGTGTGATGAGTCTGTGGGTCTCTATGTGGTGAGTTTATGGGTCTCTGTGTGGTGAGTCTATGGGTCTCTGTGTGGTGAGTCTGTGGGTCTCTGTGTGATGAGGCTATGGGTCTCTGTGTGATGAGTCTAAGGGTCTCTGTGTGATGAGTCTAAGGGTCTCTGTGTGATGAGTCTGTGGGTCTCTGTGTGGTGAGTCTATGGGTCTCTGTGTGGTGAGTCTGTGGGTCTCTGTGTGATGAGTCTGTGGGTCTCTGTGTGATGAGTCTATGGGTCTCTGTGTGATGAGTCTATGGGTCTCTGTGTGGTGAGTCTGTGGGTCTCTGTGTGATGAGTCTGTGGGTCTCTGTGTGGTGAGTCTATGGGTCTCTGTGTGATGAGTCTATGGGTCTCTGTGTGGTGAGTCTGTGGGTCTCTGTGTGGTGAGTCTGTGGGTCTCTGTGTGATGAGTCTATGGGTCTCTGTGTGATGAGTCTATGGGTCTCTGTGTTGTGAGTTTATGGGTCTCTATGTGATGAGTCTGTGGGTTTCTGTGTGATGAGTCTGTGGGTCTCTGTGTGGTGAGTCTATGGGTCTCTGTGTGATGAGTCTATGGGTCTCTGTGTGGTGAGTCTGTGGGTCTCTGTGGTGAGTCTTTGGGTCTATGTGTGGTGAGTCTATGGGTCTCTGTGTGATGAGTCTGTGGGTCTCTATGTGGTGAGTCTGTGGGTCTCTGTGTGGTGAGTGTGTGGGTCTCTGTGTGATGAGGCTATGGGTCTCTGTGTGATGAGTCTATGGGTCTCTGTGTGATGAGTCTGTGGGTCTCTATGTGATGAGTCCATGGGTCTCTGTGTGATGAGTCTATGGGTCTCTGTGTGATGGGTCTGTGGGTCTCTTTGTGGTGAGTCTGTGGGTCTCTGTGTGATGAGTCTGTGGGTCTCTATGTGGTGAGTCTATGGGTCTCTGTGTGGTGAGTCTATGGGTCTCTGTGTGGTGAGTCTGTGGGTCTCTGTGTGATGAGGCTATGGGTCTCTGTGTGATGAGTCTATGGGTCTCTGTGTGATGAGTCTAAGGGTCTCTGTGTGATGAGTCTGTGGGTCTCTGTGTGGTGAGTCTATGGGTCTCTGTGTGGTGTGTCTGTGGGTCTCTGTGTGATGAGTCTATGGGTCTCTGTGTGGTGAGTCTGTGGGTCTCTATGTGGTGAGTCTGTGGGTCTCTGTGTGGTGAGTGTGTGGGTCTCTGTGTGATGAGTCTATGGGTCTCTTTGTGGTGAGTCTGTGGGTCTCTGTGTGATGAGTCTATGGGTCTCTGTGTGATGAGGCTATGGGTCTCTGTGTGATGAGTCTATGGGTCTCTGTGTGGTGAGTCTATGGCTCTCTGTGTGGTGAGTCTGTGGGTCTCTGTGTGGTGAGTCTATGGGTCTCTGTGTGGTGAGTCTATGGCTCTCTGTGTTATGAGTCTATGGGTCTCTATTTGATGAGTCAATGGCTCTCTGTGTGGTGAGTCTGTGGGTCTCTGTGTGGTGAGTCTATGGGTCTCTATTTGATGAGTCTATGGCTCTCTGTGTGACGAGTCTATGGCTCTCTGTGTGTGTCACACAGGGTCTTGAACCCAGACCCTCAGCCCTCGACGGCTCAGCCCACCTCACTTGGCCACTCGGTCTCACGCCCTCCAACCCTCTATAAACCCCAACGCGGAGTTAATGGGCTCAGCCCATTAGCGCCCAGGCTCTCATACACCAGGCTTACACGACTAATTGGGTTACACGCCCGATGGGGAACAGTGCACGGAGGCAATGGGAGCGTGAGAGAGAGAGAGTGAGAGCGAGGTGTGTGTGTGTGTGTTTATCTCTCTCACGCCTACCACCCCATCTCTCTCTCTCTCTCACCCCTACCACCCCATCTCTCTCCCTCATCTCCCTACCACCCTCTCTCTCTCTCTCTCATCCCTACACCCCATCTCTCTCTCTCAGCCCTACCACCCCATCTCTCTCTCTCTCTCATCCCTACCACCCCATCTCTCTCTCTCTCTCTTCACCCCTACCACCCCATCTCTCTCTCTCTCATCCCTACCACCCCATCTCTCTCTCTCTCTCATCCCTACCACCCCATCTTCTCTCTCTCTCACCCCTACCACCCCATCTCTCTCTCTCATCCCTACCACCCCATCTCTCTCTCTCTCTCCCATCCTCCTATTCACGCCTGTCTCTCTCTCTCTCTCTACCCCCTCTCTCTCTCTACCCCCTCTTCTCTACCCCCTCTCTCTACCCCCTCTCTCTCTCTACCCCCTCTCTCTCTACCCCCTCTCTCTCTCTCTTCCCCCTCTCTCTCTACCCCCTCTCTCTCTCTACCCCCACTCTCTCTACCCCCTCTCTCTCTTTACCCCCTCTCTCTCTACCCCCACTCTCTCTACCCCCTCTCTCTCTACCCCTCTCTCTCTACCCCCTCTCTCTCTACCCCCCCTCTCTCTACCCCCTCTCTCTCTACCCCCTCTCTCTACCCCCCCCTCTCTCTACCCCCTCTCTCTCTACCCCCTCTCTCTACCCCCCCCTCTCTCTACCCCCCCTCTCTCTACCACCCATCTCTCTACCCCCTCTCTCTCTACCCTCTCTGTCCCTACCCCCTCTCTCTCTACCCCCCATCTCTCTACCCCCTCTCTCTACCCCCTCTCTCTACCCCCCCCTCTCTCTACCCCCCCCTCTCTCTACCCCCTCTCTCTCTACCCCCTCTCTCTACCCCCCCCCTCTCTCTACCCCCCCTCTCTCTACCCCCTCTCTCTACCCCCCCCTCTCTCTACCCCCCCTCTCTCTACCCCCTCTCTCTACCCCCCCCCTCTCTCTACCCCCTCTCTCTCTACCCCCTCTCTCTACCCCCCCCTCTCTCTACCCCCCCTCTCTCTACCCCCCCATCTCTCTACCCCCTCTCTCTCAACCCTCTCTGTCACTACCCCCTCTCTCTCTCTACCCCTCCTCTACCCCTCTCTCTCTCTCTACCCCCTCTCTCTCTCTACCCCTCCTCTACCCCCTCTCTCTCTCTCTCTACCCCTCTCTCTATCTCTCTACCCCCTCTCTCTCTACCCCCTCTCTACCCTACCCCCTCTCTCTACCCCCTCTCTCTCTACCCCCTCTGTCCCTCTCTCTCTACCCCCTCTCTCTCTTTATTAAAAACTACGACAAGTGCTGCATCTGCACGCAGCCCTTCCCGCGGGTCGATCGGCCGCCGACGGGTAGCTCAGATCTCATCTGCCGCCACACAGAGACCCACAGACTCACCACACAGAGACCCATAGACTCATCACACAGAGACCCATAGACTCATCACACAGAGACCCATAGACTCATCACACAGATACCCATAGACTCATCACACAGAGACCCATAGACTCATCACATAGAGACCCATAGACTCACCACACAGAGACCCATAGACTCATCACACAGAGACCCATAGACTCACCACACAGAGACCCATAGACTCATCACACAGAGACCCATAGACTCATCACACAGAGACCCATAGACTCATCACACAGAGACCCATAGACTCATCACACAGAGAGCCATAGACTCATCAAACAGAGACCCATAGACTCACCACACAGAGACCCATAGACTCATCACACAGAGACCCATAGACTCATCACACAGAGACCCATAGACTCATCACACAGAGACCCATAGACTCATCACACAGAGACCCATAGACTCATCACACAGAGACCCATAGACTCATCAGACAGAGACCCACAGACTCACCACATAGAGACCCACAGACTCACCACACAGAGACCCACAGACTCATTACATAGAGACCCACAGACTCACCACACAGAGACCCACAGACTCATCACACAGAGACCCATAGACTCATCACACAGAGACCCATAGACTCATCACATAGAGACCCATAGACTCATCACATAGAGACCCATAGGCTGATCACACAGAGACCCACAGACTCATCACACAGAGACCCATAGACTCATCACACAGAGACCCATAGACTCATCACATAGAGACCCATAGACTCATCACATAGAGACCCATAGGCTGATCACACAGAGACCCACAGACTCATCACACAGAGACCCATAGACTCATCACACAGAGACCCATAGACTCACAACACAGAGACCCATAGACCCACAACACAGAGACCCACAGACTCACCACACAGAGACCCACAGACTCACCCCACAGAGACCCACAGACTCACCACACAGAGACCCATAGACTCACTACACAGAGACCCATAGACTCACAACACAGAGACCCACAAACTCACCACACAGAGACCCACAGACTCACCACACAGAGACCCACAGACTCATCACACAGAGACCCATAGACTCACCACACAGAGACACACAGACTCATCACACAGAGACACACACGTGGGCAGAGTTGGGTGGTCAGCACCAAGCCGCCTTTGTCTCCCATGTACTAAAAATAGACAAAGATCCCCCGTGTAGCCGGGACGGATTGTAGAGGCAAGTGCTGTTAGCAAATGGCACCAACAAGCTAACACGCACGCTAACCCAGTAGTGTCAGTAACACAGTAGTGTCACTAACCCAGTAGTGTCACTCTAACCCAGTAGTGTCACTCTAACCCAGTAGTGTCACTAACCCAGTAGTGTCACTCTGACCCAGTAGTGTCACTAACACAGTAGTGTCACTAACTCAGTAGTGTCACTCTAACCCAGTAGTGTCACTAACCCAGTAGTGTCACCTTAACAAGTAGTGTCACTCTAACCCAGTAGTGTCACTCTAACCCAGTAGTGTCACTCTAACCCAGGAGTGTCACTCTAACCCAGTAGTGTCACTCTAACCAGCAGTGTCACCCCAACCCAGTAGTGTCACTAACCCAGCAGTGTCACTATAACCCAGTAGTGTCACTCTAACCCAGTAGTGTCACACTAACCCAGTAGTGTCACTCTAACCAGCAGTGCCACTAACACAGTAGCGTCACTCTAACCCAGCAGTGTCACTAACCCAGTAGTGTCACTCTAACCCAGCAGTGTCACTAACCCAGTAGTGTCACTCTAACCCAGTAGTGTCACCCTAACCCAGTAGTGTCACTCTAACCCAGTAGTGTCACCCTAACCCAGTAGTGTCACTCTAACCAGCAGTGTCACACTAACCCAGTAGTGTCACTATAACCCAGTAGTGTCACTCTAACCCAGTAGTGTCACACTAACCCAGTAGTGTCACTCTAACCAGCAGTGTCACTAACCCAGTAGTGTCACTCTGACCCAGTAGTGTCACTAACACAGTAGTGTCACTCTAACCCAGTAGTGTCACTCTAACCCAGAAGTGTCACTAACCCAGTAGTGTCACTCTAACCCAGTAGTGTCACTCTAACCCAGTAGTGTCACTCTAACCCAGTAGTGTCACTCTAACCCAGTAGTGTCACTCTAACCCAGTAGTGTCACTCTAACCCAGTAGTGTCACTCTAACCCAGTAGTGTCAACCTAACCCAGCAGTGTCACCCTAACCCAGTAGTGTCACTAACCCAGTAGTGTCACTCTAACCAGCAGTGTCACACTAACCCAGTAGTGTCACTATAACCCAGTAGTGTCACTCTAACCCAGTAGTGTCACACTAACCCAGTAGTGTCACTAACCCAGTAGTGTCACTCTAACCCAGTAGTGTCACTAACTCAGTAGTGTCACTCTAACCCAGCAGTGTCACTAACCCAGCAGTGTCACACTAACCCAGTAGTGTCACTCTAACCCAGTAGTGTCACTCTAACCCAGTAGTGTCACTCTAACCCAGTAGTGTCACACTAACCCAGTAGTGTCACTCTAACCCAGTAGTGTCACTCTAACCCAGTAGTGTCACTCTAACCCAGTAGTGTCACTCTAACCCAGTAGTGTCACTCTAACCCAGTAGTGTCACTCTAACCCAGTAGTGTCACTAACACAGTAGTGTCACCTTAACAAGTAGTGTCAACCTAACCCAGTAGTGTCACTCTAACCCAGTAGTGTCACTCTAACCCAGTAGTGTCACCTTAACAAGTAGTGTCACCCTAACCCAGTAGTGTCACTAACCCAGCAGTGTCACTCTAACCCAGTAGTGTCACTATAACCCAGTAGTGTCACTCTAACCAGCAGTGTCACACTAACCCAGTAGTGTCACTCTAACCCAGTAGTGTCACTCTAACCCAGTAGAGTCACTAACCCAGTAGTGTCACTCTAACCCAGTAGTGTCACTCTAACCCAGTAGTGTCACTAACCCAGTAGTGTCACTCTAACCCAGTCGTGTCACACTAACCCAGTAGTGTCACTAACCCAGCAGTGTCACTCTAACCCAGTAGTGTCACTAACCCAGTAGTGTCACTAACACAGTAGTGTCACCTTAACAAGTAGTGTCACCCTAACCCTGTAGTGTCACTAACCCTGCAGTTTCACTCTAACCCAGTAGTGTCACTAACCCAGTAGTGTCACTAACCCAGTAGTGTCACTCTGACCCAGTAGTGTCACTCTGACCCAGTAGTGTCACACTAACCCAGCAGTGTCACTAACCCAGTAGTGTCACTAACCCAGTAGTTTCACACTAACCCAGTACTGTCACTCTAACCCAGTAGTGTCACTAACCCAGTAGTATCACTCTAACCCAGTAGTGTCACACTAACCCAGTAGTGTCACTCTAACCAGTAGTGTCACTCTAACCCAGTAGTGTCACTAACCCAGCAGTGTCATTCTAAGCCAGTAGTGTCACTCTAACCCTGTAGTGTCACTAACACAGTAGTGTCACTCTAACCCAGCAGTGTCACTAACACAGTAGTGTCACTAACCCAGTAGTGTCACTCTAACCCAGTTGTGTCACTCTAACCCAGTAGTGTCACTCTAACCCAGTAGTGTCACTAACCCAGTAGTGTCACTCTAACCCAGCAGTGTCACTAACCCAGTAGTGTCACTCTAACCCAGTAGTGTCACTCTTACCCAGTAGTGTCACTAACCCAGTAGTGTCACTCTTACCCAGTAGTGTCACTAACCCAGTAGTGTCACTCTAACCCAGTAGTGTCACTTACCCAGCAGTGTCACTATAACCCAGTAGTGTCACACTAACCCAGAAGTGTCACTCTAACCCAGTTGTGTCACTCTAACCCAGCAGTGTCACTCTAACCCAGTAGTGTCACTAACCCACTAGTGTCACTAACCCAGCAGTGTCACCCTAACCCAGCAGTGTCACTAACCCAGTAGTGTCACACTAACCCAGTAGTGTCACTAACCCAGTAGTGTCACTCTAACCCAGTAGTGTCACTAACCCAGTAGTGTCACACTACCCCAGTAGTATCACTAACCCAGTAGTGTCACTTACCCAGCAGTGTCACTAACCCAGTTGTGTCACACTAACCCAATAGTGTCACTAACCCATTAGTGTCACTCTAACCCAGTAGTATCACTCTAACCCAGTAGTGTCACTCTAACCCAGCAGTGTCACTCTAACCCAGTAGTGTCACTTACCCAGCAGTGTCACTAACCCAGTAGTGTCACACTAACCCAGTAGTGTCACTAACCCAGTAGTGTCACTCTAACCCAGTAGTGTCACTATAACCCAGTAGTGTCACACTAACCCAGCAGTGTCACACTAACCCAGCAGTGTCACTAACCCAGTTGTGTCACTCTAACCCAGTAGTGTCACTAACCCAGTAGTGTCACACTAACCCAGTAGTGTCACTCTAACGAGTAGTGTCACCGTAAACCAGCAGTGTCACTAACCCAGCAGTGCCACTCTAACCCAGCAATGTCACACTAACCTAGTAGTGTCACTCTAACCCAGTAGTGTCACTAACCCAGTAGTTTCACACTAACCCAGTAGTGTCACACTAACCCAGTAGTGTCACACTAACGCAGTAGTGTCACACTAACCCAGTAGTGTCACTCTAACCCAGTAGTGTCACTAACCCAGTAGTGTCACTCTAACCCAGCAGTGTCACTAACCTAGTAGCGTCACTCTAACCCAGTAGTGTCACTCTAACCCAGTTGTGTCACTAACCCAGTAGTGTCACTCTAACCCAGTAGTGTCACTCTAACCCAGTAGTGTCACGCTAACCCAGCAGTGTCACTAACCCAGTAGTGTCACACTAACCCAGTAGTGTCACTAACCCAGTAGTGTCACTCTAACCCAGTAGTGTCACTATAACCCAGCAGTGTCACTCTAACCCAGTAGTGTCACGCTAACCCAGTAGTTTCACACTAACCCAGTAGTGTCACTCTAACCAGTAGTGTCACACTAACTCAGTAGTTTCACACTAACCCAGTAGTGTCACTAACCCAATAGTGTCACTCTAACCCAGTAGTGTCACTCTAACCAGTAGTGTCACTCTAACCCAGTAGTTTCACACTAACCCAGTAGTGTCACTATAACCCAGGAGTGTCACTCTAACCAGTAGTGTCACTCTAACCCAGTAGTTTCACACTAACCCAGTAGTGTCACTAACCCAGCAGTGTCACTCTAACCCAGTAGTGTCACTCTAACCCAGTAGTGTCACTAACCCAGCAGTGTCACTCTAACCCAGTAGTGTCACTATAACCCAGTTGTGTCACTCTAACCCAGTAGAGTCACTAACCCAGTAGTGTCACTCTAACCAGTAGTGTCACTCTAACCAGTAGTGTCACTCTAACCCAGTAGTGTCACTAACCCAGCAGTGTCACTCTAACCAAATAGTGTCACTCTAACCCAGTCGTGTCACACTAACCCAGTAGTGTCACTCTCACCCAGTAGTGTCACTAACCCAGTAGTGTCACTCTAACCCAGCAGTGTCACTAATCCAGTTGTGTCACACTAACCCAGTAGTGTCACTAACCCAGTAGTGTCACTCTAACCCAGTAGTGTCACTCTAACCCAGTAGTGTCACACTAACCCAGCAGTGTCACTAACCCAGTAGTTTCACACTAACCCAGTAGTGTCACTCTAACCCAGTAGTGTCACACTAACCCAGTCGTGTCACTCTAACCCAGCATTGTCACTAATCCAGTTGTGTCACACTAACCCAGTAGTGTCACTAACCCAGTAGTGTCACTCTAACCCAGTCGTGTCACACTAACCCAGTAGTGTCACTCTCACCCAGTAGTGTCACTAACCCAGTAGTGTCACTCTAACCCAGCAGTGTCACTAATCCAGTTGTGTCACACTAACCCAGTAGTGTCACTAACCCAGTAGTGTCACTCTAACCCAGTAGTGTCACTCTAACCCAGTAGTGTCACACTAACCCAGCAGTGTCACTAACCCAGTAGTTTCACACTAACCCAGTAGTGTCACTCTAACCCAGTAGTGTCACACTAACCCAGTCGTGTCACTCTAACCCAGCATTGTCACTAATCCAGTTGTGTCACACTAACCCAGTAGTGTCACTAACCCAGTAGTGTCACTCTAACCCAGTAGTGTCACTCTAACCAGCAGTGTCCCTCTAACCCAGTAGTGTCACACTAACCCAGTAGTGTCACTAACCCAGCAGTGTCACTCTAACCCAGTAGTGTCACTCTAACCCAGTAGTGTCACTCTAACCCAGTAGTGTCACTCTAACCCAGCAGTGTCACTAACCCATTAGTTTCACACTAACCCAGTAGTGTCACTCTAACCCAGTAGTGTCACACTAACCCAGTAGAGGTCACGCTAACCCAGTAGTGTGGCTCTAACACAGCAGTGTCACTTTAACCCAGGAGTGTCACCTTAACCCAGTAGTGTCACTCTAACCCAGTAGTGTCACTAACCGAGTAGTGTCACTATAACCCAGTAGTGTCACTATCACCCAGTAGTGTCACTATCACCCAGTAGTGTCACTCTAACCCAGCAGTGTCACTCTAACCCAGTAGTGTCACTCTAACCCAGCAGTGTCACTCTAACCCAGTAGTGTCACACTAACCCAGCAGTGTCACTCTAACCCAGTAGTGTCACTAACCCAGTAGTGTCACACTAACCCGGTAGTTTCACACTAACCCAGTAGTGTCACACTAACACAGTAGTGTCACTCTAACCCAGTAGTGTCACTAACCCAGTAGTGTCACTAACCCAGTAGTTTCACACTAACCCAGTAGTGTCACTCTAACCCAGTTGTGTCACTAACCCAGTAGTGTCACACTAACCCAGTAGTGTCACTCTAACCCAGTAGTGTCACTAACCCAGCAGTGTCACTCTAACCCAGTAGTGTCACTAACCCAGTAGTGTCACACTAACACAGTAGTGTCACTAACCCAGTAGTGTCACTTTAACCCAGTAGTGTCACTCTAACCAGCAGTGTCACTCTAACCCAGTAGTGTCACACTAACCCAGTAGTGTCACTAACCCAGCAGTGTCACTCTAACCCAGTAGTGTCACTCTAACCCAGTAGTGTCACTCTAACCCAGTAGTGTCACTCTAACCCAGTAGTGTCACTCTAACCCAGCAGTGTCACTAACCCATTAGTTTCACACTAACCCAGTAGTGTCACTCTAACCCAGTAGTGTCACACTAACCCAGCAGTGTCACTCTAACCCAGTAGTGTCACTAACCCAGTAGTTTCACTAATCCAGTAGTGTCACTCTAACCCAGTAGTGTCACTATATCCCATTAGTGTCACTCTAACCCAGTAGTGTCACACTAACCCAGTAGAGGTCACTCTAACCCAGTAGTGTCACTAACCCAGTAGTGTCACTATAACCCAGTAGTGTCACTATCACCCAATTGTGTCACTCTAACCCAGTAGTGTCACTCTACCCCAGTAGTGTCACTCTAACCCAGTAGTGTCACACTAACCCAGTAGTGTCACTATAACCCAGTAGTGTCACTATCACCCAGTAGTGTCACTCTAACCCAGTAGTGTCACTCTAACCCAGCAGTGTCACTCTAACCCAGTAGTGTCACTCTAACCCAGTAGTGTCACTAACCCAGTAGTGTCACTATAACCCAGTAGTGTCACTATCACCCAGTAGTGTCACTCTAACCCAGTAGTGTCACTCTAACCCAGCATTGTCACTCTAACCCAGTAGTGTCACTCTAACCCAGCAGTGTCACTCTAACCCAGTAGTGTCACACTAACCCAGCAGTGTCACTCTAACCCAGTAGTGTCACTAACCCAGTAGTGTCACACTAACCCGGTAGTTTCACACTAACCCAGTAGTGTCACACTAACACAGTAGTGTCACTCTAACCCAGTAGTGTCACTAACCCAGTAGTGTCACTAACCCAGTAGTTTCACACTAACCCAGTAGTGTCACTCTAACCCAGTAGTGTCACTAACCCAGTAGTGTCACACTAACCCAGTAGTGTCACTCTAACCCAGTAGTGTCACTAACCCAGCAGTGTCACTCTAACCCAGTAGTGTCACTAACCCAGTAGTGTCACTAACCCAGCAGTGTCACCCTAACCCAGCAGTGTCACTAACCCAGTAGTGTCACACTAACCCAGTAGTGTCACTAACCCAGTAGTGTCACTCTAACCCAGAAGTGTCACTAACCCAGCAGTGTCACTAACCCAGTAGTGTCACTAACCCAGTAGTGTCACACTACCCCAGTAGTGTCACTAACCTAGCAGTGTCACTAACCCAGTAGTTTCACACTAAACCAGTAGTAACACTCTAACCCAGTAGTGTCACTATAACCCAGTAGTGTCACTCTAACCCAGTAGTGTCACTATAACCCAGTAGTGTCACTAACCCAGCAGTGTCACTAACCCAGTAGTGTCACTCTAACCAGTAGTGTCACACTAACCCAGTAGTGTCACTAACCCAGTAGTGTCACTATAACCCAGTAGTGTCACTCTAACCCAGCAGTGTCACTCTAACCCAGCAGTGTCACTCTAACCCAGCAGTGTCACTCTAACACAGTAGTGTCACTAACAGAGTAGTGTCACTAACCCAGTAGTTTCACTAATCCAGTAGTGTCACTCTAACCCAGTAGTGTCACTATATCCCATTAGTGTCACTCTAACCCAGTAGTGTCACTCTAACCAGTAGTGTCACTAACCCAGTAGTGTCACTAACCCAGTAGTGTCACTCTAACCCAGTAGTGTCACTAACCCAGTAGTGTCACTCTAACACAGCAGTGTCACTAACCCAGTAGTGTCACTAACACAGTAGTGTCACTAACCCAGCAGTGTCACTCTAACCCAGTAGTGTCACTATATCCCAGTAGTGTCACTCTAACCCAGTAGTGTCACTAACCCAGTAGTGTCACACTAACCCAGTCGTGTCACACTAACCCAGCAGTGTCACTAACCCAGTAGTTTCACACTAACCCAGTAGTGTCACTAACCCAGTAGTGTCACTCTAACCCAGTAGTGTCACTCTAACCCAGCAGTGTCACTCTAACCCAGTAGTGTCACTGACCCAGTAGTTTCACACTAACCCAGTAGTGTCACTCTAACCCAGCAGTGTCACTCTAACCCAGTAGTGTCACTCTAACCAGTAGTGTCACTAACCCAGCATCGCTGCGCTAACCGCGGCGCCACCACTCTCCATGACGGCAGTCCCACAGAGAGCCACGTGGAGTGGTGCCTGGGACAGACTCCAGCTGGAGGATTTGGTGAGGGGGGACGAGTGGTGGAGTGAGTGTCTGTATGTATGTATGTGTGAGTGTCTGTATGTATGTGTGTATGAGTGAGTGTCTGTATGTGTGAGTGTCTGTATGTATGAGTGAGTGTCTGTATGTATGAGTGAGTGTCTGTATGTGTGAGTGTCTGTATGTATGAGTGAGTGTCTGTATGTATGAGTGAGTGTCTGTATGTGTGAGTGTCTGTATGTATGAGTGAGTGTCTGTATGTATGAGTGAGTCTCTGTATGTGTGAGTGTCTGTATGTATGAGTGAGTGTCTGTATGTATGAGTGAGTGTCTGTATGAGTGAGTGTCTGTATGTATGAGTGAGTGTCTGTATGTATGTATGAGTGAGTGTCTGTGTGTATGAGTGAGTGTATATGTATGAGTGAATATCTGTATGTATGTGTGAGTGTCTGTATGTATGTGTGAGTGTCTGTATGTATGTATCAGTGTCTGCATGTATGTGTGAGTGTATGTATGTATGTGTGAGTGTCTGTATGTATGTGTGAGTGTCTGTATGTATGTATGAGTGAGTGTCTGTATGTATGTATGAGTGAGTGTCTGTATGTGTGAGTGTATGTATGTATGAGTGAGTGTCTGTATGAGTGTCTGTATGAGCGGTAGTGTAGTAGCGGGTAGCGCTACTCTGCGCTAAGAACCCGGCGACCCGAGTTCGATTCCCGCTCCCGGCCAACACCGCCAGTGACGATTCTCTGAACCGGTCCTGGGCCTCCCCTAGGTCGACTCAGCCTCAAATGAGTAGCTCGTGCGGTGTAGGGGAGTAAACATTGTCACTGGGGAGACATCATACCCATTGTCATTTCTACCATCATCACCTTTGTCATCATCATTGTCATCATCATTGTCATTGCTACCATCATCACCATTGTCATCATCATTGTCATCATCATTGTCATCATCATTGTCATCATCATTGTCATCATCATTATCATTGCTACCATCATCACCATTGTCATCACCACCATCATAACCATTATCATCATCATCATCATCACCTCTACCACCGTCACCACCACCATCACCGTCACCACCACCGTCACCACCACCACCATCACCACCACCACCGTCACCACCACCATCACCACCACCATCACCACCACCACCACCATCACCACCATCACCACCACCACCACCATCACCACCACCATCACCACCACCATCACCACCACCACCATCACCACCACCACCACCATCATCACCATCATCACCACCACCATCACCACCACCATGACCAACATCACCATCACTACCACCATCACCACCACCACCATCACCACCACCGTCACCACCACCATCACCACCATCATCACCATCATCACCACCACCATCATCACCACCATCACCACCACCATCACCACCATAATCACCATCACCACCACCACCATCACCACCACCACCATCACCACCACCATCACCACCACCACCATCACCATCACCACCACCATCACCACCACTACCACCACCACCACCACCATCACCACCATCACCACCACCACCACCACCAGGCTACCCGCCCTGCCACGTGTGGGGACGCCACCGACGTTCACTTTGTGGTTCATTAGCGAGCTGACATTCGAAACCGCGAAGCAGTGGGGACTGCCGCACTACTTGTGATGGTGCCTGGGGGTGGGTGGGTGGGGTGGGCAGGGTGGGTGGGGTGGGTAGGGTGGGTAGGGTGGGTAGGGTGGGTAGGGTGTGTTTGGTGGGTGGGTGGGTAGGGTGGGTAGGGTGTGTTTGGTGGGTGGGGTGGGTGGGTGGGTAGGGTGGGTAGGGTGGGTGGGTAGGGTGGGTAGGGTGGGTAGGGTGGGTAGGGTGGGTGGGATGTGTTTGGTGGGTGGGGTGGGTGGGGTGGGATGGGGTGGGGTGGGTAGGGGGTGTTTGGTGGGTGGGGTCGGTGGGGTGGGTGTGTTTGGTGGGCAGGGTGGGTGGGGTGGGATTGGTGGGTGGGGTGGGTAGGGTGTGTTTGGTGGGTGGGGTGGGTGGGCAGGGTGGGCAGGGTGGGTGGGGTGGCTGGAATGGGTGGGTAGGGTGGGTGGGGTGGGTGGGGTGGGCAGGGTGGGCAGGGTGGGTAGGGTGTGTTTGGTGGGTGGGGTGGGTGGGGTGGGTGGGGTGGGTGGGGTAGGGTGTGTTTGGTGGGCAGGGTGGGTGGGGTGGGTGGGCAGGGTGGGTGGGGTGGGCGGGCTGGGCCGGCTCCCATGAAAATTATCTGCGAGGTTATTTTGGAGTAATTTGAGTCGAACGTTTGTGCGATGAAGACTTAAAAAACAAATTTTATTATTCTTTAAAGTTATGTTTGAACGTGAGTTACGTCTCCAGCTGTGAGCACACGTCTCTGTGTGTGTGTTAGTGTGTGTTAATGTGTGTGTTAGTGTGTGTGTGTTAGTGTGTGTGTTAGTGTATGTGTGTTAGTGTGTGTTAGTGTGTGTGTTAGTGTGTGTGTGTTAGTGTGTGTTAGTGTGTGTGTGTTAGTGTGTGTTAGTGTGTGTGTGTGTGTGTGTTACTGTGTGTGTGTGTGTTACTGTGTGTGTGTTAGTGTGTGTGTGTGTGTTAGTGTGTGTGTGTTAATGTGTGTGTTAGTGTGTGTGTGTTAGTGTGTGTGTTAGTGTGTGTGTGTTAGTGTGTGTTAGTGTGTGTGTTAGTGTGTGTGTGTTAGTGTGTGTTAGTGTGTGTTAGTGTGTGTGTGTTAGTGTGTGTTAGTGTGTGTGTGTGTGTTAGTGTGTGTGTGTGTGTGTTAGTGTGTGTGTGTGTTAGTGTGTGTGTTAGTGTGTTAGTGTGTGTGTTAGTGTGTGTGTTAGTGTGTGTGTTAGTGTGTGTGTGTTAGTGTGTGTGTGTTAGTGTGTGTTAGTGTGTGTGTGTTAGTGTGTGTGTGTTAGTGTGTGTGTTAGTGTGTGTTAGTGTGTGTGTGTTAGTGTGTGGGTTAGTGTGTGTGTGTTAGTGTGTGTGTGTTAGTGTGTGTGTTAGTGTGTGTGTTAGTGTGTGTGTGTGTTAGTGTG
This sequence comes from Petromyzon marinus, assembly GCF_048934315.1. Lineage (NCBI taxonomy): Eukaryota > Metazoa > Chordata > Hyperoartia > Petromyzontiformes > Petromyzontidae > Petromyzon > Petromyzon marinus. The sequence continues at coordinate 6,147,936 of NC_133740.1, read as the reverse complement.
TGTGTTAGTGTTAGTGTGTGTGTTAGTGTGTGTGTGTTAGTGTGTGTGTTTGTTAGTGTGTGTGTTAGTGTGTGTTAGTGTGTGTTAGTGTGTGTGTTAGTGTGTGTGTGTGTTAGTGTGTGTGTGTTAGTGTGTGTGTTAGTGTGTGTGTTAGTGTGTGTGTGTGTTAGTGTGTGTGTTAGTGTGTGTGTTAGTGTGTGTGTGTTAGTGTGTGTGTGTGTTAGTGTGTGTGTTAGTGTGTGTTAGTGTGTGTTAGTGTGTGTTAGTGTGTGTGTTAGTGTGTGTGTTAGTGTGTGTGTGTTAGTGTGTGTGTGTGTGTGTGTGTGTGTGTGTGTTAGTGTGTGTGTGTGTGTTAGTGTGTGTGTGTTAGTGTGTGTGTTGTGTGTGTGTGTGTGTGTGTGTGTTGTTGTGTTGGTGTGGTGGTGTGTGTGTGTGTTAGTGTGTGTGCTAGTGTGTGTGTGTGTGTTAGTGTGTGTGTGTGTTAGTGTGTGTGTTAGTGTGTGTGTTAGTGTGTGTGTTAGTGTGTGTGTGTGTGTTTGTGTGTGTTTGTGTGTGTGTTAGTGTGTGTGTTAGTGTGTGTGTTAGTGTGTGTGTTAGTGTGTGTTAGTGTGTGTGTGTTAGTGTGTGTGTGTTAGTGTGTGTGTGTTAGTGTGTGTCGGGAGCTGGACCGGTACCGCCTGGATCTCTGTGGCATTCAGGAGGTCCGGTGGACCGGCTCTGGCTCCTGCCACCATGAGGGGTGGACAGTCCTCTACTCGGGGCAGCAGACTGCCAAACAACAGGGTGTGGGTCTTCTTTTGAACAAAAGAATGAAGGGGGCGTGGGAGCGTGGCGGTGAGGTGTGGGAAGCTGTAAGCCCCAGGCTACTTTGGGCTCGCCTTCCCATCAACCGGAGGCGAAGAATGGTGGTCGTGGTTACTTATGCCCCCACCGAAGATGAACATCCGTGGAGGGATGCAGGCAAAGCCGATGAGTCAGATGCCTTCTATGACCTCCTGTCACAGGTGCTGGCTAAACTGGCCCCTGGGGATAGAGTCATCATGTTGGGTGACTTCAATGCCCGAGTTGGTCATGATACTGGCACCTGGTCTGGAGTGATTGGAGGGCATGGGCCAGATCAGCTCAATAACAACGGTAGGAGGCTGCTAGATTTTTTGTGCAGCCCATGGGCTTGTAATTACCAACACGCTGTTCCGGCATCGGCGCATCCACACAACATCATGGATGCATGCCGGGTCCAAGCAAGAACATTAGCTGGACTACATAGTGATGGACCAGCGAATGCGAGCCCATGTCCTTGACACCAGGACCTACCGTGGAGCTGATCTGCCCTCTGACCATCGACTAGTCATCTGTAAGATGCGCCTGCCATTCTTCCACTCCGGTGGTGGGTGTACACCCAGGACCCCATTCCAACATAAAGTGGCCTGGTCTCAGTTATCTGATGAAAGTTGCAAGCGAGAATTTCATCATCGCTTGCGGCTGGGATTGGCATCATCCCCGACTCCTCCTGATGTCGAGGGTAAATGGGCGAGGTTTAGGACTGTGACTCATGCAGCTGCAATGGCTGCTTTGGGTACGCGGTCCAGACCTCCCCAGAGACCCTGGCTGACAGAGGAGGTGTTCAGGATGGTTGAGAAAAAGCGACAGGCCCACTGTCATCGGCTACAGAATCCCACGTCAGAGAATGAGGAGGCTTACCGCAGCCTTCGCTCGGAGGTTCGGAGAGCCGTGAGGCACTGCAAGGATGGGTGGTGGTCGCGGGTTGCTGAGGAGATGGAGTCTGCCTCAGTGGCCCGCGATCACAAATCTCTATTTAACTCCATCAAAAAAGTAACTTGCAGCGCCACACCTATTACCATCATTAGGGGAAAAAACGGTGATCCAATCTCCGACCCCCAGGAACAGGTTCGCAGATTTGCTGAGCATTTCTGTGAGGTCCTGGGGGAGGGAAAATCCCTCAGCCAGGAAAACATCGTGGCACAAAGTGAGGATGACCCTGCTGAGGCTGCGGTGCCTCAAATATTGGAAGAAGTCACCCCCTGTGAGTGGCTGGCTGAGGTGCCATCTGCTGAGGAAGTATTGAAGGCGATCCGGAGTCTGAGACCAGGAAAAGCAGCGGGCAGAGATGATCTCCCGAGCGAAATGCTGAGGGAGGGTGGCGTTTGTGCACAGACTGCCCTATATGACATCATAACAACAGTCTGGACCACTGGACGGGTTCCGCAGGATTGGAAGGATGCCCTGGTGGTCCCCCTTTTTAAGAAGGGGGACCACCGCACAGACTGTAACAACTACAGGGGCATCTCACTCCTCAGTGTGCCGGGAAAGGTCCTGGCAAGGATTATTCAGCATCGACTTGCCAGGCACGCTGAGGAGAGGCTTGCGGAGCCCCAATGCGGTTTCAGGAAAGGGCGGTCCTGCACAGATGCCATATTTTCTGTCCGTCTGCTACAGCAGAGGTGTAGGGAATTCCAACAAGTCCCACATCTCTGCTTTATTGACCTGGTCAAGGCCTATGATACCATCAGTAGGCCTGGGCTCTGGGTCGTTCTTCGTGCTTTTGGAGTACCTGACCCTCTGCTCACGATCATTAAGGACCTTCATGATGGTGAGCGGGCCCGGGTAAAACTACGTGGCCGGGAGTCAGAGCCATTCCCTGTACACCTTGGGGTGCGACAGGGATGTCCTCTGGCTCCCACATTATTTAACATCTATTTTGACCACGAAGTTCGTGAAGCCTTCAATAGCTGTACCGGGGCAATCTCCATATGGCACAGATATAATGAGAGGCTAATCGATGCCCGGGTGCGGTCAAGGGATGGCTCCCTATTGCTCAACCACGTTATGTGTGCTGATGATTTGGTAATAGCTGCTCAGTCAGAGGAGGAGTTGGAGACGCTGCTGCTGAGACTGGAGCGTGCCACTAAGAGGTGGGGCCTTACCATCAGCCCCACCAAAACTAAGCACCTGCCTGGGTATTTTGTACCATCGGACACTCCACCCCCACAAATCCCAATCGGTGATGGGGCAGTTGTGGAGAGAGTGGAGAGTTTCCCATACCTGGGCAGTGTGCTTATGACTGGCTCCAGTTTAACAGCAGAGGTCTCACTCCGAATCAGTCGAGCGGCAATATCTTTTCATCGGTTGCGTAACGCTGTGTGGAAGCTACCTGGTCTGTCGCTCCGCACCAAGCTTCAGGTCTTCTCGGCCACGGTCATTCCCTCCCTTCTCTACGCTTGCGAAACGTGGACCCCCCTAATGGAACATCTTCGCCGGTTAGAAACATTTAGGCTGGCCTGCCTACGATCCATCCTGGGTTTAACCAGACTGGATTGTGTGAGGAGCTCACAAATCCTTGAAAGATCTGGGCAGGGTCCCATCGGTGAGCTCCTCCGGCAGGCAAGGCTGCGATGGCTGGGTAATGTAGCCCGCATGCCCAGCCACCGCATGCCGAAACAGCTTTTGTTTGGCCGGATTGAGGGGGCTAAGCGGGCGCGGCACGGGCTAGAGAAGAGATGGAGTGATGTGGTACAGGAGGACGTGGAGCTGAGTGGACTTGCCGATGACTGGTACCAGCGGTGTCAAGATCGGCCTCTGTGGAGGAGGCTCGTGAAGGATGCTACTGGGCAGTTGGAGGCAGTCGCCCTCCAACAACAACAGAGGGTGGAGGAGCGACGCTCACAACAACGAGCGGAGCGCCGGGTGGCTAAAGCACAGCAGGTTGGCACAGTAGGGGGCACAGGTGGTGCATCAGCCAGTCATCTCAGTCAGTCGACCCGTGGCACCTGGGTCTGCCCCGTGACCTCCTGCCAGCGGGCGTTCGACACTTCACGTGGCCTCAGGGTGCACATAGCCTGGCACAAGCGTCGTGGTGACGTCACCGCCACTTAGTGGTGAATGGCGGTTGTTGTTGTTGTGTGTTAGTGTGTGTGTGTTAGTGTGTGTGTGTTAGTGTGTATGTGTTAGTGTGTGTTAGTGTGTGTGTTAATGTGTGTATTAGTGTTAGTGTGTGTGTTAGTGAAACACACACATACAACAACAACCGCCATTTGCCACTAAGTGGCGGGACGTCACCACGACGCTTGTGCCAGGCCATGTGCACCTTGAGGCCACGTGGAGTGTCGAACGCCCGCTGGCAGGAGGTCACGGGGCAGACCCAGGTGCCACGGGTCGACTGACTGAGGTGACTGGCTGATGTACCACCTGTGCCCCCTACTGTGCCAATCTGCTGTGCTTTAGCCACCCGGCGCTCCGCTCGTTGTTGTGAGCGTCGCTCCTCTGCCCTCCGTTGATGTTGGAGGGCGACTGCCTCCAACTGCCCAGTAGCATCCTTCACGAGCCTCCTCCACAGAGGCCGATCTTGACACCGCTGGTACCGGTCATCGGCAAGTCAACTCAGCTCCACGTCCTCCTGTACCACGTCACTCCATCTCTTCTCTAGCCCCTGCCGCGCCCGTTTAGCCCCCTCGATCCGGCCGAACAAAAGATGTTTCGGCATGCGGTGGTTTGGCATGCAGGCTACATGACCCAGCCATCGCAGCCTTGCCCGCCGGAGGAGCTCACCGATGGAACCTTGCCCAGATCTTTCAAGGATTTGTGAGCTCATCACACAATCCAGCCTGGTTAAACCCAGGATGGATCGTAGGCAGGCCAGCCTAAATGTTTCTAACCGGCGAAGATGTTCCATTAGGGGGGTCCACGTTTCGCAAGCGTAGAGAAGGGAGGGAAGGACCGTGGCCGAGAAAACCTGAAGCTTCGTGCGGAGCGACAGACCAGGTAGCTTCCACACAGCGTTACGCAACCGATGAAAAGATATTGCCGCTCGACTGATTCGGAGCGAGACCTCTGCTGTTAAACTGGAGCCAGTCATAAGCACACTGCCCAGGAAAGGGCGGTCCTGCACAGATGCCATATTTTCTGTCCGTCTGCTACAGCAGAGGTGTAGGGAATTCCAACAAGACCTACATCTCTGCTTTATTGACCTGGTCAAGGCCTATGATACCATCAGTAGGCCTGGGCTCTGGGTTGTTCTTCGTGCTTTTGGAGTATCTGACCCTGTGCTCACGATCGTTAAGGACCTTCATGATCGTGAGCGGGCCCGGGTAAAACTACGTGGCCAGGGAGTCAGAGCCATTCCCTGTACACCTTGGGGTGCGACAGGGATGTCCTCTGGCTCCCACATTATTTAACATCTATTTTGACCACGTAGTTCGTGAAGCCTTCAATAGCTGTACCGGGGGAATCTCCATATGGTACAGATATAATGGGAGGCTGATCGATGCCCGGGTGCGGTCAAGGGATGGCTCCCTATTGGCCAACCACGTTATGTATGCCGATGATTTGGTAATAGCTGCTCATTTGGAGGAGGAGGAGTTGGAGACGCTGCTGCTGAGACTGGAGCGTGCCACTAAGAGATGGGGCCTTACCATCAGCCCCACCAAAACTAAGCACATGCCTGGGTATTTTGTTCCATCGGACACTCCACCCCCACAACTCCCAATCGGTGATGGGGCAGTTGTGGAGAGGGTGGAGAGTTTCCCATACCTGGGCAGTGTGCTTTTGACCGGCTCCAGTTTAACAGCAGGGGTCTCACTCCGAATCAGTCGAGCAGCAGTATCTTTTCATCGGTTGCGTAACGCTGTGTGGAAGCTACCTGGTCTGTCGCTCCGCACTAAGCTTCAGGTCTTCTCGGCCACGGTCATTCCCTCCCTTCTCTACGCTTGCGAAACGTGGACCCCCCTAATGGAACATCTTCGCCGGTTACAAACATTTAGGCTGGCCTGCCTACGATCCATCCTGGGTTTAACCAAACTGGATTGTGTGAGGAGCTCACATCTCCTTGAAAGGTCTGGGCAAGGTCCCATCGGTGAGCTCCTCCGGCGGGCAAGGCTGCGATGGCTGGGTCATGTAGCCCGCATGCCCAGCCACCGCATGCCGAAACACCTTTTGTTCGGCCGGATTGAGGGGGCTAAACGGGCGCGGCACGGGCTAGAGAAGAGATGGAGTGATGTGGTACAGGAGGACGTGGAGCTGAGTGGACTTGCCGATGACTGGTACTAGCGGTGTCAAGATCGGCCTCTGTGGAGGAGGCTCGTGAAGGACGCTACTGGGCAGTTGGAGGTAGTCGCCCTCCAACAACAACGGAGGGCGGAGGAGCGACGCTCACAACAATGAGCGTAGCGCCGGGTGGCTAAAGCACAGCAGGTTGGCACAGTAGGGGGCACAGGTGGTGTATCAGCCAGTCATCTCAGTCAGTCGACCCGTGGCACCTGGGTCTGCCCCGTCACCCCCTGCCAGCGGGCGTTCGACACTCCACGTGGCCTCAAGGTGCACATAGCCTGGCACAAGCGTCGTGGTGACGTCACCACCACTTAGTGGCGAATGGCGGTGGTTGTTGTTGTGTCTGTGTGTATGTGTGAGTGTCTGTGTGTCTGTTTGTCTGTGTGTACGTGTGAGTGTCTGTGTGTATGTGTGAGTGTCTGTGTGTCTGATTGTATGTGTGAGTGTCTGTGTGTATGTGTGAGTGTCTGTGTGAGTGTCTGTGTCTGTGTAGGTGTCTGTATGTATGTATGTGTGAGTGTCTGTGTGAGTGTCTGTGTGTATGTGTGAGTGTGTGAGTGTCTGTGTATGTGTGGGTGTCTGTGTGTCTGTGTGTATGTGTGAGTGTCTGTGTGGGTGTCTGTGTGTATGTGTGAGTGTCTGTGTGTCTGTGTGTATGTGTGAGTGTCTGTGTGTATGTGTGAGTGTCTGTGTGAGTGTCTGTGTCTGTGTAGGTGTCTGTATGTATGTATGTGTGAGTGTCTGTGTGAGTGTCTGTGTGTATGTGTGAGTGTGTGAGTGTCTGTGTATGTGTGGGTGTCTGTGTGTCTGTGTGTATGTGTGAGTGTCTGTGTGGGTGTCTGTGTGTTTGTGTGAGTGTCTGTGTGTATGTGTGTATGTGTGAGTGTCTGTGTGTATGTGTGAGTGTCTGTGTGTCTGTGTGTCTGTGTGAGTGTCTGTGTGAGTGTCTGTGTGACTGTGTGTGTATGTGAGTGTCTGTGTGTCTGTGTGAGTATCTGTGTGTATGTGTGAGTGTCTGTATGTAACTGTGTATGTATGTATGTGTGAGTGTCTGTGTGTATGTGTGAGTGTCTGTGTGTACGTGTGAGTGTCTGTGTGTCTGTGTATCTGTGTGTATGTGTGTATGTGTGAGTGTCTGTGTGCATGTATGGGTGTCTGTGTGTAAGTGTGAGTGTCTGTGTGTATGTGTGTATGTGTGAGTGTCTGTGTGTATGTGTGAGTGTCTGTGTGTATGTGTGAGTTTCTGTGTGTACGTGTGAGTGTCTGTGCGTCTGTGTGTATGTGTGAGTGTGTCTGTGTGTCTGTGTGTATGTGTGTATGTGTGAGTGTCTGTGTGCATGTATGGGTGTCTGTGTGTAAGTGTGAGTGTCTGTGTGTATGTGTATGTGTGTATGTGTGAGTGTCTGTGTGTATGTGTGAGTGTCTGTGTGTATGTGTGAGTTTCTGTGTGTACGTGTGAGTGTCTGTGTGTCTGTGTGTATGTGTGAGTGTGTCTGTGTGTCTGTGTGTATGTGTGAAGTGAATTTTTTTTTTAAAAAATATTTTTTATTTTTCTTTAACTTTGTTTTCCTTTTGAAAACATTTCCGGGGGGCACTCACAGGCGGCCCAGTGGTGGTGGTGGGGGGCTCTAACACAACCCCGCCGTCCAGCGCCAGTCTGCCTGTGACGAGACCTCCACCACTGTCCACTGCATTCGCCTCGCCCCAAGCGCAACTCCAAACCCCAATTCGCGTTAGGGGCGCCGTCCATAAATGACGTCACGCGATTTTGAACGATGTTTTAAGCCCCCTCCCCCCACACCCCCCTCACCCCCTCCCACCCCCTCCAGTCACGTGTCACAAAAAGTCAGACCCCGCCCCTCTCAAGTATGACGTCACAAAGCTCTGCCCCCCTCCTCTCCCCCCCCCCCCCAAAAAAAAATAAAACACGCTTCAAATCTTGATGTTAAACTATTATCACATTTTGATTTAAAGCTTCCGTGACTGCAGTAATTCATATTCTTAGCTCTTTCGGTAAAGTCACGTTGAAGGGAAACATTAAAATAATGAAATATATTTTATTAATAATATATTTAAAACAATAAAATAATGAAATAAATATTTTGTTATTAAAATAATTTAAACAATAAACTAATAAAAAATATATTTCATGGTTGAAAAAAATGAATGATATATTTTATTATTTTATTATTATTAAAATAATGAATATATATTTTATTATTTATTATTGTATTCCCTACAACGTGACTTTACCGAAAGAGCTAAGAATATAAATATTGTCACATTGTAGTAGTCGCGTATTTAAACGTGGCGCTGCGTGAGAAAACATTTATTAAACATTTTTTAAAAAAGATTTAGTTAAGTCGAGCATGTTTGCCTTTATTTATTTTATTTAGAAAGTTGCGCGTTTTTGATGTGACGTCACATTTCTCGACACCACCCCCATACCACGTGACGCATCGTCACGAATGTCTGACCCCCCACCCCCCACCCACGTGACACATCGTCACGAATGTCTGACCCCCACGCCCCTTCCACGTGACACATCGTCACGAATGTCTGACCCCCACGCCCCTACCACGTGACACATCGTCACGAATGTCTGACCCCCACGCCCCTACCACGTGACACATCGTCACGAATGTCTGACCCCACCCCCCACCCCCGTTCCACGTGACACATCGTCACGAATGTCTGACCCCACCCCCCTTCCACGTGACACATCGTCACGAATGTCTGACCCCACCCCCCACCCCCCTTCCACGTGACACATCGTCACGAATGTCTGACCACACCCCCACCACCCCCAGGTACGTGACGTCATTCACGCACGCCCCATTGACTGTGATGTCACTGTGTGAATAATCTTCAAACATTTTTCGATTTATAGCTTTCGCCAAAGCAGGGATTCGTTCATCCTCTTCGATTCTCTCGGTAAAGTCACTACCACGGAGGATGTAAATAATAATAATAATAAAATAATAATAATCATAATTTTTTTTAAAACAATGAAATTAAATTCTGACGACGTTTCGGCCACAACACAAGCGGCCTTCTTCAGGTGAAAGGAACAGACCTGTCGGGACGACAGAGCTTCAATCTTAACAACGTTCATTGAAGCTCTGAACAACGTTCATTGAAGCTCTCTCAATGAACGTTGTTAAGATTGAAGCTCTGTCGTCCCGACAGACCTGTTCCTTTCACCTGAAGAAGGCCGCTTGTGTTGTGGCTGAAACGTCGCGAGAATTTTATCGTGTCATTTAATCAATTCATTCTTTTATTCTCATTCCGCGTGGTGGTGACTTTACCGAAAGAACCAAAGAAGATGAATCCTTGCAGTCACGAAAGCTTTAAATCGAAAAAAATGTATTTTGTTACTTTATTGTTTCCCTTCAACGTGGCTTCACCGAAAGAAGCAACAACACAAATGGCCTTGTTCAGGCGAAGAAACAGGACTGTCCAGAAGACAGCGCTTGAGTGAACGCTGTCATGCACGTACCACGTCTTTTTAAAAGCTGTGTGGGTGGAGTTAACATGTGAGTTAGCATGTTACCCAGCACCACCGCCGGAGCGGATGAGCGGGAATTGCCGGGCACACAGAAATATAAGAAAAGCAGAACAGCTAAGGTCCGCCGCAGCTGTCCCTGTGTTGCGTTATGAGCGTGCTATGAACTGGACTACTATACAATACAATGTTATACCTTCACATCTAAACTACATGGTACAACATCATATCCATAGACAAATCACAACCTTTGAATTATGAATTATACACTGCGTTAATTTAGACTACCCTGTACTTTAGACTATAAAGTATCAGACTTGTAACATTACACTGTGTTACTTTACACTACCCTATACTTTAGACTATAAAGTATCAGACTTGTAACATTACACTGAGTTACTTTCCACTACCCTATACTTTAGACTATAAAGTATTAGACTTGTAACATTAACTGAGTTACTTTACACTACCCTATACTTTAAACTATAAAGTATTAGACTTGTAACATTACACTGAGTTACTTTACACTACCCTGTACTTTAGACTATAAAGTATCAGACTTGTAACATTACACTGAGTTACTTTACACTACCCTGTACTATAGACTATAAAGTATTAGACTTGTAACATTAGACTGCGTTACATTACACTACCCTGTACTTTAGATTATAAAGTATTAGACATGTAACATTACACTGCGTTACTTTACACTATCCTATACTTTAGACAATAAAGTATTAGACTTGTAACATTACACTGTGTTACTTTACACTATCTTGTACTTTAGACTATAAAGTATCAGACTTGTAACATTACACTGCGTTACTTTACACTATCCTATACTTTAGACTATAAAGTCTTAGACTTGTAACATTACACTGCTTTACTTTACACTATCCTGTACTTTAGACTGTAAAGTATTAGACTTGTAACATTATACTGCGTTACATTACACTACCCTGTCCTTTAGATTATAAAGTATCAGACTTGTAACATTACACTGCGTTACTTTACACTACCCTGTACTTTAGACTATAAAGTATTAGACTTGCAACATTACACTGCGTTACTTAACAATACCCTATACTTTAGACTATAAAGTATTAGACTTGTAACATTACACTACGTTACTTTACACTACCCTATACTTTATACTATAAAGTATAAGACTTGCAACATTACACTGCGTTACTTTACACTACCCTGTACGTTAGACTATAAAGTATTAGACTTGTAACATTACACTGAGTTACTTTACACTACCCTGTACGTTAGACTATAAAGTATTAGACTTGCAACATTACACTGCGTTACTTTACACTACCCTGTACTTTAGACTATAAAGTCTCAGACTTGTAACATTACACTGCGTTACTTTACACTACCCTGTACTTTATACTATAAAGTATTAGACTTGTAACATTACACTGCGTTACTTTACACTACCCTATACTTTAGAATATAAAAATTTAGACTTGTAACATTACACTGAGTTACTTTACACTACCCTGTACTTTAGACTATAAAGTATTAGACTTGTAACATTACACTGCGTTACTTTACACTACCCTGTACGTTAGAATATAAAGTATTAGAATTGTAACATTACACTGCGTTACTTTACACTACCCTGTACTTTAGACTATAAACTATTAGACTTGTAACATTACACTGCGTTACTTTACACTACTCTATACTTTAGACTATAAAGTATTAGACTTGTAACATTACACTGCGTTACTATACACTACCCTGTACTTTAGACTATAAAGTATTAGACTTGTAACATTACACTGCGTTACTTTACACTAACCTGTACTTTAGACTATAAAGTATTAGACTTGTAACATTACACTGAGTTACTTTACACTACCCTGTACTTTAGACTATAAAGTATTAGACTTGTAACATTACATTGCGTTACTTTACACTAACCTGTACTTTAGACTATAAAGTATTAGACTTGTAACATTACACTGCATTACTTTACAATACCCTGTACGTTAGACTATAAAGTATCAGACTTGTAACATTACACTGAGTTACTTTACACTACCCTATACTTTAGATTAAAAAGTATTAGACTTGTAACATTGCACTGCGTTACTTTACACTACCTTATACTTTATACTATAAAGTATTAGACTTGTAACATTACACTGCGTTACTTTACACTACCCTGTACTATAGACTATAAAGTATTAGACTTGTAACATTACACTGCGTTACTTTACACTACCTTATACTTTATACTATAAAGTATTAGACTTGTAACATTACACTGCGTTACTTTACACTACCCTGTACTTTAGACTATAAAGTAATGGACTTGTAACATTACACTGCGTTACTTTACACTACCCTGTACTATAGACTATAAAGTATTAGACTTGTAACATTACAATGAGTTACTTTACACTACCCTGTACTATAGACTATAAAGTATTAGACTTGTAACATTACACTGCGTTACTTCACACTACCCTGTACTTTAGACTATAAAGTAATGGACTTGTAACATTACACTGCGTTACTTTACACTACCCTGTACTATAGACTATAAAGTATTAGACTTGTAACATTACAATGAGTTACTTTACACTACCCTATACTTTAGACTATAAAGTCTTAGACTTGTAACATTACACTGCGTTACTTTACACGACCCTGTACTTTAGACTATAAAGTATCAGACTTGTAACATTACACTGCGTTACTTTACACTACTCTGTACGTTAGACTATAAAGTCTTAGACTTGTAACATTACACTGCGTTACTTTACACGACCCTGTACTTTGGACTATAAAGTCTTAGACTTGTAACATTACACTGCGTTACTTTACACTACTCTGTACTTTAGACTATAAAGTATTAGACTTGCAACATTACACTGCGTTACTTAACAATACCCTATACTTTAGACTATAAAGTATCAGAATTGTAACATTACACTGCGTTACTTTACACTACCCTATACTTTAGACTATACAGTATTAGACTTGTAACATTACAATGCGTTACTTTGCACTACCCTGTACTATAGACTATAAAGTATTAGACTTGTAACATTACACTGCGTTACTTTACACTACTCTGTACGTTAGACTTTAAAGTATTAGACTTGTAACATTACACTGCGTTACTTTACAATACCCTGTACGTTAGACTATAAAGTATCAGACTTGTAACATTACACTGAGTTACTTTATACTACCCTATACTTTAGATTATAAAGTATTAGACTTGTAACATTGCACTGCGTTACTTTACACTACCCTGTACTTTAGACTATATAAAGTATTAGACTTGTAACATTACACTGAGTTACTTTAACTACCCTATACTTTAAACTATAAACTATTAGACTTGTAACATTACACTGCGTTACTTTACACTACCCTGTGCTTTAGACTATAAAGTATTAGACTTGTAACATTACACTGTGTTACTTTACACTACCCTGTACTTTAGACTATAAAGTATAAGACTTGTAACATTACACTGCGTTACTTTACACTACCCTATACTTTAGACTATAAAGTATCAGACTTGTAACATTACACTGAGTTACTTTACACTACCCTGTACTTTGGACTATAAAGTATTAGACTTGTAACATTACACTGCGTTACTTTACACTACCCTATACTTTAGACTATAAAGTATTAGACTTGTAACATTACACTGCGTTAATTTACACTACCCTATACTTTAGACTATAAAGTATCAGACTTGTAACATTACACAAAGTTACTTTACACTACCCTATACTTTAGACTATAAACTATTAGACTTGTAACATTACACTGCGTTACTTTACACTACACTATACTTTAGACTATAAAGTATTAGACTTGTAACATTACACTGCGTTACTTTAGACTACCCTCTACTTTATACTATAAAGTATTAGACTTGTAACATTACACTGAGTTAATTTACACTACCCTGTACTTTAGACTATAAAGTATTAGACTTGTAACATTACACTGCGTTACTTTACACTACTCTATACTTTAGACTATAAAGTATTAGACTTGTAACATTACACTGCGTTACTTTACACTATCCTGTACTTTAGACTATAAAGTATTAGACTTGTAACATTACACTGCGTTACTTTACACTACCCTAAACTTTAGACTATAAAGTATAAGACTTGCAACATTACACAATGCCTTATTCTATGAACCCAACTATATACCACACTGATGTATATTCACTATGCAATCACGGTACTACATATTGCCTAGTGAATTCTGTTAAACATTACAATGTTACGCTATTTATTACAATACCACACGCTATAAACCATGCCATTGGCCGTGGTGCGAGAGGTATTAAGACATTAATCTTAAAAGGGTAAAACCTATTCCTATAGCCAAATTTATCTTTAAAGCTTTCGTGACTGCAGTGGTTCATATTCTTGGTTCTTTCGGTAAAGTCACCACCACGTAGTAGAAGGGAAACAATAAAATAATTTAAAAAAGATACATAAAAAAACAATAAAATTCTCACGACGTTTCGACTGTAACACAAACAGTCATCATCAGGTGTGAAACCCAATGCTTCATGCCGTTGGTTTTCACTCCTGATGATGACTGTTTGACGAGGACATCGCAAGCGTCCGGGGAAAGGAAACGGAAAAGGCAGCAGGAAGCATTTTCGAGATTGGCTGTGGGATTCATAATCTTGTTTTTAAGATACATACATACGGACACCCCTACCCTATGTCTGTGTCAGTGTCTGTGTGTATGTGTGTCTGTGTGAGTGTCTGTGTGTATGTGCGTGAGTGTCTGTATGTATGTGTGTCTGAGTGTCTGTGTGAGTGTCTGTGTTAGTGTCTGTGTGTATGTGTGTCTGTGTGAGTGTCTGTGTGAGTGTCTGTGTGTATGTGAGAGCGTCTGTGTGTATGTGTGTGTGTCTGTGTGAGTGTCTGTGTGTATGTGTGAGTGTCTGTGTGTATGTGTGAGAGTCTGTGTGAGTGTCTGTTTGTATGTGTGAGTGTCTGTGTGTATGTGTGAGTGTCTGTGTGTCTGTGTGAGTGTCTGTGTGTATGTGTGTCTGTGTGAGTGTCTGTGTGTATGTGTGAGTGTCTGTGTGAGTGTCTGTATGTATGTGTGAGTGTCTGCGTGTATGTGTGAGTGTCTGTGTGTATGTGTGAGTGTCTGTATGTATGTGTGAGTGTCTGCGTGAGTGTCTGTATGTATGTGTGTCTGAGTGTCTGTGTGAGTGTCTGTGTGTATGTGTGTCTGTGTGAGTGTCTGTGTGAGTGTCTGTGTGTATGTGTGAGCGTCTGTGTGTATGTGTGAGTGTCTGTGTGAGTGTCTGTGTGTATGTGTGAGTGTCTGTGTTTATGTGTGAGTGTCTGTGTGTATGTGTGAGTGTCTGTGTGAGTGTCTGTACATACAGACACCCCCACACTCATAGATACATACATACAGACACTCACACACTCATAGACACATACATACAGACACCCCTACACTCATATATACATACATGCAGACCCTCATACACTCAGACACATACATACAGACACCCCTACACTCATAGATACATACATACAGACTAACCTACACTCATAGATACATACATACAGACACCCATACACTGATAGATACATACATACAGACACTCATACACTCATAGATACATACATACAGACACCCATAACTCATAGATGCATACATACAGACACTCATACACTCATAGATACATACAGACACTCATACACTCATAGATACATACATACAGACACCCCTACACTCATACATACACACTAACAGACAGTCATACACTCATAGATAGATACATACAGACAGACACCCATACACTCATAGACACATACATACAGACACCCCTACACTCATAGATACACACATACAGACTAACCTACACTCATAGATACATACATACAGACACTCACACACTCATAGATACATACATACAGACACTCATACACTCAAAGATACATACATAAAAACACCCATACACTCATAGATACATGCATACAGACACTCATACACTCATAGATACGTACATACATACACTCCTACATTCATAGACACATACATACAGACACCCCCACACTCATAGATACATACATACATACACCCCTACAGTCATAGATACATACAGACAGACTAACCTACACTCATAGACACATACATACAGGCACTCATACACTCATAGATACATACATACGGACACTCATACACTCATAGATAAATACATACAGTCATCCACTCATAGATACATACATACAGACACTCATACACTCATAGATACACACATACAGACTAACCTACACTCATATATACATACATACAGACACCCATATACTCATAGATACATACATACAGACACTCATACACTCATAGATACATACATACAGACACCCCTACACTCATAGATACACATACAGACAATCATACACTCATAGATACATACATACAGACACCCCTACACTCATAGATACACACATACATACAGACACCCCTACACTCATAGATACATACATACAGACACTCATACACTCATAGACTCATACATACATAACCCCTACACTCATAGATACATACATACAGACACTCATACACTCATAGATACATACATACATACACTCATACACTCATAGACACATACATACAGACACCCCTACACTCATAGATACATACATACAGACTAACCTTCACTCATAGATACATACATACAGACACCCAAACACTGATAGATACATACATACAGACACCCATACACTCATATATACACACTAACAGACAGTCATACACTCATAGTTACATACATACAGACAGACACCCATACACTCATAGACACATACATACAGACACCCCTACACTCATAGATACACACATACAGACTAACCTATACTCATAGATACATACATACAGACACCCATATACTCATAGATACATACATACAGACACCCATACACTCAAAGATACATACATACAGACACCCCTACACTCATAGATACACACATACAGACAATCATACACTCATAGATACATACATACAGACACCCCTACACTCATAGATACATACATACAGACACTCATACACTCATAGATACATACATACATTCATAGATACATATATGCAGACACTCCTACACTCATAGACACATACATACAGACTAACCTACACTCATAGATACATATATACAGACACTCATACACTCATAGATACATACATACAGACACTCCTACACTCATAGACACATACATACAGTCATACACTCATATATACATACATAAAGAGAAACCTACACTCATAAATACATACATACAGACACGCATACACTCATAGATACAAACAGACACTCCTACACTCATAGATACATACATACAGACACTCATACACTCATAGATACATACGCTCATACACTCATAGATACATACATGCAGACACTCCTACACTCATAGACACATACATACAGACACCCCTACACTCATAGATACATACATACAGACAAACCTACACTCATAGATACATATATGCAGACACTCATACACTCATAGATACATACATACAGAAACCCCTACACTCATAGATACATACATACAGACACTCATACAATCATAGATGCATACATACAGACACTCATACACTCATAGATACATAGAGACACTCACACACTCATAGATACATACAGACACTCATACACTCATAGATACATACATACATACAGACACTCATAGATACATACATACAGACACCCCTACACTCATAGATACATACATACAGACACCCCTACACTCATAGACACATACATACAGACACTCATACACGCATAGATACATACAAACATACACCCATACACTCATAGATACATACATACAGACACCCATACACTCATAGATACATACACACATAAACTCATACACTCATAGATACATACATAAGACACTCATACACTCATAGATACATACATACAGACACCCATACACTCATAGATACATACATACAGACACTCATACACTCATAGATACATACATACAGACACTCATACACTCATAGATACATACAGACACTCATACACTCATAGATACATACAGACACTCCTACCCTCATAGATACATACATACAGACACTCATAGATACATACATACAGACACTCATGCACTCAAGGATACATACATACAGACACTCATACACTCATAGATACATACATACAGACACTCCTACACTCATAGATACATACATACAGACACTCATGCACTCAAGGATACATACATACGGACACTCATACACTCATAGATACATACATACAGACACCCCTACACTCATAGATACATACAGACACCCCTACACTCATAGATACATACATACAGACACCCCTACACTCATAGATACATACATACAGACACCCCTATACTCATAGATACATACATACAGACTCCCCTACACTCAAAGATACATACATACAGACACCCCCACACTCATAGATACATACATACAGACACCCCTATACTCATATATACATACAGACACCCATACACTCATAGATACATACATACAGACACCCATACACTCATAGATACATACATAAGACACTCATACACTCATAGATACATACATAAGACACTCATACACTCATAGATACATACATACAGACACCCATACACTCATAGATACATACATACAGACACTCATACACTCATAGATACATACATACAGACACTCATACACTCATAGATGCATACAGACACTCATACACTCATAGATACATACAGACACTCCTACACTCATAGATACATACAGACACTCATAGATACATACATACAGACACTCATGCACTCAAGGATACATACATACAGACACTCATACACTCATAGATACATACATACAGACACTCCTACACTCATAGATACATACATACAGACACTCATGCACTCAAGGATACATACATACAGACACTCATACACTCATAGATACATACAGACACCCCTACACTCATAGATGCATACAGACACCCCTACACTCATAGATACATACATACATACAGACACCCCTACACTCATAGATACATACATACAGACACCCCTATACTCATAGATACATACATACAGACTCCCCTACACTCAAAGATACATACATACAGACACCCCCACACTCATAGATACATACATACAGACACCCCTATACTCATATATACATACAGACACCCATACACTCATAGATACATACATACACATGTACACTCATAGATACATACAGACACCACCACACTCATAGATACATACAGACACCCCTACACTCATAGATACATACATACAGACACCCCTACACTCATAGATACACACATACAGTCATACACTCATAGATACATACATACAGACACCCCTACACTCATGGATACATACAGAAACCCCTACACTCATAGATACATACATACAGACACTCATAGACTCATATATACATACATACAGACACCCCTACACTCATAGACACATACATAAAGACACCCCTACACTCATAGATACATACATACAGAAACCCATACACTCATAGATACATACATACAGACACTCATACACTCATAGACACATACATACAGACACTCATACATTCATAGATACATACACACACCCCTACACTCATAGATACATACATACAGACACTCATACACTCATAGATACATACATACAGACACCCATACACTCATAGATACATACAGACACTCATACACTCATAGATACATACATACAGACACTCACACATTCATAGATACATACAGACACCCATACACTCATAGATACATACATACAGACACTCATACACTCATAGATACATACATACAGACACCCATACCCTCATAGATACATACATACATACAGACACTCACTCATACAGATGGTGATGACGAGAATGACGATGATCATGATGATCATGATGATGATGATCATTATTACGACGATGGTGATGACGATTGTGATGACGAGAATGACGATGATCATGATGATGACGATGATCATGATGATGACGATCATGATTATGACGATGGTGTTGACAATGGTGATGACGAGAATAACGATGATCATGACGATGACGATCATGATCATGATGATGACGATCATGATTATGATAATGACGATGGTGAAGACGAGAATGACGATGATCATGATGATGACGATGGTGATGACGATGGTGATGACGAGAATGACGATGGTGATTACGATGATCATGACGATGACGATGGTGATGACGATGGTGATGACGAGAATGACGATGATCATGATTATGACGATGATGATGACGATGGTGATGACGAGAATGACGATGATCATGGTGATGACGATGATCATGATGATGACGATGGTGATGACGAGAATGACGATGATCATGATTATGACGATGATGATGACGATGGTGATGACGAGAATGACGATGATCATGATGATGACGATAGTGATGACGATGGTGATGACGATGATGATGACGAGAATGACGATGGTGATGACGATGATCATGATTATGACGATGGTGATGACGATGGTGATGACAAGAATGACGATGATCATGATTATGACGATGATGATGACGATGGTGATGACGAGAATGACGATGGTGATGACGAGAATGACGATGATCATGATCATGATGATGACGATGGTGATGATGATGATGATGACGAGAATGACGATGGTGATGACGATGATCATGACGATGACGATGGTGATGACGAGAATGACGATGACCATGATGATGATGACGATGATGACGATGGTGATGACGATGACGATGGTGATGACGATGGTGATGACGATGGGATGACGAGAATGACGATGGTGCGGTGACCATCGCCTTTGTTCGACGCTTTAGCCAGAAGTTGCTGCGTGGATGATGAGCAGAGTTGGTGTGGTGGTGATGATGGTGGTGGTGATGGTGGTGGTGGTGGTGATGGTGGTGGTGGTGGTGATGATGGTGGTGGTGGTGATGGTGATGGTGGTGGTGGTGGTGATGGTGGTGGTGATGGTGGTGGTGATGGTGGTGGTGATGGTGGTGATGGTGGTGGTGATGATGGTGGTGGTGGTGGTGATGGTGATGGTGGTGGTGATGGTGGTGGTGGTGGTGATGGTGGTGGTGATGATGGTGGTGATGGTGATGATGGTGGTGGTGGTGGTGATGATGGTGGTGGTGGTGGTGATGGTGATGGTGGTGGTGATGATGGTGGTGGTGGTGGTGATGATGGTGGTGGTGGTGGTGATGGTGATGGTGGTGGTGATGGTGGTGGTGGTGGTGGTGATGGTGGTGATGGTGATGATGGTGGTGGTGGTGGTGATGATGGTGGTGGTGGTGGTGATGGTGATGGTGGTGGTGATGGTGGTGGTGGTGGTGATGGTGATGGTGGTGATGATGGTGATGGTGGTGGTGATGATGGTGGTGATGATGATGGTGGTGATGGTGATGATGGTGGTGATGGTGATGGTGGTGGTGATGGTGGTGGTGACGGTGATGATGGTGATGATGGTGGTGATGGTGATGATGTTGGTGATGATGGTGGTGATGATGGTGATGATGGTGGTGATGGTGATGATGGTGATGATGGTGGTGATGGTGATGGTGGTGGTGATGGTGGTGATGGTGATGATGGTGGTGATGATGGTGGTGATGATGGTCATGATGGTTGTGATGATGGTGATGGTGGTGATGATGTGATGATGGTGGTGATGGTGATGATGGTGGTGATGATGGTGGTGATGGTGGTGATGATGCTGGTGATGGTGGTGGTGATGATGGTGGTGATGATGGTGGTGATGGTGGTGATGGTGGTGATGATGCTGGTGATGATGGTGATGATGGTGGTGATGATGATGGTGGTGATGATGATGGTGGTGATGGTGGTGGTGATGATGGTGGTGATGGTGGTGATGGTGGTGGTGGTGATGGTGGTGATGGTGATGATGGTGGTGGTGGTGATGGTGGTGGTGGTGATGGTGGTGATGGTGGTGGTGATGATGGTGGTGGTGGTGATGGTGGTGGTGGTGATGGTGGTGATGGTGATGATGGTGGTGATGGTGGTGGTGATGGTGGTGGTGACGGTGATGATGGTGATGATGGTGGTGATGGTGATGATGTTGGTGATGATGGTGGTGATGATGGTGATGATGGTGGTGATGGTGATGATGGTGATGATGGTGGTGATGGTGATGGTGGTGGTGATGGTGGTGATGGTGATGATGGTGGTGATGATGGTGGTGATGATGGTCATGATGGTTGTGATGATGGTGATGGTGGTGATGATGTGATGATGGTGGTGATGGTAATGATGGTGGTGATGATGGTGGTGATGGTGGTGATGATGCTGGTGATGGTGGTGGTGATGATGGTGGTGATGGTGGTGATGATGGTGGTGATGGTGGTGATGGTGGTGATGATGCTGGTGATGATGGTGATGATGGTGGTGATGATGATGGTGGTGATGATGATGGTGGTGATGGTGATGGTGGTGGTGATGATGGTGGTGATGGTGGTGATGATGGTGGTGATGGTGGTGATGGTGGTGATGTTGCTGGTGATGATGGTGATGATGGTGGTGATGATGACGGTGGTGATGATGATGGTGGTGATGGTGATGGTGGTGGTGATGATGATGGTGATGGTGGTGATGATGGTGGTGATTGTGGTGATGGTGGTTATGATGCTGGTGATGATGGTGATGATGGTGGTGATGATGATGGTGGTGATGATGATGGTGGTGATGGTGATGGTGGTGGTGATGATGGTGGTGGTGATGATGATGGTGGTGATGGTGATGGTGGTGGTGATGATGGTGGTGATGGTGGTTATGATGCTGGTGATGATGGTGATGATGGTGGTGATGATGGTGATGATGATGGGGATGGCCAGAGTTGGCGTGGTGGTGATGGAGGTGATGGTGATGATGATGGTGATGATGATGGTGATGATGGTGGGGATGGTCCATAGCGAGGTGTTGGTGTCGTGTGCGATTTATTTGTTTGTAAGCCACTCTCTGTGTGTGATGAGTCTCTATCTTTATAATAACGCCATTCGTTGGGAAGAAGGGATCCAACCCACAACCTCCTGTAGACCAGGCGAGGTAGTCAACATCTCCACCCACCCACTCACCCACAAACTCACTCACTCACCCACTCACTCACCAGCCCACTCACCAGCACACTCACTCACCCACTCACCAGCTCACCCACCCACTCATCCACTCACTCAACCACCCACCCACCCACGCACCCACCAACTCACTCACTCACCCACTCACTCACTCACCCACTCACTCACTCACCCACTCACTCACTCACCCACTCATTTACCCACCGACCCACTCACTCACTCACCCACTCACCCACTCACCCACTCACTCACCCACTCACCCACTCACTTACCCACCCACTCACTCACCAACCCACTCACCCGCTCACTCAGCCACCCACTACACCAACTCAACCACCCACTCACCCACCCACTCACTCACCCACCCACCCACCAACTCACTCACCCACTCATTTACCCACCCACGCGCTCACTTACCCACTCACTCACCCACTCACCCACTCACTCACTCACCCACTCACCCACTCACTTACCCACCCACTCACTCACCCACCCACTCACCCGCTCACTCAGCCACCCACTACACCAAATCAACCACCCAGTCACCCACTCACTCACTCACCCACCCACTCACTCCCCCACTCACTCAACAATCCACTCACTCACTCACCCACTCACCCACTTACTCACTTCACTCACTCACTACATTCACCCACTCACTCACTACACACAGCAACAACAACAACAACAACCGCCATTCGCCACTAAGTGGCGGTGACGTCACCACGACGCTTGTGCCAGGACATGTGCACTTTGAGGCCACGTGAAGTGTCGAACGCCCGCTGGCAGGAGGTTACGGGGCAGACCCAGGTGCCACGGGTCGACTGACTGAGATGACTGAGATGACTGGCTGATGCACCACCTGTGCCCCCTACTGTGCCAACCTGCTGTGCTTTAGCCATCCACTCAACCACTCACTCAGACGCAGACTACAAATCTACAACAGCAGCAGCAGGCATCGTCAGATTCGGGATGGAACCCACGACCTCCTGTAGACCAAGCGAGGTAGTCAACATCTCATAGCCACCGTGATGATGATGATGATGAGAGAGAGACGCAGACTTCAAATATACAGCAGCAGCAGGCATCGTCAGGGTCGGGATCGAACCCACGATCTCCTGTATACCTGGCGAGGTAGTCAACATCTCATAGCCACTGTGATGATGATGATGATGATGAGAGAGAGACACAGACTTCCTGTAGACCAAGCGAGGTAGTTAACATCTCATAGCCACCGTGATAATGATGATGATGATAGAGAGAGACACAGACCTCCTGTAGCCGGGCGAGGTAGTCAACATCTCATAGCCACCGTGATGATGATGAGAGAGAGACACAGACCTACTGTAGACCAGGCGAGGTAGTCAACATCTCATAGCCACCGTGATCATGATGAGAGAGAGAGAGACACAGACCTCCTGTATACCAGGCGAGGTAGTCAACATCTCATAGCCACCGTGATGATGAGAGAGAGAGAGAATTACGCAAATATACAACAGCCATCAGTGTCGGCATCGAGCCCACAAACAACAGCGTGACCGGATTTGGAAAGGTGTCGATGATAATGATGATGATGATGATTTAGAGCTCATCAAAATCAGCAGCGAGGTGGTATTGTGTCGTGGTTTGTTCACTTCGTCAGCCACACTGCGTGCCTAATGAGTGGGATCTCACGACGAGAGGGAGAGAGAGGGTTCGTGTGAGAGAGAGAGAGAGAGACGTTACAGAGAGTGTGTTGATTCCACGTGTTCCTAGCGAGGCGAAGGAATTTGTGTGCGTGTGAATCTTTTTAGTGTGTGCACGCCATTCATGGATTAGGGGGCCCGTGTAAAATAGCTCGCACAGACACTCACCCACACAGTCAGCCACTCACTCACTAACTCACTCACTCACAGAGTCAGTCATTCACTCAGTCAGTCAGTCAGCCACTCACTCACAGAGTCAGTCATTCACACAGTCAGCCAATCACTCAGTCAGTCAGTCAGTCACTCACTCACTAACTCACTCACACAGTCAGTCACCCACTCACTAACTCACTCACACAGTCAGTCACTCACTCAGTCAGTCAGTCACTCACTCAGTCAGTCAGTCAGCGACTCAGTCACACAATCAGTCACTCACACAGTGAGCCACACAGTCAGTCAGCCACTCACTCACCCACACAGTCAGTCACTCAGTCACTAACTCACTCACATGCAGACACTCACTCAGTCAGTCAGCCAATAACTCAGTCAGTCAGTCACTCAGTCAGTCAGTCACTCACTCACACAGTCAGCCACTCACCCACACAGTCAGCCACTCAGTCAGTCAGCCACTCACTCACACAGTCATGCACTCAGTCACACAGCCACTCACTCACACAGTCATGCACTCAGTCACACAGTCACTCATTCACACAGTCATGCACTCAGTCACACTCACTCAGCCACTCGCTCAGCCACTCACTCAGCCACTCACACACAGAGTTAGCCGCACGTGGTGTGTCACACGTGGTGTGGTACACGTGGTGTGGTACACGTGGTGTGGTACACGTGGTGTGACGTCACACGTGGTGTGACGTCACACGTGGTGTGACGTCACACGTGGTGTGACGTCACACGTGGTGTGACGTCACACGTGGTGTGACGTCACACGTGGTGTGACGTCACACGTGGTGTGACGTCACACGTGGTGTGACGTCACACGTGGTGTGCCGAGTGCGCTAATCGCTGCGCCACCGCTCCGCCACGCCGGGCGTGACGACTTCTCGCTCTGGGTAGCGGATCGCGCGGGGGGCGGGGGAGAGGGGGAGGGGAGAGGGGGGAGGGGGGGGATAGGGGGGAGAAGGGTGGGGGGTGGGAGGGGGTGGGAGGGGGTTGGGAGAGGGGGGGGTTGTTTGGCCCAGCCCCCCCCCGTGACCAACAATCCCACAGAACCAGCCCAACCGCTATTCCACTCATCACCAAGTCGCTCATTCGCCCACTCACTCACTCACTCACCTACCCACTCACTCACCCACTCACCCACTCACCCACCCACTCACTCACCCACTCACCCACCCACTCAACCACCCACCCACTCACTCACTCACCCACCCACCCACCCACTCACTCACCCACTCACCCACTCACCCACTCACCCACCCACCCACCCACTCACCCACCCACCCACCCACTCACCCACTCACCCACTCACCCACCCACCCACTCACTCACCCACTCACCCACCCACTCACCCACTCACCCACTCACTCACCCACCCACCCACCCACTCACTCACCCCTCACCCACTCACCCACCCACCCACTCACCCACCCACCCACTCACCCACTCACCCACCCACCCACCCACCCACCCACTCACTCACCCACTCACCCACCCACCCACCCACTCACCCACTCACCCACCCACTCACCCACCCACTCACCCACCCACCCACTCACTCACCCACCCACCCACCCACTCACTCACCCACCCACTCACTCACCCACTCACTCACTCACTCACCCACCCACTCACCCACTCACCCACTCACCCACCCACCCACCCACTAACCCACCCACTCACCCACTCACTCACCCACTTACTCATCCACTCACTCACCCACTCACCCACCCACTCACCCATCCACTCACCCACTCACTCACCCACCCACTAACCCACCCACTCACCCACTCACTCACCCACTCACCCACTCACCCACCCACTAACCCACCCACTCACCCACTCACTCACCCATCCACTCATCCACTCACTCACCCACCCACTAACCCACTAACCCACCCACTCACTCACCCACTCACCCACTCACCCACTCACCCACCCACCCACTCACTCACCCACTCACTCACCCACTCACCCACCCACTCACCCACCCACCCACTCACCCACCCACCCACCCACTCACCCACTCACCCACTCACCCACCCACCCACCCACTCACCCACTCACCCACCCACTCACCCACCCACCCACTCACTCACCCACTCACCTACCCACCCACTCACCCACTCACTCACCCACTCACCCACCCACTCACTCACCCACTCACCCACTCACCCACCCACTCACCCACTCACTCACCCACCCACTCACCCACCCACTCACCCACCCACTCACCCACTCACTCACCCACCCACTCACCCACTCACTCACTCACCCACTCACCCACTCACTCACCCACCCACTCACCCACTCACTCACCCACCCACTCACCCACCCACTCACCCACCCACTCACCCACCCACTCACTCACCTACCCACCAACCCAGCTCAGTATTTGCAACAAGCCGCCGCAACGGGAGTCGTGGAGTTTGACCTCCGTGACCTCCGTGACCTCCGTGACCGCTGTGGCGACACGAAGACAAAGGTCCCCCAGGTAGCCTGCGACACGCTGTTTGGGGCAAGTGCTCTTAGCGAGAAGCACCTCTGAAGGCCTTCACGGCACCCGGCCGCCTTTGTCTTTCCCCCGGTGGCGATGTTCACTAAGCTACACCGCTACACCAGGCACTCATTTGAGGCCGAGTCGACCTAGGGGAGGCCTAGGACCGGTTCAGAGAATCGTCACTGGCGGTGTTGGCCGTGAGCGGGAATCGAACCCGGGTCGCCGGGTTCGTAGCGCAGCGTAGCGCTACCTGCTACACTACCACACACAGTGACACACACACACACTCACTCACACACATACACACATATACACACACTTACACACACTTACACACTTACACACACACTCACACACTCACACACACACACAGACACACACACACAGACATCCACACACACATACACACACAGTGACACACACACAGACACAGTGACACATACGCACAGACACACACTGACACACACACAGTGACACACACACAGACACACACAGACACACACAGACAAATAAAGACAAAGATCCCCCATATAGCCTTAACAGACTGTAGGGGCAAGTGCTGTTAGCGAGCACCTATGAAGGCCGGAACGGTACACGAGGGGGTGGGTGGCCAGCACCACGCCCGACCGCCTTTGTCTCCCTAGTGGTGATGTTTACACACCGCACCAGGTACTCATTTGAGGCTGAGTCGACCTAGGGGAGGCCCGGGACCGGTTCAGATAATCGTCACTGGTGGTGTTGGCCGTGAGCGGGAATCGAACCCGGGTCGCCAGGTTCATAGCGCAGCGTAGCGCTAACCGCTACACCACCGCTCCCCACACAGACACACATACAGACACATACACAGACACACATACATAGACACACACACACATACACACACATAGGCAGACACATACACACAGAGACATACACACACATACACACACAGACACACACACACAGACACACACGCACATACAGACACACACGTACACACACACACACAGACACACACATCCACACACACATACAGACACACACACGTACACACACACACAGACAGACACACACACGCACACACACAGACACACACGCACATATAGACACACACACACAGCACACACACACATCCACACACACATGCAGACACTCACACGTACACACATACACAGACACACACACGCACACACACAGACACACACGCACATACAGACACACACAGACACACACGCACATACAGACACACACGTACACACAAACACAGACACACACACGCACGCCCACAGACGCACAACTAACTGAAGACATACAAAGGCAAAGATCCCCCGGGTAGCCTCTAACAGGCTTTGTTGGGGCAAGTGCTGCGAGCCAGCCCCTCTATTAAGCGCTGTACCATGCACGAGGGGGTGATGGTGGCAACATCGCGCGTGCACGGACGGTGACGATGGCATTTTGTTTGTAACTCGCTGCCACATCTACCCCTCACCTACCCACCCACTCACCTACTTATCCACCCACCCACCCATCTACCCACCCACCCATCTACCCACCCACCCAATCACCTAACCACTCACCCAACCGACCCACTCACCTACCCATCCACTCACCTACCCATCCACCAACCCACTCACCTACCCACCCACCCACTCACCTAACCACTCACCCAACCGACCCACTCACCTACCCACTCACCTACCCATCCACTCACCTACTTATCCACCCACCCACCCATCTACCCACCCACCCAATCACCTAACCACTCACCCAACCCACCCACTCACCTACCCACCCACTCACCTACCCATCCACCAACCCACCCACCTAGCCATCCACCCACTCACCTAACCAATCACCAACCGACCCACTCACCTACCCACTCACCTACCCATCCACTCACCTACCTATCCACCCACCCACCTACCCACCCACTCACTCACCTAACCAATCACCAACCGACCCACTCATCTAACCGCGCTCTCAAATTACCGCACACTCACCCACCCGCTCACCGACCCACATACTCACCTACCCACTCATCTACCCACCCACCTACCCACCTACCCAGCCACTCACCTACCCATCCACTCACCTACCCATCTACTCACCTACCCACCGACCCACACACTCACATACCCACCCATCCACCCACCCACCTACCCACCCACTCACCTACCCTGCCACGTACCCACCCACCTACTCACCCACTCACCTACCCATCCACCCACTCACCTACCCACCCACCTACCCACCCACTAACCTACGCACCCACCTACCCACCCACTCACCTACTTACCTACCTACCCACCCACCCACCCACTCACCTACCCACTCATCTACCCAACCACCTACCCACCCACTCATCTACCCACCCACCTACCCACCCACCTACCCACCCATCCACTCATATACCCACCCACTCACCTACCCACCCACCCACCTACCCACCCACCCACTCATCTACCCAACCACCTACCGAACCCACTCACCTACCCACCCACCCACCCACCTACCCACGCACTCACTCACGTACCCACCCACTCATCTACCCACCCACCTACCCACCCACCTACCCAACCACTTTCCTACCCACCCACTCATCTACCCATCCACCTACCCACCCACCTACTCACCCACTCACCTACCCACCCACCCACCCACTCACCTACCCACCCTCAGCCTTCCCCCAGCACCACAAATCCGTACTCGGCCGAGTCGCTTTAGCGGCATCAATCAGAGCCGCTGTTTGCATTGGGGCGTGGGAAACCAGGAGGTGTGTGTTCTGGGTGTGTGTGTATGTGTGTGTGTGTGTGTTGTGGGGAGCGGTAGTGTAGCGGTTAGCGCGCTGCGCTATGAACCTGGCGACCCGGGTTCGATTCCCGCTCACGGCCAACACCAGTGACGATTATCTGAACCGGTCCCAGGCCTCCCCTAGGTCGACTCAGCCTCAAATGAGTACCTGGTGCGGTGTGTAAACATCGCCACTAGGGAGACAAAGGCGGTCGGGCGTGGTGCTGGCCACCCACCCCCTCGTGTACCGTTCCGGCCTTCATAGGTGCTCGCTAACAGCACTTGCCCCTACAGTCTGTTAAGGCTATATGGGGAATCTTTGTTTTGTGTCTCTGTGTGTGTATGTCTCTGTGTGTGTATGTCTCTGTGTGTGCATGTCTCTGTGTGTGTATGTCTCTGTGTGTGTATGCCTCTGTGTGTGCCTAGTTGTGTGTTTGTGTGTGTATGTCTTTGTGTGTGTGTGTATGCCTCTGTGTCTGTGTATGTCTCTGTGTGTGTCGATGTGTGTGTCTGTGCGTGTGTCTGAGTGTGTGTCTGTGTTTGTGTATGTATGTGTGCGTGTATGTGTGTGTGTGTATGTGTGTGTATGTGTGTGTCTGTGTGTGTATGTCTCTGTGTGTGTCTATGTGTGTGTCTGTGTGTGTGTATGTCGTTGTGTGTGTGTGCATGTCTCTGTGTGTGTGTATGTCTCTGTGTGTGTCTATGTGTGTGTCTGTGCGTGTGTTTGAGTGTGTGTCTGTGTGTGTGTATGTATGTGTGTGTATGTGTGTGTGTATGTGTGTGTATGTGCGTGTCTATGTGTGTATGTGTGTATGTCTCTATGTGTGTGTATGTGTGTGTCTGTGTGTGTGTATGTCTTTGTGTGTGTGTGTATGTCTCTGTGTGTGTCTATGTGTGTGTCTGTGTATGTCTCTGTGTGTGTCTGTGTGTGTATGTCTTTGTGTATGTGTATGTCTCTGTGTGTGTCTATGTGTGTCTGTGCGTGTGTCTGAGTGTGTGTGTGTATGTATGTGTGTATGTATGTGTGTGTGTCTGTGTGTGTGTATGTGTGTGTGTGTATGTCTCTGTGTGTGTCTATGTGTGTGTCTGTGCGTGTGTCTGAATGTGTCTCTGTGTGTGTTCTAGGTGTGTGTTTTGGGTGTGTGTGTGTCTGTATGTGTGTGTGTCTGTGCGTGTGTCTGAGTGTGTATCTGTGCGTGTTTTGGGTGTGTGTGAGTGTGTGTCTGTGTGTGTCTGTGTGTGTGTCTGTGTGTGTGTATGTGTGTGTCTATGTGTGTGTCTGTGTGTGTGTATGTCTCTGTGTGTGTCTGTATGTCTGTGTGTTTGTGTGTGTGTCTGTGTGTCTGTATGTGTGTGTGTCTGTGCGTGTGTCTGAGTGTGTATCTGTGCGTGTTTTGGGTGTGTGTGAGTGTGTGTCTGTGTGTGTCTGTGTGTGTGTCTGTGTGTGTGTATGTGTGTGTGTCTATGTGTGTGTCTGTGTGTGTGTATGTCTCTGTGTGTGTCTGTATGTCTGTGTGTTTGTGTGTGTGTCTGTGTGTCTGTATGTGTGTGTGTCTGTGCGTGTGTCTGAGTGTGTATCTGTGCGTGTTTTGGGTGTGTGTGAGTGTGTGTCTGTGTGTGTCTGTGTGTGTGTCTGTGTGTGTGTATGTGTGTGTGTCTATGTGTGTGTCTGTGTGTGTGTATGTCTCTGTGTGTGTCTGTATGTCTGTGTGTTTGTGTGTGTGTCTGTGTGTCACCAGCTGTAAGTCCCCACTAAGTTACTGTGTATCTCTCTGTTCAGCAGGCCTGACCCTGGCCATGACAAATTACAGCAGTTCTACCACGTGACTTGTCAGCGTCATCATCATCACGTGGAGATTCATAGCAGCAGTCAAATAGAGATACATAGCGACACCATAGAGACACATAGACACCTATAGAGATACATAGAGACACCATAGAGACACATAGAGACACATAGAGATACATAGAGACACATAGAGACACATAGGGACCCATAGAGACACATAGAGATCCATAGAGATACATAGAGACACATAGAGATACATAGAGACACATAGAGACACATAGACACCTATATAGATACATAGTGACTCATAGAGATACATAGAGACTCATAGAGATACATAGAGACGCATAGAGATACATAGAGACACATAGAGACACATAGAGATACATAGAGATACATAGAGATACATAGACACCTATATAGATACATAGTGACTCATAGAGATACATAGAGACTCATAGAGATACATAGAGACACGTAGACACCTATATAGATACATAGTGACTCATAGAGACCCATACAGACCCTTAGAGATACATAGAGACCCATAGAGATACATAGAGACACATAGAGATACATAGAGACACATAGAGATACATAGAGACACATAGAGTCCCATACAGACCCATAGAGACACATAGAGACTCATAGAGATATATAGAGACACATAGAGACCCATAGAGATATATAGAGGCACAGAGATACATAGAGATACCATAGAGACACAAATAGAGATACATAGAGACACATAGAGATACATAGACACCCATAGTGATACATAGACACCCATAAAGATACATAGATACCCATAGAGATACATAGAGACTCATAGAGATACATAGACACAAATAGAGATACATAGAGACACATAGAGATACATAGAGACACATAGAGATACATAGAGACTCAAGAGATACATAGAGACACATAGAGACACATAGAGATACATAGAGACACATAGAGACACATAGAGATACATAGAGACACATAGAGATACATAGAGACTCATAGAGATACATGGACACCTATAGAGATACATAGGGACCCATAGATACAGATAGAGACACATAGAGACACATAGAGATACATAGAGACACATAGAGATACATAGAGATACATAGAGACACGTAGAGATACATAGAGACACATAGAGACACATAGAGATACATAGAGACCCATGGAGACACATAGAGACACATAGAGATACATAGAGACCCATAGAGACACATAGAGATACATAGAGACCCATAGAGACACATAGAGATATATAGAGACACATAGAGACCCAGTGCCCCATAGACCAACTATAAACTATTATTATTATTGTACCAGCTGTAAGTCTCACACCACTGTGTATGTCTCTGTTCAGTAGCCCTGACCCTGGTCGTCACAAATGAGAGCAGCTCTACCACGTGACTTGTCAGCGTCATCATCACCACGTGGAGATTCACAGCAGCAGTCAAATATAGATACATAGCGACACCATAGAGACACATAAACACCTATAGAGATACATAGACACCTATAGAGATACATGGTGACACATAGAGACACATAGAGACACATAGAGATACATGGACACCTATAGAGATACATAGAGACCCATAGAGACACATAGAGACACCATAAAGACACACAGACACCTATAGAGATACATAGAGACCCATACAGACCCATAGAGACACATAGAGATACATAGAGACCCATAGAGACACATAGAGATCCATAGAGACACATAGAGACACAATGAGACCCATAGAAATACATAGAGACACATGGACACTCATAGAGACACAAAGAGACCCATAGAGACACATAGAGATACATAGACACCCATAGAGACACATAGAGATACATAGAGACACATAGAGACCCAGAGACCCATAGACCCAACTATAAACTATTATTATTATTGTTGTATCAGCTGTAAGTCTCACACCGCTGTGTATGTCTCTGGTCGTCACAAATGAGAGCAGCTCTACCACGTGACTTGTCAGCGTCATCACCACCATCACCATCACCACGTGGAGATTCACAGCAGCAGTGAAACACTGTGACACGTGGTGATGTTGATTCTAGACGTGGAGGGGATAAACCCGGGAGGGCCCGAGACGAATCCACACGACCACGGGGAGAGAGACGCAGACTCCAAATCTACAGCAGCAGCAGCAGCAGGCGTCGTCAGGGTCGGGATGGAACCCACGACCTCCTGTATACCAGGCGAGGTAGTCAACATCTCATAGCCACCGTGATGATGATGATGAGAGACAGACACAGGCCTCCTGTAGACCAGGCGAGGTAGTCAACATCTCATAGCCACCGTGATGGTGATGATGATGATGAGAGACAGACACAGACCTCCTGTATACCAGGCGAGGTAGTCGACATCGCATAGCCACCGTGATGATGATGATGAGAGAGAGACACACAGACCTCCTGTAGACCAGGCGAGGTAGTCAACATCTCATAGCCACGGTGATGATGATGAGAGACACAGACCTCCTGTGTACCAGGCGAGATAGTCAACATCTCATAGCCACCGTGATGATGATGATGAGAGAGAGACACAGACCTCCTGTAGACCAGGCGAGGTAGTCAACATCTCATAGCCACCGTGATCATGATGATGATGAGAGAGAGAGAGACACAGACCTCCTGTGTACCTGGCGAGGTAGTCAACATCTCATAGCCACCGTGATGATGATAATGATGAGAGACAGACACAGACCTCCTGTATACCAGGCGAGGTAGTCGACATCGCATAGCCACCGTGATGATGATGATGAGAGACAGACACAGGCCTCCTGTAGACCAGGCGAGGTAGTCAACATCTCATAGCCACCGTGATGGTGATGATGAGAGACAGACACAGACCTCCTGTATACCAGGCGAGGTAGTCGACATCGCATAGCCACCGTGATGATGATGATGATGAGAGAGAGACACAGACCTCCTGTACACCAGGCGAGGTAGTCAACATCTCATAGCCACCGTGATGATGATGATGAGAGACAGACACAGGCCTCCTGTAGACCAGGCGAGGTAGTCAACATCTCATAGCCACCGTGATGGTGATGATGATGATGAGAGACAGACACAGACCTCCTGTATACCAGGCGAGGTAGTCGACATCGCATAGCCACCGTGATGATGAGAGAGAGACACACAGACCTCCTGTAGACCAGGCGAGGTAGTCAACATCTCATAGCCACGGTGATGATGATGAGAGACACAGACCTCCTGTGTACCAGGCGAGATAGTCAACATCTCATAGCCACCGTGATGATGATGATGAGAGAGAGACACAGACCTCCTGTAGACCAGGCGAGGTAGTCAACATCTCATAGCCACCGTGATCATGATGATGATGAGAGAGAGAGAGACACAGACCTCCTGTGTACCTGGCGAGGTAGTCAACATCTCATAGCCACCGTGATGATGATGATGATGATGAGAGACAGACACAGACCTCCTGTATACCAGGCGAGGTAGTCGACATCGCATAGCCACCGTGATGATGATGATGAGAGACAGACACAGGCCTCCTGTAGACCAGGCGAGGTAGTCAACATCTCATAGCCACCGTGATGGTGATGATGATGATGAGAGACAGACACAGACCTCCTGTATACCAGGCGAGGTAGTCGACATCGCATAGCCACCGTGATGATGATGATGATGAGAGAGAGACACAGACCTCCTGTACACCAGGCGAGGTAGTCAACATCTCATAGCCACCGTGATGATGATGATGATGATGAGAGACAGACACAGACTTCCTGTAGACCAGGCGAGGTAGTCAACATCTCATAGCCACCGTGATGATGATGAGAGAGAGACACAGACCTCCTATAGACCAGGCGAGGTAGTTAGCATCTCCTAGCCACCGTGATGATGACAAGAGAGACACACACCTCCTGTATACCAGGCGAGGTAGTCAACATCTCCTAGCCACCGTGATGATGATGATGATGAGAGAGAGACACACAGACCTCCTGTATACCAGGCGAGGTCGTCAACATCTCACAGCCACCGTGATGATGATGAGAAAGAGAGAAACAGACCTGCTGTAGACCAGGCGAGGTAGTGAACATCTCATAGCCATTGTGATGATGATGATGATGAGAGAGATACAGACCTCCTGTATACCAGGCGAGGTAGTTAACATCTCATAGCCACTGTGATGATGATGATGATGAGAGAGATACAGACCTCCTGTATACCAGGCGAGGTAGTCAACATCCCCTAGCCACCGTGATGATGATGATGAGAGAGAGAGAGAGACACAGACCTCCTGTATACCAGGCGAGGTAGTCAACATCTCATAGCCACCGTGATCATGATGATGATGATGATGAGAGAGACACAGACCTCCTGTGTACCAAGCGAGGTAGTCAACATCTCATAGCCACCTTGATGATGATGATGATGACAGAGAGAGACACAGACCTCCTGTGTACCAAGCGAGGTAGTCAACATCTCCTAGCCACCGTGATCATGATGATGATGATGAGAGAGAGACACAGACCTCCTGTATACCAGGCGAGGTAGTCAACATCTCATAGCCACTGTGATGATGATGATGAGAGAGAGACACAGACCTCCTGTATACCAGGCGAGGTAGTCAACATCTCATATCCACCGTGATGATGATGATGAGAGAGAGAGAGACACAGACCTCCTGTGAACCAGGCGAGGTAGTCAACAACTCCTAGCCACCGTGATGATCATGATGATGATGAGAGAGAGAGAGACACAGACCTCCTGTAGACCAGGCGAGGTAGTCAACATCTCATAGCCACCGTGATGATGATGAGAGACAGACACAGACCTCCTGTATACCAGGCGAGGTAGTCAACATCCCCTAGCCACCGTGATGATGATGATGATAGAGAGAGACACAGACCTCCTGTAGACCAGGCGAGGTAGTCAACATCTCATAGCCACCGTGATGATGATGATGATGATAGAGAGAAGAGAGAGACACAGACCTCCTGTAGACCAGGCGAGGTAGTCAACATCTCATATCCACCGTGATGATAATGATGAGAGAAGAGAGAGACACAGACCTCCTGTAGACCAGGCGAGGTAGTCAGCATCTCATAGCCACCGTGATGATGATGATGATGAGAGAGAGACACATACCTCCTGTATACCAGGCGAGGTAGTCAACATCTCCTAGCCACCGTGATGATGATGATGAGAGAGAGCGAGAGAGAGACACACAGACCTCCTGTGTACCAGGCGAGGTAGTCAACATCTCATAGCCACCGTGATGATGATGAGAGAGAGAGAGACACAGACCTCCTGTGTACCAGGCGAGGTAGTCAACATCTCATAGCCACCGTGATGATGATGATGATGATGAGAGAGAGACAATGTCGACTTCATAGACGCTGCAGACACTGCTGCTCCTGCACGCTACCGCTAAGCGCACTTGCCCCTGCAGCCCTGCTCGAGGCTACGCGGGGGAGCTTTGTCTTTGTGCGGCAGTGTGGATGGAGGAGAGAGGAGGGGGTCATTGTTTGTCCTCCTGCTCAATCTCATCACGAGGCCTGGGACGGCGATGTGGAGGGATGGTGGGAGCGAGGAGCAATCTCTAGGGCGAGTCTGGGGGGCGTGGTGACACTGTGTGTGTGTGTGTCACTGTGTGTGTGTGTCACTGTGTGTGTGTGTCACTGTGTGTGTCACTGTGTGTGTCACTGTGTGTGTCACTGTGTGTGTGTCACTGTGTGTGTCACTGTGTGTGTGTGTCACTGTGTGTGTGTGTGTGTCACTGTGTGTGTCACTGTGTGTGTGTCACT
Organism: Petromyzon marinus; assembly: GCF_048934315.1. Taxonomy (NCBI): domain Eukaryota; kingdom Metazoa; phylum Chordata; class Hyperoartia; order Petromyzontiformes; family Petromyzontidae; genus Petromyzon; species Petromyzon marinus. The sequence goes on along the minus strand of NC_133740.1, from coordinate 6,110,527 downwards.
GTGTCTGTGTGTGTCATTGTGTGTCACTGTGTGTGTCACTGCTCAATCTCATCACGAGGCCTGGGACGGCGATGTGGAGGGGTGGTGGGAGCGAGGAGCAATCTCTAGGGCGAGTCTGGGGGGGAGTGGTGTCACTGTGTGTGTGTCACTGTGTGTGTGTCACTGTGTGTGTCACTGTGTGTGTCACTGTGTGTGTCACTGTGTGTGTGTCACTGTGTGTGTCACTGTGTGTGTGTCACTGTGTGTGTGTCACTGTGTGTGTCACTGTGTGTGTGTGTCACTGTGTGTGTCACTGTGTGTGTCACTGTGTGTGTGTGTGTTTCTGTGTGTGTCACTGTGTGTGTGTGTCACTGTGTGTGTCACTGTGTGTGTGTGTCACTGTGTGTGTGTGTCACTGTGTGTGTGTGTCACTGTGTGTGTCACTGTGTGTGTGTGTCACTGTGTGTGTGTCACTGTGTGTGTCAGTGTGTGTGTCAGTGTGTGTGTGTCACTGTGTGTGTGTGTCACTGTGTGTGTGTGTCACTGTGTGTCACTGTGTGTGTGTGTGTCACTGTGTGTCACTGTGTGTGTGTCACTATGTGTGTGTCACTGTGTGTGTCACTGTGTGTGTGTCACTGTGTGTCACTGTGTGTGTGTCACTGAGTGTGTCACTGTGTGTCACTGTGTGTGTGTCACTGTGTGTCACTGTGTGTGTCACTGTGTGTGTGTCACTGTGTGTGTCTGTGTGTGTGTGTCACTGTGTGTGTCACTGTGTGTGTCACTGTGTGTGTGTGTCACTGTGTGTGTCACTGTGTGTGTGTCACTGTTTGTCACTGTGTGTGTGTCACTGTGTGTCACTGTGTGTGGTGTCACTGTGTGTGGTGTCACTGTGTGTCACTGTGTGTGTGTCACTGTGTGTGTGTGTCACTGTGTGTGTCACTGTGTGTGGTGTCACTGTGTGTGTCACTGTGTGTGTGTGTCACTGTGTGTGTGTCACTGAGTCTGTGTATGTGTGTCACTGTGTCTGTGTATGTGTGTCACTGTGTGTGTGTGTCAATGTGTGTGTGTGTCAATGAGGAGCTCACAAATCCTTGAAAGATCTGGGCAAGGTCCCATCGGTGAGCTCCTCCGGCGGGCAAGGCTGCGATGGCTGGGTCATGTAGCCCGCATGCCCAGCCACCGCATGCCGAAACAGCTTTTGTTTGGCCGGATTGAGGGGGCTAAGCGGGCGCGGCACGGGCTAGAGAAGAGATGGAGTGATGTGGTACAGGAGGACGTGTAGCTGAGTGGACTTGCCGATGACTGGTACCAGCGGTGTCAAGATCGGCCTCTGTGGAGGAGGCTCGTGAAGGACGCTACTGGGCAGTTGGAGGCAGTCGCCCTCCAACAACAACGGAGGGCGGAGGAGCGACGCTCAGAACAACGAGCGGAGCGCCGGGTGGCTAAAGCACAGCAGGTTTGCACAGTAGGGGGCACAGGTGGTGCATCAGCCAGTCATCTCAGTCAGTCGACCCGTGGCACCTGGGTCTGCCCCGTGACCTCCTGCCAGCGGGCGTTCGACACTTCACGTGGCCTCAAGGTGCACATAGCCTGGCACAAGCGTCGTGGTGACGTCACCGCCACTTAGTGGCGAATGGCGGTTGTTGTGTGTGTGTGTCACTGTGTCTGTGTATGTCGCTGTGTGTGTGTCAATGTGTGTGTGTCACTGTCTGTGTGTGTGTCACTGTGTCTGTGTGTGTCGCTGTGTGTGTCACTCTGTCTGTGTGTCACTGTCTTTGTGTATGTCACTGTGTGTGGTGTCACTGTGTGTGTGTGTCACTGTGTGTGTGTGTGTCACTGTGTGTGTGTGTCACTGTGTGTGTGTCACTGTGTGTGTGTGTCACTGTGTGTGTGTGTCACTGTGTGTGTGTGTCACTGTGTGTGTGTGTGTGTCACTGTGTGTATGTCACTGTGTGTGTGTCGCTGTGTGTGTGTCACTGTGTGTGTGTGTCACTGTGTGTGTGTGGAGTGGTCGTGTAGTGGGTAACGCTACGCTGCACTATGAACCCGGCGTACTGAGTTTGATTCCCGCTCACGGCCAACACCGCCAGTGACAGCGATCATCTGAGTTGGTGTTGATTTGGTGTGACGAGGTGAAATGGTTGAGTGAATGACTGGGTGAATGAGTAACTGGGCGAGTGAGTGGTTGGGTGAGTGAGTGGATGGGTGGGTGGTTGGGTGAGTGAGTGAGTGGGTGAGTGAGTGAGTGAATGAGTGAGTTAGTGAATGGATGAGTGGGTGGGTGAGTGAGTGAATGGGTGAGTGGTTGGATGAGTGTGTGAGTGGGTGGATGATTGAGTGGATGAGTGGGTGAATGGGTGGGTGAGTGGGTGAGGGGGTGGATGAGTGGGCGGATGAGTGGGTGAGGGGGTGGATGAGTGGGCGGATGAGTGGGTGAGTGGGTGGATGGGTGGGTGGATGAATGGGTGCGTGGCTGAGTGGGTGAGTGAGTGAATGAGTGAGTTAGTGAATGGATGAGTGGGTGGATGAGTAGGTGGGTAAAAGAATACGTTTATGTGTGAGTGAGTGAGTGAGCGAGCAAATGGGTGAGTGGGTCGATGAGTGAGTGGGTGAGCGAGTCAGTGGGTGAGTGCATGGATGAGTGAGTGGGTGGATGAGTCGGTGGGTTAGTGGGTGGATGAGTGAGTGGGTGGATGAGTCGGTGGGTGAGTGGATGGATGAGTGAGTGGGTGAGTGAGTGAGTGTGTGAGTGGGTGAGTGGGTGAATGAGTGTGTGAGTAGGTGAGTGGGTGAATGAGTGAGTGACTGAGTGAGTGGGTGAGTGTGTGAGTGGGTGAGTGTGTGAGTGGGTGAGTGAGTGAGTGTGTGGGTGAGTGTGTGAGTGAGTGAGTGACTGAGTGAGTGGGTGAGTTACTGAGTGAGTGGGTGAGTGGGTGAGTGAGTGTGTGTGTGAGTGGGTGAGTGAGTGCTGTAAGCACTCACACCAGTGTTCCTCATTTAAGTCTGAGTCAACCTAGAGGGGGAGAGGCCGGGCGTGCTAACCGCTGCACCACCGCTCCCCGCTCAAATCACACGCACGCTCACTTAAAATAAAGTAAAAATTACCAACAAATTGAGGCGTCTGGGTACAGTCGGGGGATAAATGTAACTTTATAAATAAATAAAATTACGTCTAAATAAGTGCGGTTATATAATTATATAACTCGCTATATAATTATATAACTCGCAGGCTTAAATTGTGTTCCCACGGGTCGGGGTTTCGCTTCAGCTGTGACGGAGTCAGACCTTGACACGACAGGAATGTTATCTCTCTCTCACTCCCCACTCTCTCTCTCTCTCACTGCCTCCCTACTCTCTCTTTCACTATATCTCTCACTCTCTCTCTCATTCCCCACTCTCTCTCTCTCACTCCCCACTCTCTCTCACTCTCCCTCCCTACTCTCTCTCTCTCTCACTCTCTCTTTCACTCTCTATCTCACTATCACTCTCTCTCTCACTCTCTCCCACTACTCTCCCCCTACTCTCTATCTCTCTCTCACTCTCTCACTCTCCCTCTCTCACTCACTCTCCTACTCACTCACTCTCTCTCTCACTCTCTCGCTCCCTCCCTACTCTCTCACTCTCTCCCACTCTCTCCCACTACTCTCCCCCTACTCTCTCCTACTCACTCTCTCTCTCACTACTCTCCCCCCCTACTCTGTCTCCCCCACTCTCTCCTACTCCCTCACTCTCTCACTCACTCTCTCTCTCTCTCACTCTCTCACTCTCTCTCGCTCCCTCCCTACTCTCTATCTCTCTCACTCACTCTCTCCCACTACTCTCCCCCCACTCTCTCTCCCAACTCTCTCTCCCCCCGACTCTCTATGTTCCCCCCTCTACTCTCTCCTACTCACTCTCTCTCCCCCACTCTCTCTCTCACCAACTCTCTCTCTCTCCCACTCTCCCCTCTCTCTCACTCCCTCCCTACTCTCTATCTCTCACTCTCCGCTAATCTCTCCCCCCCCTACTCTCCCCCACTCTCTCTCTCTCCCACTCTCCCCTCTCTCTCACTCCCTCCCTACTCTCTATCTCTCACTCTCCGCTAATCTCTCCCCCCCCTACTCTCCCCCACTCTCTCTCTCTCACTCTCCCCTCTCTCTCACTCCCTCCCTACTCTCTCTCTCTCTCCCCCACTCTCTCCCCCACTCTCCCCCCCCCTACGCTCACCCACGCTCTCTCTCTCTCTCCCTCCCACTCTCTCCCCCACTCTCCCCTCACTCCCTCCAATTGTCACTGTCTCCCCACGCCCACGATGGCTCACTCACCCACTCGCTCAACCATTGATCCATCCACCCACCCACTCACCCACTCGCTCAACCATTGATCCATCCACCCACCCACTCACCCACTCGCTCAACCATTCATCCACCCACTCACCCACTCACCCATTCGCTCATCCACTCATTCACCCACCCACTCATTCACCCACTCGCTCGCTCAAACACTTATCCACCCACTCACACACACACACTCGCTCATCCACCCACCCACTCATCCACCCACTCGCTCAACCACTCATCCACCCACTCATCCACCCACCCACTCACCCATTCGCTCAACCACTCATCCACACACTCATCCACCCACCCACCCACTCACCCATTCGCTCAACCACTCATCCACCGACTCACCCACCCACCCACTCACCTATTCGCTAAACCACTCATCCACCCACCCACTCATGCACCCACTCGCTCGCTCAAACACTTATCCACCATCTCACACACCCACTCGCTCATCCACCCACCCACTGATGTACCCACTCGCTCAATCACTCATCCACCCACTCATCCACCCACTCACCCACTCACCCACTCGCTCAACCATTCATCCACCCACTCACCCACTCACCCATTCGCTCATCCACTCATCCACGAACCCACTCATCCACCCACTCGCTCGCTCAAACACTTATCCACCCACTCACACACACACACTCGCTCATCCACCCACCCACTCATCCACCCACTCGCTCAACCACTCATCCACCCACTCATCCACCCACCCACTCACCCATTCGCTCAACCACTCATCCACCCACTCATCCACCCACCCACCCACTCACCCATTCGCTCAACCACTCATCCACCGACTCACCCACCCACCCACTCACCCATTCGTTCAACCACTCATCCACCCACCCACTCATGCACCCACTCGCTCGCTCAAACACTTATCCACCATCTCACACACCCACTCGCTCATCCACCCACCCACTGATGTACCCACTCGCTCAACCATTCATCCACCCACTCATCCACCCACCCACCCACTCACCCACTCGCTCAACCATTCATCCACCCACTCACCCACTCACCCATTCGCTCATCCACTCATCCACGAACCCACTCATCCACCCACTCGCTCGCTCAAACACTTATCCACCCACTCACACACACACACTCGCTCATCCACCCACCCACTCATCCACCCACTCGCTCAACCACTCATCCACCCACTCATCCACCCACCCACTCACCCATTCGCTCAACCACTCATCCACCCACTCACCCACCCACCCACTCACCCATTCGCTCAACCACTCATCCACCGACTCATCCACCCACCCACTCACCCATTCGCTCAACCACTCATCCACCCACCCACTCGTCCACCCACTCGCTCGCTCAAACACTTATCTACCCACTCACACACACACTCGCTCATCCACCCACCCACTCATCCACCCAATCGCTCAACCACTCATCCACCCACTCATCCACCCACTCACCCACTCACCCATTCGCTCAACCATTCATCCACCCACTCACCCACTCACCCATTCGCTCAACCACTCATCCACCCACCCACTCATCCACTCACTCGCTCGCTCAAACACTTATCCACCCACTCACACACACACTCGCTCAACCACTCATCCACCCACTCATCCACCCACCCACCCACTCACCCATTCGCTCAACCATTCATCCACCCACTCACCCACTCACCCATTCGCTCAACCACTCATCCACGAACCCACTCATCCACCCACTCGCTCGCTCAAACACTTATCCACCCACTCACACACACACTCGCTCATCCACCCACCCACTCATCCACCCACTCGCTCAACCACTCATCCACCCACTCAGCCACCCACCCACCCACTCACCCATTCGCTCAACCACTCATCCACCGACTCACCCACCCACTCACCCATTCGCTCAACCACTCATCCACGAACCCACTCATCCACCCACTCGCTCGCTCAAACACTTATCCACCCACTCACACACACACACTCGCTCATCCACCCACCCACTCATCCACCCACTCGCTCAACCACTCATCCACCCACTCATCCACCCACCCACCCACTCACCCATTCGCTCAACCATTCATCCACCCACTCACCCACTCACCCATTCGCTCAACCACTCATCCACGAACCCACTCATCCACCCACTCGCTCGCTCAAACACTTATCCACCCACTCACACACACACTCGCTCATCCACCCACCCACTCATCCACCCACTCGCTCAACCACTCATCCACCCACTCAGCCACCCACCCACCCACTCACCCATTCGCTCAACCACTCATCCACCGACTCACCCACCCACTCACCCATTCGCTCAACCACTCATCCACGAACCCACTCATCCACCCACTCGCTCGCTCAAACACTTATCCACCCACTCACACACACACACTCGCTCATCCACCCACCCACTCATCCACCCACTCGCTCAACCACTCATCCACCCACTCATCCACCCACCCACCCACTCGCTCAACCATTCATCCACCCACTCACCCACTCACCCGTTCGCTCAACCACTCATCCACCCACCCACTCATCCACCCACTCGCTCGCTCAAACACTTATTCACCCACCCACTCGCTCATCCACCCACCCACTCATCCACCCACTCGCTCAACCACTCATCCACCCACTCATCCACCCACCCACCCACTCACCCATTCGCTCAACCACTCATCCACCGACTCACCCACCCACCCACACACCCATTCGCTCAACCACTCATCCACCCACCCACTCAACCACCCACTCGTTCGCTCAAACACTTATCCACCCACTCACACACCCACTCGCTCATCCACCCACCCACTGATGTACCCACTCGCTCAATCACTCATCCACTCACTCATCCACCCACGCACTCACCCACCCACTCGCTCAACCATTCATGAACCTACCCACCCACTCACCCACCCACTCACTCAACCACTCATCCACACACTCACCCACCCACCCACCCACTCACCCACTCGCTCAACCACTTATCCACCCACTCACCCACCCACCCACTCACCGACCCACGCGCTCAACCACTCATCTACCCACTCATCCACCCACCCACTCGCTCAACCACTCATCCACCCATTCATCCACCCACCCACTTATCCACCCACTCACCCACCCACCCACGCACCCACCCACTCGCTCAACCACTCATCTACCCACTCATCCACCCACGCACTCACCCACCCACTCGCTCAACCACTCATCCACCCACTCACCCACCCACCCACGCACCCACCCACTCGCTCAACCACTCATCTACCCACTCATCCACCCACCCACTCACCCACCCACTCGCTCAACCACTCATCCACCCACTCACCCACCCACCCACCCACGCATCCACCCACTCGCTCAACCACTCATTCACCCACCCACTCATCCACCCACTCACTGGTATGAGCAACAACAACCACCGCTATTCGCCACTAGGTGGCAGCGATGATACCACAAAGCACGTGCCAGGCTGGGTGCACTTTGAGGCTATCACGTGACGTGTCGAGCGCTCGCTGGCAGCAGGTCACGTGACAGAGCCTGCAGGTGCCACGTGTTCACTGACTGAGATGACCGTCAGATGCACCACCTGTGCCACCCGCTGTGCCAGGCTAGGTGCATGAGGTCACAGGACAGACCCTGCAGGTGCCACGTGTTCACTGAGTGAGATGACCGTCAGATGCACCACCTGTGCCCCCTACTGTGCCAATCACCCACCCACAACACTAACCCACTCACTCATTCACTCCGCCACCGACTCACTCATTCACTAACCCACTCTCTCATTCACTCACCCACTCACTCACCCACTTAGTCACCAGCACACTCCCCGACCCACTCACCCACTTACGCACCCACTCACTCACTCACCCACTCACTCATTCACTCACCCACTCACTCACTCACCCACTCACTCAGTCACCAGCACACTCACCCACCCACTCACCCACTCACTCACCCACTCACTCACTCACCCACTCACTCATTCACTTACCTACTCACTCATTCACCCACTCACTCACCCACTCACTCACCAGCCCACTCACTCACCTACACAGTTACCCACTCACCCACTCACCCACTCATTCACCCACTCACTCACTCATCCACTCACTCACCCAATCACCCACCCGTTCACTCACCCACTTACCCACTCAGTCACCCGCTCACTCACTCACTCACCCATTCACTCACCCACTCATTCACTCACCCACCCACCCACCCACTCACCAATTCTCTCCCCCACCCATCCATTCACCAACACACTCACCCACCCACTCACTCACCAGACCACTGACTCACGCGCTCACTCACCCACTCACTTACTCACCCACCCACCCACCCACTCACCCACTCATCCACTCACCCACTCACTTACTCACTAACCCACTCACTCACCAGCCCACTCACTCACCCGCTCACTCATCCACTCGCTCACTCACCCACCCACTCAATCACCCAACCACTCACCCACCCACTCACTTACTCACTCACCAACCCACCCACTCACCCACTCATGCACTCACTCACCCACTCACTCACTCACCCACCCACCCACTCACCCACTCATCCACTCACCCACTCACTCACCCACCAACTCACGCACTTCACCCACTCACACACTCACTACACACTCACTCACTACACACACATTAAATCACCCATTCACCCATTCACTCAGTACACACTCACTCACTCATTCACCCACTCACTCACTACACACATACTTTCACACACTCACCTCACCACTCACACACACTCACTCACCCACTCACTCACTGCAAACACTCACTCACTCACTCACCCACTCACTACAACAACAACCGCCATTCGCCACTAAGTGGCGGTGACGTAATGACGACGCTTGTGCCAGGCTATGTGCACCCTGAGGCCACGTGAAGTGTCGAACGCCCGCTGGCAGGAGGTCACGGGGCAGACCCAGGTGCCACGGGTCGACTGACTGAGATGACTGGCTGATGCACCACCTGTGCCCCCTACTGTGCCAACCTGCTGTGCTTTAGCCACCCGGCGCTCCGCTCGTTGTTGTGAGCGTCGCTCCTCCGCCCTCTGTTGTTGTTGGAGGGTGACTGCCTCCAACTGCCCAGTAGCGGCGTCCTTCACGAGCCTCCTCCACAGAGGCCGATCTTGACACCGCTGGTACCAGTCATCGGCAAGTCCACTCAGCTCCACGTCCTCCTGTACCACATCACTCCATCTCTTCTCTAGCCCGTGCCGCGCCCGTTTAGCCCTCTCGATCCGGCCGAACAAAAGCTGTTTCGGCATGCGGTGGCTGGGCATGCGGGCTACATGACCCAGCCATCACAGCCTTGCCTGCCGGAGGAGCTCACCGATGGGACCGTGCCCAGATCTTTCAAGGATTTGTGAGCTCCTCACACAATCCAGCCTGGTTAAACCCAGGATGGATCGTAGGTAGGCCAGCCTAAATGTTTGTAACCGGCGAAGATGTTCCATTAGGGGGGTCCACGTTTCGCAAGCGTAGAGAAGGGAGGGAATGACCGTGGCCGAGAAGACCTGAAGCTTAGTGCGGAGCGACAGACCAGGTAGCTTCCACACAGCGTTACGCAACCGATGAAAAGATATTGCCGCTCGACTGATTCGGAGTGAGACCTCTGCTGTTAAACTGGAGCCGGTCATAAGCACTGCCCAGGTATGGGAAACTCTCCACTCTCTCCACAACTGCCCCATCACCGATTGGGAGTTGTGGGGGTGGAGTGTCCGATGCTACAAAATACCCAGGCAGATGCTTAGTTTGGTGGGATTGATGGTAACTCCCCACCTCTTAGTGGCAAGCTCCAGGTTCAGCAGCAGCGCCTCCAACTCCTCCTTCTGAGTGAGCAGCAATCACCAGATCATCGACATAAATAAAGTGGTTGAGCAATAGGGAGCCATCCCTTGACCGCTCCCAGGCATCGATCTAAGGCATCTGACTCATCAGCCTTGCCTGCATCCCTCCACGGATGTTCGTCTTCAGTGCGGGCATAAGTAACCACGGCCATCAATCCTCACCTCCAGTTGATGGGAAGGCGAGCCTAAAGTAGCCTGGGGCTTACAGCTTCCCACACCTCACCGCCACGCTCCCACGCCCCCTTCATTCTTTTGCTCAGAGGAAGAGCCACACCTTGTTGTTTGGCAGTCTCCTGCCCCGAGTAGAGGACTGTCCACCCCTCATGGTGGCAGGAGCCAGAGCCGGTCCACCGGACCTCCTGAATGCCACAGAGATCCAGGCGGTACCGGTCCAGCTCCCGACAGAGGAGGTGGCAGCCTCTCCTCCGCAGTGAGCGTTCGAATATTCCACGTGGCCACACGTAGTGGCTTTTCGTTGTTGCTGGAGGAGCCCCGAGTGTAGATATTCAATCTCCTGGCTCCGCTAAATGGGGTTTGGCCAGGAGACGTCATAGACGCCTGGCCCCCCGGGGCCTCCGGCACAAGCTTATTAATTAAAATTTTCCGTCGTAGTTAGTGGTAATTAATTGAAGGTGGAGGGGTTACCAGCCCCTCGCACCCGTCCAGAGCCCCCGTTTAGCCACTGTGGTGGACACAGACGGCATGAGGGGAGAGGCCAAACGGAATTGGCCCTCCCCCCACAGCACTGTCCACGACAGAGTTGCCTGTCCGGCACCGCGAGGAGGTTGGGGGTTGTGACACCACCACCACCACCATCACCACCACCACGACCACCACCACAACCACCATCACCACGATCACCACCACAACCACCATCACCACGATCACCACCACCATCACCACCACGATCACCACGACCACCACCAACACCACCACGACCACGACCATCACCACCACCATCATCACCACAACCATCACCACCATCATCACCACCATCACCACCACCACCATCAGCACGACCACCACCACCACCACCACCACGACCACCACCATCACCACGACCACCATCACCACCACCATCACCACCACGACCACCACCACCACCACCACCACCACGACCACCACGACCACCATCACCACCACAACCACCACCATCACCACCACCATAACCACCATAACCACCACCACCACCACCACCATCACCACCACCACAACCACCACCATCACCACCATCACCACCACGACCACCATCACCACCACAACCACCACCATCACCACCATCACCACCATCACCACCACCACCATCACCACGACCACCATCACCACCACAACCACCACCATCACCACCACCATCATCACCACCACCACCACAGTGACAACTCCTCACTCTGCGTATCGAGAGAGAGGTTTCTCATTCAGAGGTCTCCGAGAGAGATGGTGGTGGTGAGGGCGGAAACTGAACCATCACTTTAACAAAACAAATGTCATCAGAACAACAACAACAACAACAATTCTTATCATTCTATAAATTTACGACGATCCGGGCACAATGCCTAGGGAGATTTATTTTGAACCTTGGATCGCATCGTCCCGTTGAGATTTGACGTTCGGTTGCAAAAGAAAATAAATCAACAACCCAACTTCATCATTTTTATTATTATTGCAAATATAACTACGCGCGGATGTAAGACGAAATTTTGAGACCAAATACGGGGGTCTAAGAAGCAATATGACAACACGGGATGATTACATCGCCTTTTGAATATCATCTGTCAAGTAATATGCGTCTGTGTATGTGTATATATAGTGAGTGAGTGGGTGAGTGGGTGAGTGAGTGGGTGAGTGAGTGGGTGGGTGAGTGAGTTGGTGAGTGAGTGGGTGGGTGAGTGGTTGAGTGAGTGGGTAAGTGAGTGAGTGGGTGATTGAGTGAGTGAGTGGGTGAGTGGGTGAGTGAGTGAGTGGGTGAGTGAGTGAGTGGGTGAGTGAGTGGGTGAGTGATTGGGTGGGTGAGTGGTTGGGTGAGTGGGTCAGTGAGTGAGTGAGTGGGTGAGTGAGTGAGTGGGTGAGTGAGTGGGTGGGTGAGTGGGTGGGTGAGTGAGTGAGTGAGTGGTTGAGTGAGTGGGTGAGAGAGTGAGTGAGTGAGTGGGTGAGTGAGTGAGTGAGTGGTTGAGTGAGTGAGTGAGTGGGTGAGTGAGTGAGTGGGTGAGTGAGTGGGTGGGTGAGTGGGTGAGTGAGTGAGTGGGTGAGTGAGTGGGTGGGTGAGTGGGTGAGTGAGTGAGTGAGTGGGTGAGTGGGTGAGTGGAGTGGTGGGGGTGGTGAGTGAGTGAGTGAGTGAGTGGGGGTGGGTGAGTTGGGTGAGTGAGTGAGTGTGTGGGGTGAGTGAGGGAAATGTTGCTTATATAGTGTTTGCTGGCCCACCAGGCAGGATTTTGTAGTCTCATCAGCACAACAACAATCAAACATCACACTCCATCACTACCATACTACCACACTACCACCACCACACACCACTACCACACTACCACACTACCACACCACCACTACCACTTCCACACTACCACTACCACACTACCACTACCACACTACCAAACTACCACTACCACACTACCACTACCACAATACCACTACCACACTACCACTACCACACAACCACTACCACACTACCACTACCACACAACCACTACCACACCACCACTACCACACTACCACACTACCACTACCACACTACCACTACCACACTACCACTACCACACTGCCACACTACCACATTACCACACTACCACTACCACACTACCACACTACCACTACCACACTACCACACTACCACTACCACACTACCACTACCACACTACCACTACCACACTACCACACTACCACTACCACACTACCACACTACCACCAACACATACCACTACCACACTACCACTACCACACTACCACTACCACACTACCACTACCACACTGCCACACTACCACTGCCACACTACCACACTATCACTACCACACTACTACTACCACTACCACGCTACCACTACCACACTACCACTACCACACTACCACTACCACACTACCACTACCACACTACCACTACCACACTACCACACTATCACACTACCACTGCCACAACCCCACAACCACTACCATACTACCACTACCACACTACCACACTACCACTACCACACTACCACTACCACACTACCACTACCACACTACCACTACCACACTACCACTACCACACTACTACTACCACTACCACATTACCACTACCACACTACCACACTACCACCACCAACACATACCACCACCACACTACTACTACCACACTAACACTACCACACTACCACTACCACACTACCACTACCACACTACCACACTAACACTACCACACTACCACTACCACACTACTACTACCACACTACCACTAACACACTACCACTACCACACTACCACTACCACACTACCACTACCACACTACCACACTACCACACTACCACTACCACACTACCACTACCACACTACCACTACCACACTACCACTACCACACTACCACTACCACACTACTACTACCACCACCACACTACCACTACCACACTACCACTACCACACTACCACTACCACACTACCACTACCACACTACCACTACCACACTACCACACCACCACTACCACACTACCACTACCACACTACCACTACCACACTACCACACTACCACACTACCACTACCACACTACCACTACCACACTACCACTACCACACTACCACACTACCACTACCACACTACCACACTACCACTACCACTACCACACTACCACACTACTACTTCCACACTAACACCAACACACTACCACTACCACACTACCACTACCACACTACCACACTACTACACTACCACTACCACACTACCACTACCACACTACCACTACCACACTACTACTACCACACTACCACACTACCACTACCACACTACCACTACCACACTACCACTACCACACTACCACACTACCAATACCACACTACCACTACCACACTACCACACTACCACTACCACACTACCACAATACCACTACCACAATACCACTACCACACTACCACTACCACACTACCACTACCACACTACTACTACCACACTACCACTACCACACTACTACTACCACTACCACATTACCACTACCACACTACCACACTACCACCACCACACTACCACCACCACACTACCACTACCACACTAACACTACCACACTACCACTACCACACTACCACTACCACACTACCACTACCACACTACCACACTACCACTACCACACTACCACTACCACACTACCACTACCACACTACCACTACCACACTACCACTACCACACTACCACTACCACACTACCACACTACCACTACCACACTACCACACTACCACCACCACACTACTACTTCCACACTAACACCAACACACTACCACTACCACACTACCACTACCACACTACCACACTACTACACTACCACACTACCACTACCACACTACCACACTACCACTACCACACTACCACTACCACACTACTACTACCACACTACCACACTACCACTACCACACTAGCACTACCACACTACCACTACCACACTACTACTACCACACTACCACACTACCACTACCACACTACCACTACCACACTACCAATACCACACTACCACTTCCACACTACCACTACCACACTACCACTACCACACTACCACACTACCAATACCACACTACCACTACCACACTACCACACTACCACTACCACACTACCACACTACCACTACCACACTACCACACTACCACACTACCACACTACCACTACCACACTACCACACTATCACACTACAACTACCACACTACCACTACCACACTACCACTACCACACTACCACACTACCACTATCACACTACCACACTACCACTACCACACTACCACTATCACACTACCACTATCACACTACCACACTACCACACTACCACTACCACTTTCACACTACCACTATCACACTACCACACTACCACTACCACACTACCACTACCACTATCACACTACCACTATCACACTACCACACTACCACTACCACACTACCACTATCACACTACCACTATCACACTACCACTATCACACTACCACACTAACACTATCACACTACTACACTACCACCACCACACTACCACTACCACACTACCACTACCACTACCCCACTACCACACTACCACACTACCACTACCACACTACCACTACCACACTACCACTACCACACTACCACACTACCACTACCACACTACCACACTACCACACTACTACTACCACACTACCACACTACCACACTACCACTATCACACTACCACACTACCACTACCACACTACTACTACCACTACCACACTACCACTACCACACTACCACTACCACACTACCACTACCACACTACCACTACCACACTACCACTACCACACTACCACTACCACAGTACCACTACCACACTACCACACTGCCACTACCACACTACCACTACCACACTACCACTACCACACTATCACACTACCACTACCACACTACCACTACCACACTACCACTACCACACTACCCCCACCACACTACCACCACCACACTACCAATACCACTACCACACTACCACTACCACCACCACACTACCACCACCACACTACCACCACCACACTACCACTACCACACTACCACACTTCCACCACCACACTACCACACTACCACCACCACACTACCACTACCACACTACCACCACCACACTTCCACCACCACACTACCACTACCACACTACCACTACCACACTACCACTACCACACTACCACTACCACACTACCACTACCACTATCACACTACCACACTACCACTACCACACTACCACTACCACACTACCACCACCACACTACCACTACCACACTACCACTACCACCACCACACTACCACCACCACACTACCACCACCACACTACCACTACCACACTACCACACTTCCACCACCACACTACCACACTACCACCACCACACTACCACTACCACACTACCACCACCACACTACCACCACCACACTACCACTACCACACTACTACTACCACACTACCACTACCACACTACCACCACCACACTTCCACCACCACACTACCACTACCACACTACCACTACCACACTACCACCACCACACTACCACTACCACACTACCACTACCACTATCACACTACCGCACTACCACTACCACACTACCACTACCACACTACCACTACCATACTACCACCACCACACTACCACTACCACACTACCACTACCATACTACCACCACCACACTAACACTACCACACTACCACTACCATACTACCACCACCACACTACCACTACCACACTACCACACTACCACACTACCACTACCACACTACTACTACCACTCTACCACACTACCACACTACCACTACCACTCTACCACACTACCACACTACCACCTCCACACTACCATCACCACACTACCACCACCACACTACCACTACCACACTACCACTACCACACAACCACTACCACACTACCACTACCACACTACTACTACCACTCTACCACACTACCACACTACCACTACCACTCTACCACTACCCTGGCTCTGACAGGAGAGGGCGGTACAGCAAAGTGTATGGACACCACTCACTCATTCATACACTCATTCACTCACTCATACACTCACTCATTCACTCATTCACTCATTCACTCACTCAAACACTCACTCACTCATACACTCACTAACTCACTCATACACTAACTCATTCACCCACTCATACACTTACTCACTTATACACTCACTCACTCATACACTAACTCATACACTCACTTATACACTCACTCATACACCCACTCATCCACTTACTCATACACTAACTCACTCATACACTCACTCATACACTAACTCATTCACCCACTCATACACTTACTCACTTATACACTCACTCACTCATACACTAACTCATACACTCACTCATACACTCACTCATACACCCACTCATCCACTTACTCATACACTAACTCACTCATACACTCACTCATACACTAACTCATTCACCCACTCATACACTCACTCATTCACCCACTCATACACTAACTCATTCACCCACTCATACACTTTCTCACTCACTCATACACTCACTCACTCATACACTAACTCACTCATACACTCACTCATACACTAACTCATTCACCCACTCATACACTCACTCATTCACCCACTCATACACTAACTCATTCACCCACTCATACACTTTCTCACTCACTCATACACTCACTCACCCACCCACTCACTCACTAACCCACCCACCCACTCACAGGGGTTTAGGAACAGATCAGTCCCCCTGTGCCCGGAGTCGAACTCAGGTGCCCCGGGTCACGGCCACCACGGCACCAGCGACATCGCCAGCGGCGTCTCGTAACCCACTTCGCTTTAATCCAGAAACGTGGCAACAGATCTCACTCATACCACACACTCACTCACTCACCCACCCACCCACTCACCCACTCACCCACTCACCCACCCACCCACTCACTCACCAACTCACTCACCAACTCACTCATACACTCACTCACTCACTCATACACTCACTCACTCATACACTCACTCACTCACCCACACACCCACTCACCCACTCACCCACCCACCCAGCGGCGTCTCGTCACCCACTTCGCTTTAATCCAGAAATGTGTCAACAGATCTCACTCATACCACACACTCACTCACTCATAAACTCACTCATACACTCACTCACTCACCAACTCACTCATACACTCACTCGCTCACCAACTCACTCACCAACTCACTCATACACTCACTCACTCATACACTCACTCACCAACTCACTCACCAACTCACTCATACACTCACTCATACACTCACTCATACACTCACTCATACACTCACCCACTCACTCATACACTCACTCACTCATACACTCACTCACTCACCCACACACCCACTCACCCACTCACCCACTCACCCACTCACTCACCCACCCACCCAGCGGCGTCTCGTCACCCACTTCGCTTTAATCCAGAAACGTGGCAACAGATCTCACAGTCGCGACATCGCAACGTGACCACGGACGTGGAACAAGTTGCCCATCATCATCAGCATTGTAATCATCATCAGCATTGCAATCATCATCAGCATTGTAATCATCATCATTGTAATCATCATCAGCATTGTAATCATCATCATTGTAATCATCAGCATTGTAATCATCATCAGCATTGTAATCATCATCATTGTAATCATCAGCATTGTAATCATCGTCATTGTAATCATCATCATTGTAATCATCATCAGCATTGTAATAATCATCATTGCAATCATCAGCATTGCAATCATCATTGTAAGCATCATCAGCATTGTAATCATCATCATTTTAATCATCATCAGCATTGTAATCATTATCATTGTAATCATCACCATTGTAATCATCATCATTGTAATCATCATCACCATTGTAATCATCATCATTGTAATCATCATCATCGTAATCATCATCATTGTAATCACCATCATCATTGTAATCATCATCATCATTGTAATCATCATCATCAGCATCATCAGCATTGTAATCATCATCAGCATTGTAATCATCATTGTAATCATCAGCATTGTAATCATCATCATTGGAATCATTGTAATCATCATCATTGTAATAATCAGCATTGTAATCATCATCAGCATCATCATCAGCATTGTAATCATCATTATCATCAGCATTGTAATCATCATTGTAATCATCATTAGCATTGTAATCATCATCATTGCAATCATTGTAATCATCAGCATTGTAATCACCAGCATTGTAATCATCATTAGCATAATCAGCCTTGATAAAATCATCAACATCATAATCAGCATCATCAGTATTGTAATCATCAGCATTATAAGCATCATCATCAGCATCATCATCAGCATTGTAGTAATCAACATCATTAGCATTATAATCATCATCAGCATTATAAATATCATCATCAGCATCATCATCAGCATTGTGATCATCAACATCATCAGCATTGTAATCATCAGCATTATAATAATAATAGTCATTATCAGCATCATCATCAGCATTGTAATCATCATCAGCATCATCATCAGCATTGTGATCATCAGTATCATCATCAGCATCATCAGCATTGTAATCATTCATCATTATAATCATCAGCATTATAATAATCATCATCAGTATCATCATCAGCATTGTAATCATCATTGGCATCATCATCAGCATCATCATCAGCATTGTAATCATCATTAGCATCATCAACATCATGCTTATCATCAGCAACACATTTATAATCATCAGCAGCACACGTGTGCACAAAATAAAACGGGGAAGGCATCATGTGAGCATCATCATCATCATCAGCATCATACTTATCATCGGCATCATCATCATCAGCACGTGTGTGCCCAAAGTTCCTGTGCTAAACCAACAGAACAATTAAAATCAGCATCATCATCAGCAGCACGCGGTATGAATACACCGCAGAACCGAGGGCACATTTTACTTAAAATCAAAATCATCATCATCATCAGCAATGTCATCATCATCATCAGCGATGTCATTATCACCATCATCCTCTATTGTTACACCACCACGTGAGTGAACGAGCGGCAAGAACGTCACTTTAAAGATGAGAAGGGGTGGGGGTTGTGCGTTCAAATACAGTGGGGGAACAACCACAACCACCACCATCACCATCACCACCACCACCTCCATCACCACCTGAATCACCACCTCCTGAATCACCACCACCACCAACACCACCACCACCACCACCAGCACCACCTCAATCACCACCTCCACCACCACCACCACCACCACCACCTCAACCACCACCACCTCAATCACCACCACCACCTCAATCACCACCTTAATCACCACCACCACCATCACCACCACCACCACCACCACCTCAATCACCACCAGCACCACCAACACCACCTGAATTACCTCAATCACCACCACCTCAATCACCACCACCACTACCACCACCACCACCACCACCACCACCTCAACCACCACCACCACCACCTCAATCACCACCTTAATCACCACCACCACCTCAATCACCACCACCACCTCAATCACCACCACCACCTCCATCACCACCACCACCATCACCTCAATCACCACCACCACCTCCACCACCTCCATCAGCACCACCACCACCTCCACCACCTCCATCACCACCACCACCATCACCTCAATCACCACCACCTCAATCACCACCACCACCACCATCACCACCACCACCACCACCAACACCACCTCAACCACCACCACCTCAATCACCACAACCACCTGAATCACCACCACCATCACCACCACCACCACGTCAATCACCACCACCACCACCACCACCACCTCCATCACCACAACCTTAATCACCACCATCACCACCAACACCACCACCTTAATCACCACCACCACCACCACCATCACCACCACCACCAACACCACCAACACCACCTCAATCACCACCATCACCACCACCACCTCAATCACCACCACCACCTCCATCACCACCACCACCTTAATCACCACCACCACCACCACCACCTCCATCAACACCACCTTAATCACCACCACCACCACCACCATCACCACCACCACCAACACCACCTCAACCACCACCACCTTAATCACCACCACCACCACCACCACCTTAATCACCACCACCATCACCACCTCCATCACCACCACGACCTCAATCACCACCACCACCACCAACACCACCTCAATCACCACCATCACCACCACCACCTCAATCACCACCACCACCTCCATCACCACCACCACCTTAATCACCACCACCACCACCTCCATCACCACCACCTTAATCACCACCACCACCACCACCATCACCACCACCACCAACACCACCTCAACTACCACCACCTTAATCACCACCACCTTAATCACCACCACCATCACCACCTCCATCACCACCACGACCTCAATCACCACCACCACCACCACCACCACCTCAACCACCATCACCACCACCTCAATCACCACCTCAATCACCACCATCACCACCGCAATCACCACCACCACCTCAATCACCACCTCCATCACCTCCACCACCACCACCATCACCACCACCACCTCAATCACCACCACCACCTCCACCACCACCTCAACCACCATGATCACCACCTCAATCACCACCACCACCACCTCAATCACCACCACCACCTCAATCACCACCAGCACATCCACCACCATAATCACCACCAACTCCACCACCACCACCTCCACCACCACCTCCACCTCCACCACCACCACCACCACCACCACCATCACCACCACCACACCCACCACCACCTCCATCACCACCACCACTTCAATCACCACCACCACCACCACTACCACATCCAGTACCAACTCCACCACCTCAACCACCATCACCACCATCACCTCAACCACCACCTCCATCACCACCTCAATCACCATCACCACATCCACCAAAAAACTCCACCACCACCTACATCACCACCAAAATCACCACCAACTCCACCACCACCACCTCAATCACCACCACCACCACATCCACCACCACTACCACCACCTCAATCACCACCTCCATCACCACCACCTCAATCAGCACCACTACCTCAATCACCACCTCAATCACTACTTCAATCACCACCACCACCTCAATCACCACCACCTAAACCACCACCACCACCACCACCTCAATCACCACGACCACCTCAATCACCACCTCAATCACCACCATCACCACATCCACCACCACAATCACCACCAACTCCACCACCACCATTACCTCCACCTCCACCACCACCTCCACCACCTCCACCTCCATTACATCAACCACCAACTCCACCACCTCCACCACCACCTCCACCACCTCCACCACCTCCATCACCACCTCCACCACCACCACCACCACCACCACCATCACCACAACCACCTTAATCACCACCACCACCACAACTCCACCACCACCACCACCACCTCAATCACCACCACCACCACCACCACATCCACCACCACCACCACCACCTCAATCACCACCTCCACCTCCACCACCACCACCATCACCACCACCACCTCAATCACCACCACCATTACTACCACCACCACCTCAATCACCACCACCACCACCTCAACCACCACCTCAACCACCACCACCTCAATCACCACCACCACCTCCATCACCACCACCACCTCAATCACCACCACCATCACCACCACCACATCCACCACCAACTCCACCACCACCTCCATCACCACCTCCACCACCACCATCACCACCTCCACCTGCATCACCACCTCCACCACTACCACCACCTCCACCACCACCACCACCTCCACCACCACCTCCACCACCACCACCACCACCACCACCTCAATCACCACCACCAACTCCACCACCACCTCCATCACCACCACCACCACCAGGGTCTGTCCCGTGACCTCGTGCACCTAGCCTGGCACAGCGGGGTGGCACAGGCGGTGCATCTGACGGTCATCTCAGTCAGTCGACACGTGGCACCTGCAGGCTCTGTCACGTGACCTCGTGCTGCCATTGAGCCGTCGACACTTCACGCGATGGCCTCGAAGTGCACCCAGCCTGGCGCAGCCGCCGTGGTGACGTCACCAGGAGGAGCATTACGTCACAGCGCGTCGACTAATCTCCACCTTGTGCCGTCTGTACGACGTGGGTGGAGCGTTTGCCCGGCGAATCACAGCCTTCCCGTCTGACAGGTAGGGCTGATCTCCGGTGGTGGATGAGTCTTTCTATAGGTGGGAAGGCTAACAACACTGGTGGACCTGGTGTGGCCACAACAACTTGGGGCCAAACTGCTCTAAAGACAAGTTGAGATGGTTGTGGACTTGAGGAAGAATTGCAGCCACACTCACCACCCCCCTCCCCCTCCATCGCCCTGTTAAAGACTCCCCAGTCAAAAAAATTGGTGGAGTCCTTTCGCTTGCTGGGCACTAGTTCTCCCTCAAGTGGGGAAAACTGAACGTCAGCTCCCTCGCCGAGAGAGGATGCACTTCCTACGGCAGCTGAAGAGATTCAGCCTGCCGGAGACAATGGTGGTTGCAATCCTATAGAGCGATCATTAAATCCGTCCTCAGCTCCTCCGTGACCGCCAAACTGCTCTAAAGACAAGTTGAGATGGTTGTGGACTTGAGGAAGAATTGCAGCCACACTCACCACCCCCCATCCCCCCCCCCCCCCCACATCGCCCTGTTAAAGACTCCCCAGTCAAAAAAATTGGTGGAGTCCTTTCGCTTGCTGGGCACTAGTTCTCCCTCAAGTGGGGAAAACTGAACGTCAGCTCCCTCGCCAAGAGAGGATGCACTTCCTACGGCAGCTGAAGAGATTCAGCCTGCCGGAGACAATGGTGGTTGCAATCCTATAGAGCGATCATTAAATCCGTCCTCAGCCGTCCGTAACCGCCAAATTGCTCTAAAGACAAGTTGAGATGGTTGTGGACTTGAGGAAGAATTGCAGCCACACTCACCACCCCCCATCCCCCCCCCCTCCATCGCCCTGTTAAAGACTCCCCAGTCAAAAAAATTGGTGGAGTCCTTTCGCTTGCCGGGCACTAGTTCTCCCTCAAGTGGGGAAAACTGAACGTCAGCTCCCTCGCCGAGAGAGGATGCACTTCCTACGGCAGCTGAAGAGATTCAGCCTGCCGGAGACAATGGTGGTTGCAATCCTATAGAGCGATCATTAAATCCGTCCTCAGCTCCTCCGTGACCGCCAAATTGCTCTAAAGACAAGTTGAGATGGTTGTGGACTTGAGGAAGAATTGCAGCCACACTCACCACCACCCCCCCCCCTCCCCATCGCCCTGTTAAAGACTCCCCAGTCAAAAAAATTGGTGGAGTCCTTTCGCTTGCCGGGCACTAGTTCTCCCTCAAGTGGGGAAAACTGAACGTCAGCTCCCTCACCGACGAGAGGATGCACTGCCAGAGACAATGGCGGTTGCAATCCTATAGAGCGATCACTGAATCCGTCCTCAGCCCGTCCGTGACCGTCTGGTCCGCCGCCGCCGCTTGCCGCAAGGACGAGGGCGGACTGCGGCGGAATCATCCACACCGCTGATTAGGTGATTGCCTGCAATCTACCCAAAAAAAAAAGCATCGAGGACCTGGACACCACGAGGACCATGAGGCCGGGGAGGAAGATTCGTGGCCGATCCCTCTCTCGCCCCGGACGCTGGTCTGTTCCAGCTACTCAACGTGCGGCAATCAGGGCCAAAACCTCACGCCACAAAAAAACAGTTATGCTTTACGTCCGTTCGCTGGCCTGTTGAACAAGGCCAAGGGCTTACATTGATTGATTTAAAAAAAAAAAACCATTTTATCAACGTAATGACACCTTGCCGATATTAACTATGTTAAGCTATTTGTATTTTTTTTATTTTTTTTAATTATATCTTAAAGCTATTTTATATTCGATATTTATTCAATTTTATATACGCTTCAGCCCCTTGTGTGTTAGTTAGACTTTTAACCCTTATTATTATAGTTAGACTTGTTTAAAACTTATTTAAGATTTTAGATTCCTGTATGTTGAATGTATGCACCCATCCTGCCAAAGTAAATTCCGTGTCGGTGTGGACTTTCATGGCGAATAATAAAACCCTTTCTGATTCTGATAGAGGACTGCAGATCTCGGGCAGGTAGTCACCCATCCTTGTGTAGGTCGTGGCGGTGGACTATCTCAGTAGCCACCCATCCTTGTGTAGGTCGTGGTGGTGGACTAACTCACTAGTCACCCATCCTTGTGTAGGTCGTGGTGGTGGACTAACTCACTAGTCACCCATAATGGTGTAGGTCTTGGTGGTGGACTATCTCAGTAGTCACCCATCTTTGTGTAGGTCGTGGTGGTGGACTAACTCACTAGTCACCCATCGTTGTGTAGGTCTTGGTGGTGACTAACTCAGTAGTCACCCATCCTTGTGTAGGTCGTGGTGGACTATCTCAGTAGCCACCCATCCTTGTGTAGGTCGTGGTGGTGGACTATCTCAGGTAGTCACCCATCATTGTGTAGGTCGTGGTGGTGGACTATCTCAGTAGCCACCCATCATTGTGTAGGTCGTGGTGGTGGACTATCTCAGTAGTCACCCATCATTGTGTAGGTCGTGGTGGTGGACTAACTCACTAGTCACCCATAATTGTGTAGGTCGTGGTGGTGGACTAACTCAGTATTCACCCATCATTGTGTAGGTCGTGGTGGTGGACTATGTCAGTAGTCACCCATCCTTGTGTAGGTCGTGGTGGTGGACTAAATCAGTAGTCACCCATCCTTGTGTAGGTCGTGGTGGTGGACTAAATCAGTAGTCACCCATCATTGTGTAGGTCGTAGTGGTGGAGTATCTCAGTAGTCACCCATCCTTGTGTAGGTCGTGGTGGTGGACTAACTCAGTAGTCACCCATCATAGTGTGGTCGTGGTGGGTGGACTGGCTCGCTGGTGGGTGGACTGGCTGTCTGGTGGGTGGACTGGTTGGCTGGTGGGTGGACTGTCTGGCTGGTGGGTGGACTGGCTGGTGGGTGGACTGGCTGGTGGGTGGACTGGCTGGCTGGTGGGTGGACTGGCTGGCTGGTGGGTGGTGAATGGACTGGCTGGTGGGTGGGTGGACTGGTTGGCTGGTGGACTGGCTGTCTGGTGGGTGGACTGGTTGTCTGGTGGACTGGTTGGCTGGTGGGTGGACTGGCTGGATGGTGGGTGGACTGGTTTGCTGGTGGACTGTCTGGTGGGTGGACTGGCTGGCTGGTGGGTGGACTGGCTGGCTGGTGGACTGTCTGGTGGGTGGACTGGTTGGCTGGTGGGTGGACTGGCTGGCTGGTGGGTGGACTGGCTGGTGGGTGGACTGGTTGGCTGGTGGGTGGACTGGTTGGCTGGTGGGTGGGTGGACTGGCTGTCTGGTGGGTGGACTGGCTGGCTGGTGGGTGGACTGCCTGTCTGGTGGGTGGACTGGCTGGTGGGTGGTCTGGCTGGTTAGTGGGTGGACTGGCTGGTGGGTGGACTGGCTGGTGGGTGGGTGGACTGGCTGGTGGGTGGGTGGACTGGCTGGTGGGTGGGTGGACTGGCTGGTGGGTGGGTAGACTGGTTGGTGGGTGGACTGGCTGGCTGGTGGGTGGACTGGCTGGCTGGTGGACTGGCTGGTGGGTGGGTGGGTGCACTGGTTGGTGGGTGGTCTGGCTGGTGGGTGGTCTGGCTGGTTAGTGGGTGGACTGGCTGGTGGGTGGTCTGGCTGGTTAGTGGGTGGACTGGCTGGTGGGTGGACTGGCTGGTGGGTGGGTGGACTGGCTGGTGGGTGGGTGGACTGGCTGGTGGGTGGGTGGACTGGCTGGTGGGTGGGTAGACTGGTTGGTGGGTGGACTGGCTGGCTGGTGGGTGGACTGGCTGGCTGGTGGACTGGCTGGTGGGTGGGTGGGTGCACTGGTTGGTGGGTGGTCTGGCTGGTTGGTGGGTGGACTGGTTGGCTGGTGGGTGGACTGGCTGGTGGGTGGGTGGACTGGTTGGTGGGTGGACTGGCTGGTGGGTGGGTGGTCTGGCTGTCTGGTCGGTGGACTGGTTGGTGGGTGGACTGGTTGGCTGGTGGGTGGACTGGCTGGCTGGTGGACTGGCTGGTGGGTGGACTGGTTGGCT
Organism: Petromyzon marinus; assembly: GCF_048934315.1. NCBI lineage: Eukaryota > Metazoa > Chordata > Hyperoartia > Petromyzontiformes > Petromyzontidae > Petromyzon > Petromyzon marinus. The sequence continues at coordinate 6,083,684 of NC_133740.1, read as the reverse complement.
GGTGGGTGGACTGGCTGGCTGGTGGACTGGCTGGTGGGTGGACTGGTTGTCTGGTGGGTGGACTGGCTGGTGGGTGGACTGGCTGGTGGCTGGACTGGTTGTCTGGTGGACTGGTTGGCTGGTGGGTGGACTGGCTGGTGGGTGGGTGGGTGGACTGGCTGAGCCCTAGGAGGTGAAGTAGGCACTCTGCATCGAGTACAGATGCTGGATGGGATTGCCCAGCTTGGCGCGGGCAGCAGCAGCAGCAGCAGCAGCGGCAGGAGGCAGAGGAAGTGGCTCGGCGTGACCCACAATGCAGTGCTGCGGCTTCCTGTCTCCCCCGCAGTGGAAGTAGCTCGCGTGGCCTCGCAGACACAACAACAACAAACACACACAACAACAAACACACACACAGACAACAACAACAATAACCACCAGAGACACAACAACAACAAACACACACAACAACAAACACACACACACACAACAACAACAATAACAATAACCACCAGAGACACAACAACAACAAACACACACAACAACAACAATAACAATAACCACACAACAACAACAACAAAAACACACAACAACAACAACAATAACCACCAGAGACACAACAACAACAAATACACACAACAACAACAACAACAATAACCACCAGAGACACAACAACAACAAACACACACAACAACCACAATAACCACCAGAGACACAACAACAACAAACACACACAACAACAACAATAACAACAATAACCACCAGAGACACAACAACAACAAACACACACAACAACAACAACCACACAACAACAACAACAACAATAACCACCAGAGACACAACAACAAACACACAACAATAACAACCACACAACAACAACAACAATAACCACCAGAGACATAACAACAACAACAACAACAATAACCACCAGAGACACAAGCACAACAACCACAATAACCACCAGAGACACAATCACAACAACCACACACAACAACAACAACCACACAACAACCACACAACAACCACACAACAACAACAATAACCACCAGAGACACAACCACAACGACCACAATAACCACCAGAGACACAACCACAACAACCACACACAGACACAACCACAACAACAATAACAACAATAACCACCAGAGACACAACAACAACAACAACAACAAACACACACAACAACAATAACCACACAACAACCACACAACAACAACAACCACAATAACCACCAGAGACACAACAACAACAACAAACACACACAACAACAACAACAACCACACAACAACCACACAACAACAACAATAACCACCAGAGACACAACCACAACAACAACAATAACCACCAGAGACACAACCACAACAACCACACACAACAACATCAACCACACACAACAACAACAACAACCACACAACAACCAAAATAACCACCAGAAGAACAACCACAACAACCACACAACAACAACAATAACCAGAGACACAACCACAACAATCACACACAACAACAACCACAACAACCACACACAGACACAACCACAACAACCACACACAGACACAACAACAACAACCACACAACAACAATAACCACCGGAGACACAACCACAACAACCATACACAACAACACAGACACAACCACAATAACCACCAGAGACACAACCACAACAACCACCCACAGACACAACAACAACAACAACCACACACAACAACAACAACAACCACACCCAGACACAACAAAAACAATCACACACACGCAACCACAATAACCACACACAGACAACAACCACAACAACCACACACAGACACAACCACAACAACCACACACAGACACAACAACAATCACACACAAACACAACCACAACAACCACACACAGACACAACCACAACAACCACACACAACAACAACCACACACAGACACAACAACAACCACACACAACCACAACAACAAAAACACACAGACACAACCACAACAACCACACACAACAACAACAACCACACACAGACACAACCACAACAACCACACACAGACACAACCACAACAACCACACACAGACAACAACAACAACAACAAAAACACACAGACACAACCAAAACAACCACACACAGACACAACAACAATCACACACAGACACAACCACAACAACCACACACAGACACAACCACAACAACAACACACACAACCACAACAACCACACACAGACACTACAACAACCACACACAGACACAACAACAACAACCACACACAACAACATCCACACACAGACACAACCACAATAACCACCAGACACACAACCACAACAACCACACACAACCACAACAACAAAAACACACAGACACAACCACAACAACCACACACAGACACAACCACAACATACACACACAGACACAACAACAACAATCACACACAGACACAACCACAACAACCACACACAAAAACAACAACCACACACAGACACAACCACAACAACCACACACAGACACAACCACAACAACCACACACAGACACAGCCACAACAACCACACAGACACAACCACAACAACAACCACACACAGACACAACCACAACAACCACACACAGACACAACCACAACAACCACACACAGACACAACCACAACAACCACACACAACAAAAACAACAACAACCACACACACACAACAACCACACACAGACACAACCACAATATCCACCAGACACACAAACACAACAACCACACACAACCACAACAATAAAAACACACAGACACAACCACAACTACCACACACAGACACAACCACAACAACCACACACAGACACAACAACAACAATCACACACAGATACAACCACAACAACCACACACAAACACAACAACCACACACAAACACAACCACAACAACCACACACAAACACAACAACCACACACAGACACAACCACAACAACCACACACAGACACAACAACAACAACAACCACACACAGACACAACAACAACAATCACACACAGATACAACAACACTCACACACAGACACAACCACAAGAACCACACACAAACACAACAACCACACACAGACACAACCACAACAACCACACCCAGACACAACAACAACAATCACACACGCAACCACAATAACCACACACAGACAACAACCACAACAACCACACACAGACACAACCACAACAACCACACACAGACACAACAACAATCACACACAGACACAACCACAACAACCACACACAGACACAACCACAACAACCACACACAACAACAACAACAACCACACACAGACACAACAACAATCACACACAGACACAACCACAACAACCACACACAGACACAACCACAACAACCACACACAAAAACAACAACCACACACAGACACAACCACAACAACCACACACAGACACAACCACAACAACCACACACAGACAACAACAACAACAACAACAACAACAAAAACACACAGACACAACCACAACAACCACACACAGACACAACAACAATCACACACAGACACAACCACAACAACCACACACAGACACAACCACAACAACCACACACAACCACAACAACCACACACAGACACAACTACAACAACCACACACAGACACAACAACAACAACAACCACACACAACAACATCCACAAACAGACACAACCACAATAACCACCAGACACACAACCACAACAACCACACACAACCACAACAACAAAAACACACAGACACAACCACAACAACCACACACAGACACAACCACAACAACCACACACAGACACAACAACAACAATCACACACAGACACAACCACAACAACCACACACAAACACAACAACCAAACACAAACACAACCACAACAACCACACACAGATACAACAACAACAATCACACACACACAACCACAACAACCACACACAGACAACAACAACAAAAACACACAGACACAACCACAACAACCACACACAGACACAACCACAACAACCACACACAGACACAACCACAACAACCACCAGACACACAAACACAACAACCACACACAACCACAACAACAAAAAAACACAGACACAACCACAACAACCACACACAGACACAACCACAACAACAATCACACACAGACACAACAACAACAATCACACACAGACACAACCACTACAACCACACACAAACACAACAACCACACACAGACAACAACAACAACGACAATCACACACAGATACAACAACAATCACACACAGACACAACCACAACAACCACACACAGCCACAACCACAACAACTACACCCAACAACAACAACAACAACAACCACACACAGACACAACAACAACATCAACAACAACAACAACAACCACACACAGACACAACCACAACAACCACACCCAGACACAACAACAATCACACACGCAACCACAATAACCACACACAGGCAACAACCACAACAACCACACACAGACACAACCACAACAACCACACACAGACACAACAACAATCACACACAGACACAACCACAACAACCACATACAGACACAACCACAACAACCACACACAACAACAACAACAACAACAACCACACACAGACACAACAACAATCACACACAGACACAACCACAACAACCACACACAGACACAACCACAACAACCACACACAAAAACAACAACCACACACAGACACAACCACAACAACCACACACAGACACAACCACAACAACCACACACAGACAACAACAACAACAACAACAACAACAACAACAAAAACACAGACACAACCACAACAACCACACACAGACACAACAACAATCACACACAGACACAACCACAACAACCACACACAGACACAACCACAACAACCACACACAACCACAACAACCACACACAGACACAACTACAACAACCACACACAGACACAACAACAACAACAACCACACACAACAACATCCACACACAGACACAACCACAATAACCACCAGACACACAACCACAACAACCACACACAACCACAACAACAAAAACACACAGACACAACCACAACAACCACACACAGACACAACCACAACAACCACACACAGACACAACAACAACAATCACACACAGACACAACCACAACAACCACACACAAACACAACAACCACACACAAACACAACCACAACAACCACACACAGATACAACAACAACAATCACACACAGACACAACCACAACAACCACACACAGACAACAACAACAACAACAACAACAACAACAACAAAAACACACAGACACAACCACAAAAACCACACACAGACACAACCACAACAACCACACACAAACACAACCACCAGACACACAAACACAACAACCACACACAACCACAACAACAAAAAAACACAGACACAACCACAACAACCACACACAGACACAACCACATCAACAATCACACACAGACACAACAACAACAATCACACACAGACACAACCACTACAACCACACACAAACACAACAACCACACACAGTCAACAACAACAACCACACACAGACACAACAACAACAACAATCACACACAGATACAACAACAATCACACACAGACACAACCACAAGAACCACACACAGACACAACCACAACAACCACACACAGACACAACCACAACAACTACACCCAACAACAACAACAACAACAACAACAACCACACACAGACACAACAACAACAACAACAACATCAACAACAACAACACACAGACACAACCACAAAAACCACACACAGACACTACCACAACGACCACACACAGACACAACCACAACAACCACACACAGACACAACCACAACAACCACACACAGACACAACCACAACAACCACACACAGACACAACAAGAACAACCACACACAACATCAATAACAACAACAATCACACACAGGCACAACCACAACAACCACACACAGACACAACCACAATAACCACCAGTGATAAAACCACAACAACCACAAACAGACACAACTACAACAACCACACGCAACCACAACAACCACACACAGACACTACCACAACAACCACACACAGACACAACCACAACAACCACACACAACAACATCCACACACAGACACAACCACACACAGACACAACCACAACAACCACACACAACAACCACACACAGACACAACCACAACAACCACACACAGACACAACCACAACAACCACCAGACACACAAACACAACAACCACACACAACCACAACAACCACACACAGACACAACCACAACAACCACACACAAACACAACAACCACACACAAACACAACCACAACAACCACACACAGATACAACAACAACACACAGACACACACAGACACAACAACAACAACCACACACAGACACAACCACAACAACAACCACACACAGACACAACAACAACAACCACACACAACCACAACAACAAAAACACACAGACACAACCACAACAACCACACACAGACACAACAACAATCACACACAGACACAACCACAACAACCACACACAGACACAACCGCAACAACCACACACAACCACAACAACCACACACAGACACAACAACAACAACCACACACAACAACATCCACACACAGACACAACCACAATAACCACCAGACACACAACCACAACAACCACACACAACCACAACAACAAAAACACACAGACACAACCACAACAACCACACACAGACACAACAACAACAATCACACACAGACACAACCACAACAACCACGCACAAACACAACAACCACACACAAACACAACCACAACAACCACACACAGATACAACCACAACAACCACACACAGACACAACCACAACAACCACCAGACACACAAACACAACAACCACACACAACCACAACAACCACACACAGACACAACCACAACAACCACACACAAACACAACAACCACACACAAACACAACCACAACAACCACACACAGATACAACAACAACACACAGACACACACAGACACAACAACAACAACCACACACAGACACAATCACAACAACAACCACACACAGACACAACAACAACAACCACACACAACCACAACAACAAAAACACACAGACACAACCACAACAACCACACACAGACACAACAACAATCACACACAGACACAACCACAACAACCACACACAGACACAACAACAACAACCACACACAACAACATCCACACACAGACACAACCACAATAACCACCAGACACACAACCACAACAACCACACACAACCACAACAACAAAAACACACAGACACAACCACAACAACCACACACAGACACAACAACAACAATCACACACAGACACAACCACAACAACCACGCACAAACACAACAACCACACACAAACACAACCACAACAACCACACACAGATACAACCACAACAATCACACACAGACACAACCACAACAACCACACACAGACAACAACAACAACAACAAAAACACACAACCACAACAACCACACACAGACACAACCACAACAACCACACACAGACACAACCACAACAACCACCAGACACACAAACACAACAACCACACACAACCACAACAACAAAAAAACACAGACACAACCACAACAACCACACACAGACACAACCACAACAACAATCACACACAGACACAACAACAACAATCACACACAGACAACAACAACAACCACACACAGACACAACAACAACAACAACAACAACAACAACAATCACACACAGATACAACAACAATCACACACAGACACAACCACAAGAACCACACACAGACACATCCACAACAACTACACCCAACAACAACAACAACAACCACACACAGACACAACAACAACAACATCAACAACAACAACAACAACACACAGACACAACCACAAAAACACACACAGACACAACCACAACAACCACACACAAAAACAACAACCACACACAGACACAACAACAATCACACACAGACACAACCACAACAACCACACACAGACACAACCACAACAACCACACACAAAAACAACAACCACACACAGACACAACCACAACAACCACACACAGACACAACCACAACAACCACACACAGACAACAACAACAACAACAACAACAAAAACACACAGACACAACCACAACAACCACACACAGACACAACAACAATCACACACAGACACAACCACAACAACCACACACAGACACAACCACAACAACCACACACAACCACAACAACCACACACAGACACAACTACAACAACCACACACAGACACAACAACAACAACAACCACACACAACAACATCCACAAACAGACACAACCACAATAACCACCAGACACACAACCACAACAACCACACACAACCACAACAACAAAAACACACAGACACAACCACAACAACCACACACAGACACAACCACAACAACCACACACAGACACAACAACAACAATCACACACAGACACAACCACAACAACCACACACAAACACAACAACCAAACACAAACACAACCACAACAACCACACACAGATACAACAACAACAACAATCACACACACACACAACCACAACAACCACACACAGACAACAACAAAAACACACAGACACAACCACAACAACCACACACAGACACAACCACAACAACCACACACAGACACAACCACAACAACCACCAGACACACAAACACAACAACCACACACAACCACAACAACAAAAAAACACAGACACAACCACAACAACCACACACAGACACAACCACAACAACAATCACACACAGACACAACAACAACAATCACACACAGACACAACCACTACAACCACACACAAACACAACAACCACACACAGACAACAACAACAACGACAATCACACACAGATACAACAACAATCACACACAGACACAACCACAACAACCACACACAGACACAACCACAACAACTACACCCAACAACAACAACAACAACCACACACAGACACAACAACAACAACATCAACAACAACAACAACAACAACAACAACAACAACAACCACACACAGACACAACCACAACAACCACACCCAGACACAACAACAATCACACACGCAACCACAATAACCACACACAGGCAACAACCACAACAACCACACACAGACACAACCACAACAACCACACACAGACACAACAACAATCACACACAGACACAACCACAACAACCACATACAGACACAACCACAACAACCACACACAACAACAACAACAACCACACACAGACACAACAACAATCACACACAGACACAACCACAACAACCACACACAGACACAACCACAACAACCACACACAAAAACAACAACCACACACAGACACAACCACAACAACCACACACAGACACAACCACAACAACCACACACAGACAACAACAACAACAACAAAAACACAGACACAACCACAACAACCACACACAGACACAACAACAACCACACACAGACACAACCACAATAACCACCAGTGATAAAACCACAACAACCACAAACAGACACAACTACAACAACCACACGCAACCACAACAACCACACACAGACACTACCACAACAACCACACACAGACACAACCACAACAACCACACACAACAACATCCACACACAGACACAACCACACACAGACACAACCACAACAACCACACACAACAACCACACACAGACACAACCACAACAACCACACACAGACACAACCACAACAACCACCAGACACACAAACACAACAACCACACACAACCACAACAACCACACACAGACACAACCACAACAACCACACACAAACACAACAACCACACACAAACACAACCACAACAACCACACACAGATACAACAACAACACACAGACACACACAGACACAACAACAACAACCACACACAGACACAACCACAACAACAACCACACACAGACACAACAACAACAACCACACACAACCACAACAACAAAAACACACAGACACAACCACAACAACCACACACAGACACAACAACAATCACACACAGACACAACCACAACAACCACACACAGACACAACCGCAACAACCACACACAACCACAACAACCACACACAGACACAACAACAACAACCACACACAACAACATCCACACACAGACACAACCACAATAACCACCAGACACACAACCACAACAACCACACACAACCACAACAACAAAAACACACAGACACAACCACAACAACCACACACAGACACAACAACAACAATCACACACAGACACAACCACAACAACCACGCACAAACACAACAACCACACACAAACACAACCACAACAACCACACACAGATACAACCACAACAACCACACACAGACACAACCACAACAACCACCAGACACACAAACACAACAACCACACACAACCACAACAACCACACACAGACACAACCACAACAACCACACACAAACACAACAACCACACACAAACACAACCACAACAACCACACACAGATACAACAACAACACACAGACACACACAGACACAACAACAACAACCACACACAGACACAACCACAACAACAACCACACACAGACACAACAACAACAACCACACACAACCACAACAACAAAAACACACAGACACAACCACAACAACCACACACAGACACAACAACAATCACACACAGACACAACCACAACAACCACACACAGACACAACCGCAACAACCACACACAACCACAACAACCACACACAGACACAACAACAACAACCACACACAACAACATCCACACACAGACACAACCACAATAACCACCAGACACACAACCACAACAACCACACACAACCACAACAACAAAAACACACAGACACAACCACAACAACCACACACAGACACAACAACAACAATCACACACAGACACAACCACAACAACCACGCACAAACACAACAACCACACACAAACACAACCACAACAACCACACACAGATACAACCACAACAATCACACACAGACACAACCACAACAACCACACACAGACAACAACAACAACAACAAAAACACACAACCACAACAACCACACACAGACACAACCACAACAACCACACACAGACACAACCACAACAACCACCAGACACACAAACACAACAACCACACACAACCACAACAACAAAAAAACACAGACACAACCACAACCACCACACACAGACACAACCACAACAACAATCACACACAGACACAACAACAACAATCACACACAGACAACAACAACAACCACACACAGACACAACAACAACAACAATCACACACAGATACAACAACAATCACACACAGACACAACCACAAGAACCACACACAGACACATCCACAACAACTACACCCAACAACAACAACAACAACCACACACAGACACAACAACAACAACATCAACAACAACAACAACAACACACAGACACAACCACAAAAACACACACAGACACAACCACAACAACCACACACAAAAACAACAACCACACACAGACACAACAACAATCACACACAGACACAACCACAACAACCACACACAGACACAACCACAACAACCACACACAAAAACAACAACCACACACAGACACAACCACAACAACCACACACAGACACAACCACAACAACCACACACAGACAACAACAACAACAACAACAACAAAAACACACAGACACAACCACAACAACCACACACAGACACAACAACAATCACACACAGACACAACCACAACAACCACACACAGACACAACCACAACAACCACACACAACCACAACAACCACACACAGACACAACTACAACAACCACACACAGACACAACAACAACAACAACCACACACAACAACATCCACAAACAGACACAACCACAATAACCACCAGACACACAACCACAACAACCACACACAAACACAACAACAAAAACACACAGACACAACCACAACAACCACACACAGACACAACCACAACAACCACACACAGACACAACAACAACAATCACACACAGACACAACCACAACAACCACACACAAACACAACAACCAAACACAAACACAACCACAACAACCACACACAGATACAACAACAACAACAATCACACACACACAACCACAACAACCACACACAGACAACAACAAAAACACACAGACACAACCACAACAACCACACACAGACACAACCACAACAACCACACACAGACACAACCACAACAACCACCAGACACACAAACACAACAACCACACACAACCACAACAACAAAAAAACACAGACACAACCACAACAACCACACACAGACACAACCACAACAACAATCACACACAGACACAACAACAACAATCACACACAGACACAACCACTACAACCACACACAAACACAACAACCACACACAGACAACAACAACAACGACAATCACACACAGATACAACAACAATCACACACAGACACAACCACAACAACCACACACAGACACAACCACAACAACTACACCCAACAACAACAACAACAACCACACACAGACACAACAACAACAACATCAACAACAACAACAACAACAACACACAGACACAACCACAACAACCACACCCAGACACAACAACAATCACACACGCAACCACAATAACCACACACAGGCAACAACCACAACAACCACACACAGACACAACCACAACAACCACACACAGACACAACAACAATCACACACAGACACAACCACAACAACCACATACAGACACAACCACAACAACCACACACAACAACAACAACAACCACACACAGACACAACAACAATCACACACAGACACAACCACAACAACCACACACAGACACAACCACAACAACCACACACAAAAACAACAACCACACACAGACACAACCACAACAACCACACACAGACACAACCACAACAACCACACACAGACAACAACAACAACAACAACAACAACAAAAACACAGACACAACCACAACAACCACACACAGACACAACAACAATCACACACAGACACAACCACAACAACCACACACAGACACAACCACAACAACCACACACAACCACAACAACCACACACAGACACAACTACAACAACCACACACAGACACAACAACAACAACAACAACCACACACAACAACATCCACACACAGACACAACCACAATAACCACCAGACACACAACCACAACAACCACACACAACCACAACAACAAAAACACACAGACACAACCACAACAACCACACACAGACACAACCACAACAACCACACACAGACACAACAACAACAATCACACACAGACACAACCACAACAACCACACACAAACACAACAACCACACACAAACACAACCACAACAACCACACACAGATACAACAACAACAATCACACACAGACACAACCACAACAACCACACACAGACAACAACAACAACAACAACAACAACAAAAACACACAGACACAACCACAAAAACCACACACAGACACAACCACAACAACCACACACAAACACAACCACCAGACACACAACCACAACAACCACACACAACCACAACAACAAAAAAACACAGACACAACCACAACAACCACACACAGACACAACCACATCAACAATCACACACAGACACAACAACAACAATCACACACAGACACAACCACACACAAACACAACAACCACACACAGTCAACAACAACAACCACACACAGACACAACAACAACAACAATCACACACAGATACAACAACAATCACACACAGACACAACCACAAGAACCACACACAGACACAACCACAACAACCACACACAGACACAACCACAACAACTACACCCAACAACAACAACAACAACAACCACACACAGACACAACAACAACAACAACATCAACAACAACAACACACAGACACAACCACAAAAACCACACACAGACACTACCACAACGACCACACACAGACACAACCACAACAACCACACACAGACACAACCACAACAACCACACACAGACACAACCACAACAACCACACACAGACACAACCACAACAACCACACACAGACACAACAAGAACAACCACACACAACATCAATAACAACAACAATCACACACAGGCACAACCACAACAACCACACACAGACACAACCACAATAACCACCAGTGATAAAACCACAACAACCACAAACAGACACAACTACAACAACCACACGCAACCACAACAACCACACACAGACACTACCACAACAACCACACACAGACACAACCACAACAACCACACACAACAACATCCACACACAGACACAACCACACACAGACACAAC